>NC_031502.1:13223353-13440538 GCF_000237925.1 Schistosoma mansoni | reverse complement strand
AGTCTGACTGAACCAAAACTTAAAGAATAACAACGGTTTCCCGACTCAAGATCTTACTTCAACTAAAAAAAAGTTTGGGAGACTAGCGTTAACATTTGTATCGGGTTGAGAATAGAAACAAAAAACAAATTAACTCATACATTAGGTACTTGGGTATGAGTTACACTAGGTGAAAGGGGTAATGGTAATTCCAGGTCGCCCAAATAGATGTAGGTGGAGAGGGGTCCCAACCTAGGACTGAACGGCTGAAAGTCGAGCATCTATATTACCGCGCAACGGTTAACTTTAGATGACTAGTAACTATAGAGTGGCAGAGAGGCTATAAGTCAGTAGGTGGCAGATTCAAACCCGAGTCCACTTCGGTTCGGGTAGACGAGTAGTATCACCAGCCTTCACAATGAGGCTTAAAACCTAGTACATAAAAGTTATACTTAGTAAATGGGTTTTTTATTATGGCCTAAGGTTAACACAACCGTTGTTATGGACTTTAGTTGGGATTATTTGAAGTATATAATATCATGAACATAAACCAAATTGATCTAAGTCACCACCTAGGCACACTAATATGCAAGACTCCTGACTTATACCAAGCCTGTTTTTTCATCCTCAGTGAAACTATTTCAGATAAGCTGGGGTGTTAGAGTATCAAAGGGTTTTTGAGTATTTTTGGATGAAGAATTATATTGCCATATGGATACAGGAAACCAGCAGATGCAATTGAAGTGGCAGTTCTGAAGGCAATATGAATACATAACAGATCGACACCAAAGAAGAGCCAGCTTCCGACGCCAAATACCAACAACTGTCAAACAATGTAATCAAGGACTTTGACCAGACAAAAAATGAACAAACAAAGCTGCCAAATAATTGTCTGTGGTTTCCAGCTTTAAGAAAAACGACTATGACGTCGGGAGAAAGGATCACCCTATTTACTAAGCAATAATTATCAACAAACGGAACAAAGACCATAAAAATATCGTGTCAAGGCTTTGTATACTTAATTACACATGCTCTGAGTGTGAAACTTACCTAAATGGAGAAGGTGCAATATGCTTACGGATCTCGGTTGCTAAAAATGAACCTTCAGAATCCAAGGCCACTAAAAAGTCATCAAATGCCCCAGATGGACGTGAGCGTATTAATTCGAGGATTTTTCTAGACTTGTTCTGTGTTGTCTTCTCTAATCCAATGAGCTCTATTTCGTTATGGGAAATCCAACTTTTTGAAAAAAGATAATCCAGGATAGCGTCCGGATCAAGAGACTGGATTATCATCGGACCACAAACTCGCAGAGCATGAGCCTTGGTTGGGTCCATAGATAATTTCACAAATTTCCGTGTTTTTTCATACAGTCTTTAAAATTCTTTACAAACTCCTGGCAATGTCTCCAATCTTTCTTTTCACTCATACAATCAAGAACCGCATAATGTTCATTTAAGCATCCAGTACGAGCAATCATTGAAATAACTGGATCTTCATCACTATCGTCAACAGAAATATCTTCGGTTTCTTTTTGTTTGGGAGCTGAATAGTCGTGATGACTCATAAAAACAAAAACCTTAAACAGCGCCAGGAGTGCCGGTTTGAAGGCCAAGGACGTAAACGACGACCAATTAGAAATGAACAATCTACAAGTTCATTTTAAACTATAAACAAGATGACTTATTGACATTCATCTTTTTTGTTTCTCAGTGATGTTTATTTCATGAAATTTTATCAGCGAAATATCCACATTTGTTATGGGAGATTTGAAATTTATTCTATCCTGAATTAATAACCCATCCTTCAAAACCAATCCATCTTCGCTTAACATCACCTTAAGGTCACCCAAGCACCCGAGTAATTGTAGTGTGGTGGTCGTTCGAACTTTTAGCAGCAAACAAGTAAAATTCCAACAGCATTCTCGCTCACATCACTCGGTTTCGATTTCATATCGTTCCAAACATATCCTCACTTGTAAAGGTTTGACAATACAACACCGTAGTCAAGATTCGACATCTTCCGTGGTGAGCCTCGATGTGCTCTGGCACACCAAACGGAAAAGTGTAGGTCTGTTCCACATCTTAATATTAAAAAAATATATTTTTTTAAATATTGTGTTATTAGGTTTCTTCACACATTTATAACTTTTCTCATTGTGTCAAGAAACACACCTCAACTGTTTAAAATTAGGGCTCATACGTCGCGTATCTTACAACTCATACCGTTCTTGGAAAACAATAGAGGAACATGGTTATCCTTTGCAGAAGCTGATCTTCACAAATACGGCATGACCAACTAACGTGCACAGTTCCGTAGTGACCAGCTTGTCTCGACGAGAACACGATTGGAATAAAAGAAACAATTATTATTATTGTAACCAATTGTTGCAGCGATTGTTTTACTGTACTTGTTTAACTGTATCAAACTCACTTCGCGTTCCACTATCCGCCTTGTTTGGTTCGAACTTTCTTACGCTCTGCCCATTTTGCATGTACTCGTTGGCACGTCTCGGTATTCTTTCGATACCACAAGATCGTCAATAAATATACTCTACCTGGACCAATTACAGCCTTCTGCTTTGCGAGTTATCAAAGGGACCAAGTCGTTTCTGGGCGCATAATCTTATTGTAGTGGTGATCATAGTCAAACTCGACTCGACGCCATCTACAGCTCCTCGTAGTATTTAAACATTACCGAGCAAGTTTGAAGGGTACGTCTCAGCTAGTGTTTCTTATAGTTATGTTTCCGAACCGTATGACACTTCAAAAAAGGCTATCCTTAAAGATGGGGAACTAACCGATCGACACAGGTAATATCAGCCCATTTAAAATATTGAATTGCAACTAGGCCACGAATTTGAAATGTCAAACCAGAAAGAAGTTGCATATATTTTTAACACTCATTCATCTTCCTAACCTTCAGTCTTATCTCACACAATTCAAAACACAAATAACTCATCACACAAAAGATCTGTTTCTGAGCCACAAGAAAATGATTACCTGAAGTAGTGTTAATACCGCAACACCGTTGGTAAATCTTCTGGAAATTGAAGGAAATCCTTCAGCTTTCTCAACCTTCATAACTCCATAACAAATCCTTCGGAAATCCTAACCGCTGGCGCGCGTTAGCGGCGACCACGACCGATGGGAGTAGCCGTCTCTTATACATCACTGGTGTAATAACAAAAGTTGGCCATCTCATGGGCTCTCACGTAGAAGTTAGATCTGTGCGCGAAAATATTATCGACCATTTCCAAGATCTGGTTTTCAATTTACAGGCGAAAAACGGGAGACAGATCGCCATACCCGGTAAAAAGCAGGCTTGCCTTACAATTGATTTATGCAGACCCACTCTCCGGATTTCAGTTGTTGCAGATTTTTCTATGCCTATCATTGGCATAGACATTCTACAACACCACAACCCAAAGGAGGTTAGTAGATGGCAACAAATATCATCTGTTTGCAGAGACTTATTTTATGGTTACAGGTCATGCCTTATCAGAATCAAACACATAACCGGTTCTTGCTTCCAACCAATACTACACAAGAACACTCAAGATTATCACACATCACACCAAAACCAGACTACCATCTCCATTTTTGAAAGCACTTCAACTATCCCATGAAAAGTTAAGACTGAGTAAAGCGACTTCGAAAGCATTGTTGATTTAGGAATCATCAGGCGACTAAAAAGCCTGCAGGTATCATATATACTTTAGTTTATCTATTTAAGCCAAAGGATCAACAGTTGCAAAATTTCATGCTTTTCCAGTCCGTGACGATTATTAATTAACTTTTAAGGTCAGTTTTAAACTTTATTCTGAGAACCATTTGACAAAGTGGTAAGAATTTACACGAAATTTGTTCGGATGTACATTCATTATTATTATTATTATTATTATTATTATTATTATTACTATTAACAAACATCGTATGGGTACATAAGTGTTGTGAAGTAACCATTTCGGGTTTCTTCGAAAATGCAATAATACACAAGTTTCAATAATGTTAGCATTACATTTGCCATGTTTGAGAAAGGAAAGAAAAGGAAAATAAAATATTAATAATAGAATAGTAATAATAAATCATATTCCGTGTAATTGGCAATAATTTTGAATTGACTTTGAAGAAGGAAAGGAAGAAACTAAGGAAATAGAAATAAAGGAGACGCGAAATACGTAAATATCTTAACGCAGAACAAGAATAAACAACTATGTATGTATCGCAAAATGAGTAACAAAAATAAAATAAAACAAAATAAATCAGTAAGTAAATAACTTATTATTGCAGTAAGATATGACGTTAGAATAAGTGTTTGTGCAGTCATAGTTTGGAGTGATGCTATGAAAGTCTCAATTAAGTGCAAAAGGGAATCAATGTGTGTGAGGTGTATATGCATAGTGAAGATAAAACAAGTCTGAGAAGTTGAATTCAGAGTAACACAAGTTATGGTCTTAATCCAAAACTTCGTAATCTTAAGAATAATATTTATTTAGAAGGAAAAAAGGGGAGAGAGAGAAAAGAAATGAACACATAGTGAAAGGGTCCATCTATGATAATAATGGACACTGGTTTACATTATGTTATGTGTTAATCCGATTATCATGAGAAATCTATAATTCAGGTCAATTATCTCCTATATATCAATTAACTGATTAATTATGAGGTCATATTCTCACAAAGCAATCACTAATAACTAAATCGTGAATGATTGAAATCGAGTGATAAATGTACAAATCAATATTACCTCTGAACAAACGAGTAGTTTATTTCTATTCTTCTAGTTAGAATTGTTAGTTCACTGTCATATGTTCTTTATAGATTTGCAAGACTTTCTCTGTAAGCCCCACAGGAGAAACGTTGATCGAAAAACACCATGAAAAATTACAAAATGCTGAAACGCTCTTGTACAACACTAAACTTTCATGCTTGTCTTTATATAGATGTTTAGTTCAAAGTTAATCTTCTGTATAGCTAGTGTTATCGCTGTGTATATTTCTAAAATGCTTAAACCGACTATTTCTTCAACGATCTATTCTATAAAAAAATAAACCTACTAGTTTTTATCTGGTCCTAAGTTGTCGTTATTATTACTGAAACTAATAACTGATATGCTCACTTTTACCACATCTATTATGTGTGTTTAGTGAAGGACAACACAGGTGAGGAAAACCGATAATTTCTAACTTGATACTGTTCATCACGTACAGTATATGCTGTCTTGCTTAGATCTCTCTCTTTTATAGACAGTTGCCAATAACCTGACCGCAAATCCAGCACTGTAAACACCGTAACATTCTGCAGCCGATCTAATATTTCCACTACTGTTGGCATTGCGCAAGGTTTCAATTTTGTTATATTATTCAGTTCTCTAAAATCGACACGAAATCTATACTTTCCATTCGGTCTCTTTACCGGTGAGCTATACGGGCTACCCGCTTCCTCAGTCATTCCTCCTTTCAGCATCTCTTGGACCTGTCGATTTACCTCAGTCTCTAAATGCACAGGGACACGACTTGCCGCAAATATACGTGCTTCATCGTTGTTTATCGGGATTTCGTGCTTTACTTTGTCACAAATTTCGTACAGCTCTCCTTCTCCAGTGAACGGTTTCGTATACTTTGTGCACAACTCGTTAATATTTGGCTTTGTCTTTGAAACGGCTCTTACCACAGTCGCTTTGCTACTTTCATGTATTGGGAACGAACCGTACTTTGTAACAACCCTACCGCTTATTAAGTCAACTATTGCTTTTACTTACTTACTTACTATTTAACTTTACTTCTCCTAATATCAGCCCCGATAGGCTTGTGGTTACCACGAACGGGAAATTTATCTCAACACCATCCACTTTTAAGATACTGTAAGACACACTCAACACTTTCAACATGTACCCTGTTATGGTGTGAACTTCTAATGTACAAGGCTTGAGTCTCTTACATTTTCCTTTCTCTATTACCGGCACTGATGTTCCTGTATCGATTAGGTACCCTAAATCTCGTTCATTTATGTTCACTCTTGTGTAGACTGCCCGTTCATCTACCAGTACAACAACCCTCAGATTCCTAGGGTAGAAAGAACACGCGTTATAACGTCTAAAATGTCCCTGTTTTCGTTTTGTTGGACAGTTTATCTTCCAATGTCCTGTCCCTCCACAAGCGTAACACTTATTATTCTCTTTATGATTCACTCGTAATGCCGTAATCTTATGCCGCAACTCCTCAATCTTGTTCTCGACACTTTTTATCTCCTGACTTCCGCACGTGACCGGAGCTACTGTTCGTGTCGTCAACTGTCGCGTCACCTTCGCAAGCTCTCTGATATCCATAGGTTGAGCGGCATTTACTAGTTTTAGCTGCTGGGAAACGGTAACAAGCACGCTCTCGATAACGTGCGACACCAACAACAGTACCTCCGACTCCTTATCCCTCATCCAAACTCGGCAGCGAGCGGCGCAACAACCTGGTAAGCTCCACGTCCAGCACCAGCGGGTCATCATCGATCGGCAACTCCGCCACCCGAAACCTTTGCAGTGCTTCTCCCCTGTCCACTGGGCTGTCGAACTCCGCTGCCAACCGCTCTCCGCCCGACTCTCATGTAGTCCTCCCGCCAGCACCGTCCAAGCTGTCATATACAGCTCTCGCTCTTCCCCTCAGCAGCGCCACCATCTTTGCCTTAGGTTCCTTCACTCTCACCAGCTCCGCCACAGCTTCAAACTCCCTCAGGAAGTTCAGCACATCTCCATCCTCGAATTCCTTCGGCCGTAGGATCAAGATCCTTAGGGAGGTAGTGACACCAAATGCAGTGAAGGAAAACATAGGTGAGGACGACCGATTATATACTCAGCACAAATTACAAAGTTATTTGATAAAATAGAATAATCATACTCTGATACTTAATCTGCAGAGTGTTCATTAATTGTCTCAGGCTTTATAGTTCCTGGATTTCCACACCAATTCCTTGCTTTTTCTGTTCTTCCCTTCTCGATCATCTCAATCTTCTACTGCCAGATATTCTATTCCCGCCTCACGGTGTATACTACTTATATCGATATAAGTAGCTCACACGACAGTTTAACCTCTCAAATGAACCTAACTGCTATTGGATCTGGTCTAGAATTGTATCAGACTGCTCAGTCTTGAATATTGCTGATGGACGTATCGTCAGGCAATGAAAAACCAACATTTCAATACGAAAATTTATGGCAATATATGTTTTACGAGAACCAGAGAAGATAGTCAAATCGAATCAAGAAAGTGCAATTCAAACCAAGAAACAAGTGCGTAGATATTCAATTCACCATCAAACAAAATCTATCTTCTTTAAGAGTTCAATTGTATGTTCATGAATAAATGAAATGAAGTTACTACCCTATTTTATGTGCACATTTTCGATTCCTGGTAGATATCTCAAGTAAATGTGTTTGCTTATATTATGAGTTTAACAAACGATACTCTATTCAGTAAGTTGTCATTGTAGTCTGAAAAGGTGACGAACTCACTTTACTTCAACTCCATATAATTATCATTCCAGTCACTATAATTAATTTGAATTGTATTCCTGAAGAATCAAAAACTGAGAACTATTTTTTTATGTTTCATTATTTCGATCTTTCTAATATTTTTACTGCAAATTTAACAAATAAAACTGAGATATTACTAGCTAGGTATTATGATTTGATCTAGATTACCAAACAGCAGATAGTATGGATTATTAATTTTCAAACAAACTGAATGTAGTCCGTATTGTTTAATGCTTGAGTTGATCAAATCAAAATATTCATCATAAAAGTGCCAGCAACCTAGGACAAACAAATATTAGCTTAGTGATAATATGGACAAAAGAAACAAAATATACACTATAGGCAAGCTCTTGAAAAAGCAATGTGAGTAGAATGCGTTGTGCTAGAGTCTTCAATCCACGATATCACGTACTAAATTCACCATTCAGGACCCCGATCCTAATTTTTATTCCGTCTATGGCCTAATATCATACACATGTCAAATAATACTTTCAGACCGGTACAATTAACCTTGAGCAATAATAAACTACACTCCTGTTGGTCCACCTATCCTTAAGCCTTTCTCTATTCCCAGAGTCAAGTCCAAAGGAAAGTCTGCATATAAGCCTCTATGGTTATCACATTTCATTCACCAAGCCCAACACAGTACATATCTCAAACACTCATTAACTTATATACACGAATTACCATACCTCAGAAGTACATGAAATAAGAAATCATACCATAAGTGACAAAGAATGAAGCATGCAGTATATAATAGATTAGTAATAATTACGAGATAGAAAAAAAACAATAGCTTGTAGGTTAACTTGAAAATTACAAAGGGGAGAATATAAAAATACAGTGATACAGTTATATACTAACTATACAATTAAAATATAAATGATAATAAACTGAAAAATAGGTACAAAAGTTTTAGCTTTTCCAGTACACGTCCCATTATAACAGTATGTTTATTTTATAATTCGATTCTGAGGAAACTTCAGGAGTTTGTTATTTTTCATGATGTTTTTCGATCAACGTTTCTCCTGTGGATCTTACGGAGAAAGTCTTGCAAATCTATAAAGAACATATGACAGTGAATTAACAATTCTAACTACGAGAAAAGAAAGAAAATTCTTGCTACGGTAGTCCATTAGGACCTTCATTAACTGACATTTTTAGGCATATGTTTGAAACCTGTCCGAAGACCTGATGTCTCTCTATAAGAGATATGTGGATAACATCTTTGTTATTTATGAGAAAAAGGAGCACATGGATTTTTTATTGAATAAACTTAACACCCATCAAAACGACATCAGACTTCCATATGAAGTAGAGAAAAACAACCAGGTTCCTTTCTTTGGCACTTATAAGTAGAATAGAAGGTGGTTCAATCAAACGATCTATCTTTAGAAAACCAAGGCCAATATCTTAGTAGTCATAGCATTTGCCCAGTTTAATGCAAACGGAACTTGATATAGGGCCTATTAGATGAGATTGGTCGTATTTGTACAAACGATACCATTGATGACCAAGTGAGGTGACTGAACAAAAGATTGATGGAGAATAGTTATCCTACAAAATTCATAATCTATAGAAAGGTCACAGTATAATGAGACACAATACATTTTCGGTACAGAAAATCCTGTTTGCATCACCTTACCCATTCAAAGACGAGTCAAATAGCTTTGTGTTGAAACAGGTCCAAATCGGTTGTCAGTAAAACGTACTGTGCAGTAAAAACCATTATTGTTGGAAAATCAAGGTCCATGCTTCACCGAAAACCTAAACGGCATGCAAACGGTTGCGTTACACCCCACTGTGTTTATTAATTTTATGTGTATGTGACCACATACATGGTAAAGTGTAATAGTGTTTTACAAATTAGGGTGTCTGAATATGTATCTAAATTTATACGTACAGTTTGACAGAAATTGGGCGCCAATTGTTGAGACATTATTTGTGAAAATTATATTTAAAACAACCTCGACATCGTCAGATGCTGACTCAGTGTTCTAGAGGTTAAGCGTCCGCGCTCGAGACCAAAGGCCTTGGGTTCGAGTCCCGCGTACGTGACCGTAGGTACGCACTGCTAAGAAGTCCCATACTAGGACGAAACGGCTGTCCAGTGTTTCTAGGTTTTCAATGGTGGTCTAACATTGATACGTTCATGATTTCAACCTAAAATTGAAATCATCAAAAAATACATCATGTGCTAGCAATCAAGTCCTTATTGTGCTTTTCTAATCATATTCAGATATTGACTTGTCATGTAGGATTATCTGGGTCAATTGGATATAAATCATGTGAAAAGTTCACAATATAAAATTAGATGAATGAGTGATCGTGTGTATGTATATGCGTATATGGTATTAGGTATTAATTTATTTATTTATTAAAAGCAAAAATAAAAGTGCAAATTGATGTTTCAAAATGTGAAAACGAATAAAATTGAACGACCCAGTAAGAGTAGATGATAAATATATATCGTCCTATTTGGATTAACACAGTTGAAACAGGTCATAAGATCGATCCTTACTCAGCTTTTGTTCAATGGCTCATACTACGGTTTATTGTAGCCTTGGCGATAAAAAAACTCAAAACCCCTTTTATGTGTTCGAGATCAGTTTGTTCTCACCCTTAACCTACCTTGATCAGATTGTTTTACTATTCAGCATAGTGAGTTTTACATTGTTTTTAACATTTTTCCTACAATCGTCGTTTTCTCTTAACTTCTATTTGTCTAGTCGACCTTTTAAATTTTTATATGTAAGTGTTCTTAACGGGTATGTGTATGATCAGATTGTTCGAAATTTATTGCGTTAATACACTACAGTCCTGACAGTCTTCAACCTCTCAATAATGTAAGCCTATCAACTAATTTGTTCATCCAGTCTTTGTTGTGTGAAAACTTATCACAGTATCTTGTCTGCTTATATGGTGTAAAGGAAGATAATTATTCCTTATCGCTCAAAATAGGAGTAAACCCCGATGTAGTGTACTGAGTTAACGTTAGTATGTACAGATTTTCAAATGCTCGCATTAATTTCTTGCTAATTTTATTTCTCATCGCACTAAAAATTTACCGATATGGAATCAGTTGTCTGTCTCCAATTGTGCTCATTATCAAATTAGTTCTACAGGAATACCTCTCCTGATATCCCCTTAATGTTTCGTCCAATTTAGCATAATCCTTTCCGAAAAGTCCAGGAAATAATAAAAGGAAGCAATGCAAATTTTGTACAGGAATAGACAAATCTCAGATACAGGTGTTGGGGTGTTCCAAGCTGTTAAAACGGTATAGGTTCATGTGTTTACGTAATGAGTAGAAGTACTGCTATTGAACGTTCAGTAGGATCTAGCGATTCCCAGATCTTTCCGTTACGTATTTCAATAATAACAGATCTAGTGCTGTAGAACTCACTACAAATTTAAACATCAATATGGTTATGAACAACAGTATCACAAAGTATCTGTAGATCAGTTTGCATTTCTACTTTGGTGTTGTGAACCATAATAACTAAGTATACTACTGAGCATGAGTAACAGACAATTTACATTCATGTACATATGATACATAGGTTACTGCATAGTCAAATCAAACTCAATTGTAAAACCAAGACCACAAACTACGTAGAAACCCAACTAATCTCATCCCGTCCTACAAATATTCTTAAAATCAATTTTCTAGAAAAACTGAAATATTCATACTACTCCCCATTGTAGAATAACGAAAACTCGTTGGATAAATGCTGCTCGAAATTACCTAATTACAAAATATACTGAAGAACAATGAGTGAACATTTCATCAAATGAAATAAAACTTGTGCAGAAATCTATTTCAATTCAGAATAAACTATTACAAGTCACCTGTTCATAACAGTTTGCCATCGTCATACATTTCATTGCAGGCAGATTCAAACATAAACCATCCACTCTCAGCTTCAACTTACTCGAGCAAAGTAAAACACCAGTTGTCTCACTAAACAGTCTGCACACAGTAAAAGTTGTCAACATTCATTACTTGAAAACACGTTCGAATCATATGAACAGACCAAAATGAAATACATGCACAAAGCAAACATTCCAGTAAACTAAAAGAAACCGAAGAAGCTATGTTTTGAACAACAACACATGGTACAGCCGAACATTACAGAATAGTAACAATAATAATAGTAATAATAATAATAGTAACAGGTAGAAATCGATTCTATTCGTGGACAGATCAGATTAAGAAACAGTATGATTCGTAGCTAAAGAAATCTACCAAAACAAGTAGGTAGCATCATGTACGTTGATAAGAAAGTTCAGCAATAACATTCTGTCCATACACCTCGGTAGAATAAGATTTATGTGAAGATCATTTGGACCATTTAACCACCTTCCTTTCGTAGACGAATTGATTATTCGGTTCTTTTGAGTCAATCGGTAATGTGGCCAAATAGAACGGTGTATCAGCACCTAAAAGCGTCAAGAGTAATACAACATTTTACCTAAATGATCAGTTACAGAGACTCATGAATGATGCAGTTTTCACAACCACCCTATTGACTGCGGTGAACCCAATTAGATATGAAGTTCTTACTGACATACATCGGCTGGTAAAGGAATAGTACACATTTTCGAAGAAAATCGATTGTTCGAATAATCAGAGATAACATTGGAATTACTTACATATGCTTTAGTATAAGTTTACATCACTACTACCTGAATAAATTTATCACATCCACTATGAAATCTGATCGCATACCTGACCCTAGCCTATAAAATTGTAGTCTCCTCTGTTCAAGTGATTTTATCAATGAAATGTAGAAATGAAACGACTTTAATATGTGGTGACTTCCAATGTGTGGCTTCACAAAAACCGGACCAATATCAAATAAGGGTTCATTTGACAATCAACAGGTATCCGATCACAATGACCACGTACTTCATGCCTAAAGTTCGATGGAATATCCAGGTCCCATGAGAAATCTTGAAAACAATCTCACAACACAAAATAAATAAATTCTTTATCAATTTCAACTAAAGATCAAGGAATATTTATAGGATGTAATTAAAAACCGAACACAATTTTTTCTTAATGCATTCTACTGCATTTGTTTTAGTGCTCATTTTCTCATCAAAATAACTGACTTATCAGATAAAATACATGGATATAGACTCACCTTCATCCGTTGTCTTTACTCCTTTATGGTCAGTCATATCAGTGTCAACAAAACCAGGACAACACTGTCAAAATGATGAAAATGCAAAGATAAATTAATGGAATCCAATCGAACAAAACTATTAAATGATATGTGAAAATTAAAACCATTCACCCTCAAACAATCACAAACTCTCGAATCATCACTTTAACAATACCATTCACCAAATTAATTACTCTTAGCCTTTGACAACCGAGACAATTATCTTTCCTAGGCACCGACTAAACCATTATAACAAATACAAATCAAGTTCATGGCATCCTGGACGACCTCGATTAGTTCAGTTGGATTCTGGATTAAATATTTCCAAGAGACAGTAGTTTGTTAGACAATGAAGCAGTGTGATGAGTGACATTCTTGGTATGGCTTCATATAGTATATATATATATATATATATATATATATATATATATATGTATATATATATATAGCCACACTCATCCAGTAATAGTGTACTTAATTTAGAGATGTTGAGATGCCGAAGACATTTCTGGTGAAACTTGCTTCTAAAAGAGCAGTACAGTAAACAAATTAAAGATAGTTTTGGTGTGAAGAAACGATAATTATTAGTATCCAAATAACAGTGTATAGCGCTCGATTGAAGATTTCACTCATTATATGAGCGAATACCTGACATTTCAGTTTACTTTTCAGAATGAGTTACTTGTAGTATAATGATAAATGTATATGAATATTCGTTAATATTAGAACAAATAGTGTGACAGAAATTTGTCGCCGAGTATAGAAAAGACATTATATGCGAAAATTATATTTGAGGTAATTTAAGCGATTGAAATTTAAATAATTTCAGACAAGTTTGCTGGACGAAGCGTTGGAAATATTTAAATCTCAATCACCGAGATTATTTCAAATATATAATGATAAATGATACTATAAAAGTAACCACACAGTAATACTTAGGTCATCTCAGCATAATTTCCAAGGAAGTGAACTAAAATAACTGTGCTTCTCAAGCATTTCAATCAACCACACCTTAATTTTAATCAACATAGTTATTCCTGAAAACAAAGTGACTTTCATTCCTTTAAACCCGAAAGCATATACCACACCAAGTATCTTACGGCTTAGAATTTTTTAAGTTAATAACAATCGTATATCAATAATGTGTTGTGTACTACATTTAGCATGTATCAGGACTTGAAAGTAGAATTATTACGGACAGAAGGGGAAAACAAAGAGAAGAGAAAGGGAAACAGAAAACAATCGAAATACCAAAAGTCATGAGAGAACGATGGAGTTTGTATAGAACAACTCAAGGAATATGGGTAAATAGTGCATTTTCATATTTTATAAATAAACTGTTTGATCCTGCATAAGGCAAACATTTTGTTCACCATCCAAGAATTTGTTAATTATGATAGGGCTTACACACAGTTCCTGTTTAATTCTTTCTGACACTTCAGTGCAACAACATAATCTGGTTGAGTGAACGCGGTATGAAAGGAGTGGTTAACGGGAAACATAGACTTTAATACTTGCTGTACGACAGAGGACATATGTCCAACTTTATAACATGAAACAACAAAAAAGTCGTTTATTCATTATGTACAAAATATACGTACATCGGACTACAACTCCGTGCACACATCGCATACTCTAACTGTTACAACAAATACTACTCTTATTTTCGTTATAAAGTCTAATCTTACAACAAAAACGATTTGTATAACAATAACTACAAATCATCACAATATCGACAAAACGAACTAACCGAATTTACCACGATCCGTCTTGGATCATCTTTCAGCATTTCACCGAAAATAAACGAAGCTTTTGTAACACCTATTTTAGATACCGCATACGCACTTGACACCCAACCTTTTTCGGAATAAGTACCATCTTCAGCAGACCTAATAATAAATTCGAATTAAAAGCAATTACATTTTGAGATAAACAGAAAGAAATATATGCTATATGAAACCTCACACTCCTGAAGTTTCACAAATCTGAAACTAACCATACCACCAAACAAATTCACATACGAAGTGTACGAACGCGACACGGACTGTCGCCTTCCAAATTTCAGACATATGACTAAAAACATTTTGTGTAGAAAAGACACCTCGCAAATTAACTAATGACGTTCCGAAAAGTTTAATAAAGTCGGAAAACTTGTAGAAAATACATTTGGCAACAACAATCAGTTCCAATTATAAAATTATGGGATCAAAGCAAACCATTTATAGTACACAACACCAACCTCAATGAAAAAACTTATTTACTTTACAAACTCCTCCATGAGTTCTTTTAGTTCAAAAAGATTCATTTGGCCGACAAATTTTTCATACAGATCATCGCTAAGCTTCAACAGATTGAACAAAGAAAGAGAAGAAGATACATTGACGACTCTAAGCAGTAAGAACTAATTCTTCTAGCCCACCTGGCATTTTCAGCTAGTAAAGGAATGAACTCTTCAGTGAAATCGATAGTCGAAGTGAAGTTAGTGTTAACAGTGACTCGTGCTTGCTCGCCAAATGATTCTGGAGAGTCAGCCTATAATGATATATGAGATTTCATGAACAGACGCAACTTTAAAGGCAATCCCAGCATTATTCACTGCAATGTTGATTCCATTAGGATAGTTTCTCTCTACAAATGTTAGGAACGCTTTTCGACTATTTTGATCCGTTATATCTAGTTGATGGAATTTAACATACAAACCCTTGTTACTGAGCTTCTCCACAGCTTCCTGACCAAGCTCAACATTGCGAGCTGTTAAATTATGAACTAAAAACTCCTCACCTGTTAGATAAATATCCCACTCTCCTGATGCTCCGTAAAATTCTGCAAGCTTTTCAACAATGCTAAATCCAATGCCTTTGTTTGACCCAGTTACCTAAAGTGAAGTAGTATATTGTTTGTAAGATGAGTAAACTCATCACACGAATGCCAGTTTCATGATAGCACCGAAATACTGAAAAAATACCGCCGTGTACTAAATCGGGTGACTAGCAAACGCACTGAATGAGAAATAAATCTATTGAGAGATATATTGAGAATTTATCAGGACAATATCTGAACATTTTATACGCCCACTCTAATTGAATCTCAACTACCAATCATAATGATTCTTGCAATCTGTACTTTTCTAGTAATTGAGATAGAATTCTGATTCGAAGAAAATATGGAATCATTACCGAAAAAGCTAGGATGAACAATGAGACACAACCAACAGTCCCGTTATTCGTTAACCAATTATTTGCTAGTGATAAGTCAAGTGTCCTTATTGAGTGAATTGACTCCAATGGTCACTTAAATAACATAAACTTAGTGCATAATGGTGTAATTATTGGTTCAAATGAAATGCTCTCATTTTTGGATCCTTCTGAACTCTAAGGTTTTACAACATAGAAACGCGTTTCTATGCTTTTGCTCCAGACATTATTCTCTTTACGTGACTTCTCCAAAGAAGCCGAGATTACTTCTGTTTAAATAATTGGATCAGATGGAGGCATTTGATATAAAATTGTTGAAAAACTTGCAGAATTTTATGGGACATCAGGAGAGTGGGATATTCATCTAACAGGTGAAAAGTTGTTAGTTTATAATTCAACAGCTCGAAATGTCGAGCTTGGTTAGGAAGCTGTGGAGAAGCTCAGTAACAAGGGTTTGGATGTTAAATTCCATCAACTGGATATAACGGAACTTTACCTGTGGCTCTTCAATGGTTACTGCCGATCCCAAACCCGGGTAACGGAGGATGGCCAGGCATGCGGTCAGCAATCCCATCCCCTTAAAAACAACCTTGCTAAAAAACGCTAACCAGAAGAAAAAAATAAACCACTTAAACTCTGCCCTTCTAGTTGAGAAAAATTTATAACACCTCATGATGAAAACCTAGATTCTTCGGAAGTCACGAGGCCGATGCCCCTTCTAACAACCAGAACAACAATTTTATAGGTATGTTGAATGTCCGGACAATGTGGGAGACCAGAAGGACTAGTCCAATAGCTACAGAAATAAAGAGATTCAACTTATCCGTGCTTGTAGCTGGTGAAACCCACAATATTCCCACACAAACGCATGCACAAAACTGTATGGGTTTCACTGGATAACACTACCGAATTGATCATATTTGCATCAGCGAATGGAAATCTTCACTATTCATCGGATTCCTTGACTATTAGGTGTTTGACTGCGTGGACAGGAGAACTTTATGGAACCTTCTTCGGCATTATGAAGTGAGTGGCTGGGAAAGTCATCAACATCATCAGGAATTCATACGACGAACTACACTGCAAAGTCGTGCATGGAGGACAGTTGACAGGTGCATTCCAATTGGGGACCGTAGTCAGACAAGGCTGCCTACTCTCCCCCTTTCTCTTTCTTCTAGTGGTTGATAGGATTATGAAAACCTCGACATCTAAGGGAAAGGACGGAATATAATGGACAGCTTGAAATCAATTAGAAGATTTGGATTCGCAGATGACCTGTCCCTTCTATCCCACTCACACGAACAAATGTAGGTCAAGATAACTAGTGTATCGGAAGCCTCTGAATCAGTTGGCCTCAACATGCAGTAGAAAAAGCAATATCCTCAAACACAACACAGGGAACACCAACCCAATCCCAACTGATGGACAAACTCTTGAAGAGGCGGAAACTTTCACGTATCTTGGTAGCGTCATCAATGAACGTGGAGGATCCGATGAAGATTTGAAGGCAAGAACTGGCAAAGCAACAGCCGCATTCCTACAGTTGAACAGTATATGGAACCCAAAAAAGCTATCAACCAATACCAAATTCAGAATCTTCAATACGAACGTCAAGACAGTTCTGTTGTACGGAGCTGAAACATGGAGAACTACCAAAACCATCATCAAAAAGGTATAAGTATTTGTAAACAATTTTCAACGTAAGACACTGAATGTCCGTTGGTCGGATACCATCAGCAAAAGCTCACTGTGGGAGAGAATAAACCAGCTTCCATCTGAGGAGGAAATTAGGAAAAGACATTGGAAGTGGATAGGACATACATTGAGGAAATCACCAAACTGCATCATGAAGCAAGAGCTAACTTGGAATCCTGAAGGGAAATGGAAAAGAGGAAGGCCAAAGAACACATTACGCCGGAAATCGGAAGCGGACATGAATAGGATGAATAGCAACTGGAATGAACTGGAAAGGACTGCCCAGGACTGAGTTGTAAGGAGAATGCTGGTGAGCAGCCCATGCTCCTTCACGAGAGGTGACAGGCCTAAGTAAGTAAGATATAACGGATCAAGATAGTTGAAAAATGGTGCAACTAATGTAGCTAGGCCTCATTTTAAAAATTTACCGGTTTCATGAATATTTAGCAATTATGTTAGTTCTACTTGTAATTATATGGTAAACACATTTTTTTCTAGTTCACATCAATAAATGAATTTCTTGTTGATCACTATAAATTATTTTCCTCCTACTTAACATTTTCACTTGTTTTGAGCTGATATAATATGGAGTGATGAATCACATGCACATATATCTACTCTCAACTACTCGCCACAATCTACCTCGGTTTGAGAAACGTGATTATCATTTCTAGTCTTTACTTAACGAGGTGACTCGTAAGTGGTTGCTGTGTTATATCATGCGATTTACAAAATTTTTAGATGTCTGTATAATATGCATTCTGTATAATGAGACAAAAGTTTGAACAGTGTCTTAGTCAAATAAAACCATTAAATATAATTAAAGTTATATTTAGAACCCAGAGTTTGTTGCTGTAATTTTACGCAATCAACTTAATTTGACAGGTTAACGTCTTTGTAGCTGGCTATTCAATAACATCGTCTTAACACCTATTGTTTGAGCGTATGCCACTCATTTATTTCACTCAACTCTAAACTGACTACTTTTAAAATTTCGGCTCTTCGTTTGTAGTTTGCTCAAGTGACATCGCTGACCATATACAACTCAGATGCTGATTTTCAAAGTTTATCAGGTAAAGCAGCTAATCTGGCTTGCCAATGATATCTTCCTATCTAAATTTAGTGGATATGAATATAAACATTATGTCCTGTGTATACGTTATAGCTTCAAAACCAACTCAACTAAAATGGCTTAGACAAAGAGACCTCATTAAAAAGCAAGGAAGAGAAGCTTTGAGATAATGATGATTCATTTTAAAATGAATGGTTTCTGTTGGATATCTGTCATTGGATTATAACAACGTAATTGTGTTGAGAGCAACTTTTCAATCCTTGATATTGTTGAATGGAATTTGAACTAGTCACTCACGGTTCCAATGTAGTTTCCATCCAATTTCACAAAAATGCGATCTAAAGTAAAAGTAAATTTTAATTTATAGAAATGGATTTTTAAATGGCTACATAATCTTCGCATTTGTATCCTAAAAATGCATATACATTTTTAATAAAACTGTTTATAAGATGTAAGTTTAGTTACTATTCGTAGGGCTGAGATTCCTGGATTTCTATAGTAAATAAGTAGTGAAGTAGACATTTCTGTACACTATGTACTCAAGTTATATACTAGATGACAAAATAACGTCTTAAATATTCACTGCTGCCGTTCACTATTTTTAACGCAATCGAGTGTCTTAGTAATATCATAAATGTTTTTTGCAAGGACAATGTGCATGATTGATTCAGCAAACAATGTATTTGGAAATATGCACCATCGATTGAGAATTCGAATTTGAGAAGTAATATCACGGTAATTTTCGAACTTACTAAGTTACAAGACACCAGTAACAACTTATAAGACTTACAATGGACACATAAAGTGCTTTGCAAATCCCTAAGAGAATGACGGTTATCTGTATTTTTCTTGAACTTCTCCATATTGTACTTAATCTGTGCAGTTGAAATGATATGATAACTAATGATGAGATTTAATGCTGAAAAGTTTTAACAAATTCTCACATTTCATTTGGTCCCAAAAACAGACGTACAGGAAGTTTGTACATGAAGCAATTATTCATACAAGGAATTCAGTATGATCAACTGACACAATAAAAATGTAAACAATCTCATTAAAACAGATGGGTGATATGTTAATTGGTTGACTCCTTCAATTACTATTTATTATGTAATTATTCTGGAAAAGACGTGAGAGCTACGATTTCGCGTGAAGTGAAAACTTGATGATTTTGAATAGGAATCGTTCGTGTTGATTTAGTGTTGCCTGACTTTTATCTTCATAATCACCAATAGATCTCTTGATGATAAACTTTAAGAATAAAGTGATACATCGCTTCCTACACAGTAATCCACTAGTTGTTAATAATAACTGGTGTCAGAAGCTAGTTAACATTTTAAATAATATACGCATTTCGACAAACAGTTGACTATAATGAATTGTTCAACAAATTATTTCTGATATCAATTATCGTTAGACGTTACATGAAATTGGTTCGGGTATACATGAATAGTGAACACTGGTTTACATTATGTGGTGTTTTAATCCGATAATCATGAGAAATCTATAATTCAGGTCAATTATCTCCTATATATCAATTAACTGATTAATTATAAGGTCATATTCTCACAAAGCAATCACTAATAACTAAATTGTGAATGATTGAAATCGAGTGATAAATGTATAAATCAATATTACCTCTGAACAACTGGGTCTATAGTGGCTGTTTTGTATATATGGCTGAATGTATCTTTCAATTTTTAGCAATTGTACTTTTCAGTTTGTTTGTGTGCAACAAGAATGACTGAGATCATTCAGTATATTTTTTTAATTGCTAGACTATCTGACATCTGATTTGAGTTTGGTTATTCATTATGTCAACTTGAAACAAAATTCACTAATGCTTCACATGTTTGGGTTTATTTAGTTAAGTCCTCAATTGCTTTTAGTATTCCATGATCAGGTCTAAGAAATAACCATGAATCAGGTGACTATATGCTCTATTACAATGAGTCAAAAAGTGCTAGGAGCAGATAACTGATCAGCCTTTTGTGTGTATTCGCCTAGTTAGAACCACTATTTCACCTTCATTTGTGCTCTATCAGATAACAGGACCAGAGTAGTAAGATCTATGACATCTACCTCCACTGAACACCATGATGAAAACTAACAAAATCAATTTCAAGTATTGAATATCAAACGAAATATTTCATAAATCCAAAGTTTATTATTTGATCTTCTTAAGACCTATATGTTTTGCTGTATGAGGTCATATTTCTTAAACAGTTTAATTCCCCATTACCAAATCACATCATCCTAAAACATCAACTTTGGTTGTTCCAACAGGTATTATATAGCTTATTCAATTTAATTCTATGCCCCTTGATGGTCCTAGAAGTTCAGATTGTGGAATTCGGACAAAGAAGCTGTCGTCTCGTGAAAAGTCGGTTATAAATAAAAAGGTACATTTTGGTGTCAAGTGATCTAATAACAAAACAGGAAGTAAATAACTTCGAGTGTGTACTAATGTAAGTGTCTTGAAATTGCTTAATTTTTACTGGTCTTATTTTCAAATGACTTAAACCACCAAAGTGAACAAGTAGACTGTTCAAATTAACTGTGATAGATGTGTCTTACGCACCTTAATCTTTTGCATCACGAAAACGAAGCAAGTATTGGTTGATTAGACCACACTGTGATGCTCATTGATGTGAAGTAAATGGCTGGAGAGATCTTAACCTTGAAATATCAATTTGGCGAGCATCGATCCGGACTGTTAATCCGGTATTAGAGTGGTAGCTATTGAACATTTTTCCGCTTATAAATACACTTTTAAAAAATCAAATCTAGTTATACTAAGTGAATTAGGAAAATAATGAAGCAAGGTGTGTGTTCAACTGTTTACAATGTCAGAGAATGTTTTTTCTAGCAAGATAAATGAGTTGACCATTTTTCGCCCAAAGTAGGAGTGAAAAATTGACGACGTACCTATACATTTTTCGTGTTTTAGCAGAAAGTATTTCAAATTGTATGTGTTGTTCATTGAGGTTCAGAAGAAAACCTTCCTTATGATCTACTGCAGTTTTACGCATAGCTTTTACAGATGTTAATTGGTCATTCACAAGAGTTACAGAATGCGGATAAACACAACCCATGAACATGTGGTAAACATTGCCGTTAGTTGGTGTGCTTCAACGTTAAAACATTCGAAATACTTGATACCAGATAAGAGCGAAAATTTTCACGGAAGAGCCTCATGTATGCAAATATAACTTCATAGAGTTCATATAAATAGAATGCTTGAATGTTTCTAATTAAGATACTGGCATGCACTAGTTGGTATGAAACCATTATCTGTCAAATTGGCCTACATTCGCTTCTCGTCAGACTCTATTTTTCCCCATTGCTTTATACTACTTACCAGTACTCAGTAGCCAGTTTCGTTTCTAATAACCGTTGAGCTCACAGTGTAAGGTAATATTCCCTCAGTGTTTGCATAAACTAGTGATATTCACTTTATTCATTATTGTGATAACATTCTCTCAACACTTGTGAAATTTCCTTCAGTTTATGTTCGTTTTTTGAATCTTAGTTTTAACACGACAGCTTCCATATTCTTTTCTTCTGGTTAGCGTTTTTTAGCGAGTTACCATCGTCAAGAAGGTTCAAGTATTTATAAACAGTTGTTTGCGCAAAATACTCAACATTCACTGGCCGGATAATATCAGAAACAGAGTTTTAAGGGAGAGGAAAAATCAGCTTCCATCTGAGGAGGAAATTAGGAAAAGACATTGGAAGTGGATAGGACATACATTGAGGAAATCACCAAACTGCATCATGAAGCAAGAGCTAACTTGGAATCCTGAAGGGAAATGGAAAAGAGGAAGGCCAAAGAACACATTACGCCGGAAATTGGAAGCAGACATGAATAGGATGAATAGCAACTGGAATGAACTGGAAAGGATTGCCCAGGAGAGAGTTGTAGGGAGAATGATGGTGAGCGGCCTATGCTCCTCCACGAGGGGTAACAGGCATAAGTAGTAAGTAGTAGTTCCATATTCTTTTACTCTTGGTTTCTGTTCAATTGTAGAAAATCTTTCGTGTCCAGCGTGTATCTGACTCCAGTTCGATCGTACGATGCTTGTTATTGAAATATATATCACAGCTACTCTCATAAATGATCATCAACTCAAATAGCGTTAAAGAATAACGGCATTAAATAAGTCAAATACGAGAATGAAGTTTGAGTACGTATATTTCGTACACTAATTGGTCTGAACAAACAATCAGAGGAACAAAGTGGAGGAAGTGAAGGGGAGAGAGGGAAGCGAAACAAAACGACACGCAGTGGAGAAGGCGAGTGAGCCAACAAAATTTAGTTAAGCGTTTTCAATACTCATAGTCAGATCGAAAATAAATTACAGACACGTAATGAATAAGGTAATCAATTAACTCACATACGATCACATAAAAACAGTCAAGGTTAATAAGCGAATGAGTAATAAGGCCAAAATGTGGTTTGAGAAGAATGAATAGATTGTTCTGTCCAGAAACTGGAATAGCACATGAGTGTGGCAGTATATTTGTAAGCGATAATCAATGGGTCATGTTATATGTGTTCACAAACCAGAGAGAAAGATCAAAGGTCTTTTTTAGACAACAGTTTTACAGTCAGTAGTGGCAATTGTACAAATTATGAGAATTCACAAAAAAAATGAAAATAATAGCAAAATTACTTACTTTACTTACGCTTGTTACCCCCAATGGAGCATAGGCCGCCGACCAAAATAATAGCTAAAATTAATTACAAAATAAGTCTATTCTAAGTACCCACCCCCTGAGTGTCCACAGGCTTCTAAGCTCGACACGTTCAGTTAAACCTGTTTCCATTAAACTGCATCCAACTGATACTTTCGTTCGACCCATCTCATAAGTTTGTACACATATTCATTAAGCCGACCCCTACGAACTGCAGGCGAAGAGTCCTTCAAAGAGCTTTATCACAAAGCAAAGTATTATACCATCGATAATAACGGGACTGACAATAGTACCAGCATACACCGTGTTAAAATTGCTTACATAGAAGGAGACATTAATTATCTCGATATTCTTTCTGAACAATCGAATGACACAATACTTATGGCTAA
Organism: Schistosoma mansoni; assembly: GCF_000237925.1. Lineage (NCBI taxonomy): Eukaryota > Metazoa > Platyhelminthes > Trematoda > Strigeidida > Schistosomatidae > Schistosoma > Schistosoma mansoni. The sequence continues at coordinate 13,416,816 of NC_031502.1, read as the reverse complement.
AATGCCATCCCATGACCACGACGAAACTTGGCTTCTATCTAACACCCGGCCCAAAACAATGGGCTTTGGAAGAACGGTAAGGTTTCCAAAACACTTGAACGACTACAGCATGTAGTACGTTGCGTAAGTTTTCGTTTTATTTCGTTTTTCGCGCCCTACAACTATTCCATTGTATTCTAAGCTTTTTATATCACTGTCAAAAACAAAAAGATCGCCTTTTGTTTATATGCTTAAATAAGTTATTTAAAAATGATAGTGGTATTTTTCCTCGTTAAGTTGATTTTATTAATTTGATCGTTTGTCACAAATCAAAACTACTGTTTTCACTTTATTTGAATTTATTTGAGTCGAAGCAATCGCTAAGATTATCGTTTATTTAGAAAGTAATTTATCATCTGTACCTTTGAGTACATTGGTTCTTTCTGTATTTGTTTGCACTTTGGTTCCTAACAATTTACAGTTTTTCACTTTTTTCTGGTCATCAGTTCCTTTTGTCTCTTGGTAGTGTTTGTGTCTAGTTTCTTTTCGAAAACCTCTGACTGGACAGCGCAAAAAAACAATTGCCAACACCCAGGCTGTCGTTGTCTTGTGGAAAGTGACATACAGTGCAGTGAGTGTAAAGGATGGTACCTAACACCTGAGGCTTTCAAATGGTTTGGCAAAAATAGTTGCGTGTGGTTGTGTCAGCATGGCTGCTCAGATCCGAACAGCTTGCTATACAAAGCTATTACAATGAAGAATGCTGCTAAAAGGTGTATGAACAAGTGTAATCGAGACACATTAAGTGCTACTCGCTTGGTCGATACACAAATTGATGTGAAGTTACTTGAAATAAGCTCAGGGTCGATCAAATTACATGGGCCAACAGAGAGAGGACGGTTTATAAAGAGGTCTTTTAGAAAATAAGCTCAGGAAGGGAAGTTTCTCAAGTCCTTCACCCCCAAAATGGCAGAGAGCAGGGAACGCTTAGAAAACCTGATCGCATGACTAGGTCTGTTTCTAGCAATACAACCAACAACCTGACTACTTAAGTCATCGAAAATCATTCAAGTTCCCACAGTATGTGTAACGCGACTGTGATTGCTACTCCAATGAAAACTGATGAATGGGAACAAATCAAGAATAAGAAGTGACCTAATGTTACTGAAAAAAAGTCAGTCCCCCCAAAAGCAGCTGATAGATTGAAAAATGATCTTAGTGACAGGTCAGTTGTCTTTCATAGAGTCAAGGAGAGTGAGAACTCTGAACCCAGAACTCGTTTTGAGCATGACATTGAATTGATGAAAGAGCTATCAAACCAGTTAATGCCTCAGGATATTTCTGGAGACACCTTGCTAAAGGTTTATAGACAAGGTAGCCAAATGAACTTGAAACAGAAACAAATCAGGCTGCCAAAAGTAGTATTTAAATCTTCCAATGAACGGGCCTTAATATTATAGAATGGATATAAACTAAAGGGGCAAATAGTTTATGTCCGTAAAGAGTTACCGCATGCGGATAGTATAAAAAGACGAAAAGTTGAAAAAGAAATAAAACCAAGGTTAGATGTTGGCGAGATGGATCTTAAAATTTCTGGTGGAGAGGCTTTAAAAGAGAATGATGCCAAGGCCACTACGGGTGCAGCACAAAGCCTATCATCAAGTCTATCAAGCCTCTATTCCCAGAGTCAAGTCCAAAGGAAAGTCTGTATATAAGCCTCTATGGTTATCACATTTCATTCACCAAGCCCAACACAGTACATATCTCAAACACTCATTAACTTATATACACGAATTACCATACCTCAGGAGTACATGAAATAAGAAATCATATCATAAGTGACAAAGAACGAAGCATGCAGTATATAATAGATTAGTAATAATTAAGAGATAGAAAAAAAATAACAATAGCTAGTAGATAAGAACTTTCGTTTAAATTAGAATGAATAGCTTCACAGCGTTTGAGCTTCAAGTTGATGTGAGACACTAAATAGGAAGAATATATTTGTAAGATCTCAGGATTTACTTCAAATTCATTCGATGAGATTTTACAAATATAGTCTTCCTATTTAATGGCTAGTAGGTTAACTTGAAAATTACAAAGGGGAGAATATAAAAATACAGTGATACAGTTATATACTAACTATACAATTAAAATATAAATGATAATAAACTGAAAAATAGGTACAAAAGTTTTAGCTTTTCCAGTACACGTCCCATTATAACAGTATGTTTATTTTATAATTCGATTCTGAGGAAATTACAGGAGTTTGTTATTTCTCATGATGTTTTTCGATCAACGTTTCTTCTGTGGATCTTACAGAGAAAGTCTTGCAAATCTATGAAGAACATATGACAGTGAACTAACAATTCTAACTAGAAGAATAGGAATAAATGGCTAGTTTTTCCAGAGGTAATATTGATTTATACATTTATCACTCGATTTCAATCATTCACAATTTAGTTATTAGTGATTGCTTTGTGAGAATATGACCTTGTGGTGGACCAAAATGTATGATAACCAAAAATTAGCAACAAAAATATTATGTCTATAGTTTATGTAACAATTAACAGTTAATAAGTTAATTACACACACAAATAACAAAATAAGGGACGTTACTTAAGTCTTCAGGCTATTGCGTGTTCGGCTGGGTTTGGTCCAAATAATCCACAATTATAAAAAAATAGTAATCCCAATATGGACGATATAGATCCAGTAGGTTTACCAAGCGTAGAATTCAATAAGAATGTCACAATTGTCTATAAACGTAGATGGTATGCAATTAATATTTCATTTAACATATTAGCAGACATAGCAGAACGATGCAGATGTGAATTAGAGTGTATTTAATGAGGAGCAGTAACAGTGTCACGATATGTTGTACTCAAAACGGAAGGAAGTCGAATTACAAGCGTTCAAAGTGATACACTTAAACAACAAGTACAATTGTTTAATGCTTAATGTACAGAATATGAAAATACATGCGAAAACTATGAAAAATTATTTACAAAATAGGTTTTAAGGTTCTATCTCTACAACCTTATAATTAATCAGTTAATTGATATATAGGAGATAATTGACCTGAATTATAGATTTTTCATGATTATCGGATTAAAACACCACATAATGTAAACCAGTGTCCACTATTCATGTATACCCGAACTAATTTCGTGTCACTTCTTACCACTTTGTCAAATGGTTTTCAGAATAAAGTTTAAAACTGACCTTAAAAGTTAATTAATAATCGTCACGGACTGAAAAATCATGAAATTTTGCATCCGCTGATCCTTTGACTTAAATAGATAAACGAAAGTACATATTAATATGAGCGAAATAATTGATATTTTGTATGATTGTTATTTATTTGGAACATCTAGTCTACTTTTACTGGAGTAAGATTTCAGATTTTCTGCTTGGTGATATTAACTTATTCAGATTGTTTTGATTATTACTTTTCAGTTAGTTTTATTCACAAAGCAAAAATTCCTTCATTTCACAAACGATTTTCTGTAAGGATAGCATAAATACCAATGTTTATAAAATCTATGTTGCTCTGTTCACGTAACGATTCTATACAGATATCGAGTGTTAATCATAGGTGTGTGGTGCATATGTATCCGGTGCCCTTTGTACCAATATATATGTGATTAAATAAATAAATCATAGGTTCGTTCTACGTCAATATGTTGATCGATTAGTGTTGTGTGCAAGAAGAAAAACTAGAAAAAGTCGTACTTTGTGTCCATCCAGTTCATGGCTTTTCGTTTTTGTTAATCATATCCCATTCTCACCACTTATTATTTCTCTACATAGCTGGTTTCTGTTTATTATTTCAGTGACATGCATTTGGTATATCTTTGAGGTCGTGTGCCAAAACAATAACACGTCAGCCAGCACGAGCAACCCTGAAACTATATTGCTCCTCTTCATAGTAGCTTCTCGCCTACCCCAACCCACTCAGTTCAAACACAAATAACAGTCTCCGCCATATGAATCATACATTTTAGATAAACATTGTTTATACACAATAATACCAGACCGCATCACACCATAAAATGAAAAATAATTATTATACTATATCAAGCCAAAAGTGGCTTTGAGTACAGGAGACTGTAACTAAAAGATTGTGAACAAATTAAGAATGGTAATTCGCATGACGGTAGCCGACAGGTCAAACGAAAGCTTGTGATAAGAGGAATATATATATATATATAATTTCTAGCAGTTACCAATCACTTATCCCTCGTTCTGACGTAATATGTTTTCGTCTAATTTGTCAAGCTTTTCAATCAACTTATCAACGGACAGTCATCAGAACAGTAACAATACGTACATCTTTGTATTATCATCACCATGTTTGTATGAACATGTATGCTTGATTACATGTTACAGCCTAAACATATATCCCTCTTACTAGCTTAAATCGCTCGATAAATCATTAGCTTTTCTATGTATATTTACTTGGATCTTATTAATTTATTCGCCTCTGAATTTGCTCCCTCGCATTAGTATTTCTGATAGGATTCGATGTGTGCTTGTGGCTTAGTGATCTGTACTGTTCAGTAACAGACTGTAGTCGACACTTCGTATTGTCTTCCGAAATCTATAATCACCGTTGGGATTTATTTAATAATGAAAATCAGGAAGATTGATACACGAAGCCCTAGGATCTATCTCAAAGACAATCCACTACATACTTAAACAAGCATCGAACTTTCACTGAATAAAGCAGTTTGATTTTAGTGTGATCGTTTTTGAATACATAATTACCACAACAGAGCGCATGTCGAACAAAGTTAAACTCTCGAAATTGTTATATCTGAAGTTATTGCTTATGTGGATGGGAACACTACCTTCTACAAGTGGATAAAACGACAGTCATTTTTCCAGTTAGCATGTAGTTGAATTGTACACAAATAATGAGTAGTTATGCATAGCCACTCACATCTAAGCACCAACAACAGCGTATCATCACAAACATATAAACAGTGAGTAGAGATTATTTTGTGAACCATTCTTACAATGAACATCATACTTTCATTTACGTCGACAGAAAAATTATAACATTGTTGAGGATTAAAGACAACAGATATTATTCTTCCAATCTTCCCAAGTTATGTTAAAAGCTTTTGATTGGTGAGGAATTAATAGATACCATATGAGACACTTCCTAAGGGCAGAAACTCGATAACTGAACTAGCGCCTGACAACTAAAGACTCTCTAAATCACTTAGATGATTCATTTGGAATATGTTGGAAAACTTTGAATACTTGGTAAATTGATAGGTACTCAGATAATGTTTTCTGGACACGATCAATTAGGAAACCTGGCTTACACTACAAATCCAAACATCAATGTGGTTATGAACAACAGTATCACAAAGTATCTGTAGATCAGTTTGCATTTCTACTTTGATGTGCCCCCAAATGCCCTGGTACGGCCGAGAGTGGGGAGAGTCCGCTCTCCCTCTCCAAATGCTCTCACATGGCCACGCGTATATAGTCTCTGACAGGGAAGTCCTACTCACTGCCTTCTCGCACCACGGGTGTTGTTTACGAAATTGAGAGGACGAAAAGCGAATGTCCGGTGCTTTAACCGGGTTGGTGGACACGGAAAGTCCATCTAGGGGAGTTGGAAAACCCTGATTCCAAACTAATGGTGAACATGGGCTCCAGTATCCTGAAGGAACAAATGGCATATGAATCAATCGTTGGTCACCGGCTACCGTGGGACTGCATCTCCTCACGATACTCTACTGCCTTGTGCATCAGACCCTTAGGTCAAAGGCTCCGGGTGTGGGCCCCTAAGAAAACCACCTGCTTCAGTCAGGGCACCTGGGCAGTATCACAGCCCTCCCAAAAATCAAATGAGATTTGTGTGACGCATATGTATCTGGTGCCCCTTTGTACCAATATTAATGTGTTTAAATAAAATAAAGTTAAAATCCACTTCGGTGTTGTGACCATCAGAACTAAGTATACTACTGAGCATGAGTAACAGACAATTTACATTCATGTACATATGATACATAGGTTACTGCATAGTCAAATCAAACTCAATTGTAAAACCAAGACCACAAACTACGTAGAAACCCAACTAATCTCATCCCGTCCTACAAATATTCTTAAAATCAATTTTCTAGAAAAACTGAAATATTCATACTACTCCCCATTGTAGAATAACGAAAACTCGTTGGATAAATGCTGCTCGAAATTACCTAATTACAAAATATACTGAAGAACAATGAGTGAACATTTCATCAAATGAAATAAAACTTGTGCAGAAATCTATTTCAATTCAGAATAAACTATTACAAGTCACCTGTTCATAACAGTTTGCCATCGTCATACATTTCATTGCAGGCAGATTCAAACATAAACCATCCACTCTCAGCTTCAACTTACTCGAGCAAAGTAAAACACCAGTTGTCTCACTAAACAGTCTGCACACAGTAAAAGTTGTCAACATTCATTACTTGAAAACACGTTCGAATCATATGAACAGACCAAAATGAAATACATGCACAAAGCAAACATTCCAGTAAACTAAAAGAAACCGAAGAAGCTATGTTTTGAACAACAACACATGGTACAGCCGAACATTACAGAATAGTAACAATAATAATAGTAATAATAATAATAGTAACAGGTAGAAATCGATTCTATTCGTGGACAGATCAGATTAAGAAACAGTATGATTCGTAGCTAAAGAAATCTACCAAAACAAGTAGGTAGCACCATGTACGTTGATAAGAAAGTTCAGCAACAACATTCTGTCCATACACCTCGGTAGAATAAGATTTATGTGAAGATCATTTGGACCATTTAACCATTCTCCTTTCATATACAAACTGATTGATTGGTTTCTTTGATCCTAAAGGTAATGTGGCCAAATAGAATGGTGTATCAGCACCTAAAACAGTAAAACAGATTTAATCCTCAGCAGTGCCATAAATTCTTTCTTGAGTCCTGTCGACCAAAAGCAACGACCAGCTATATATATACATATATATGTATATATGGTTATACACTCACCTTCACCCGTTGTCTTTACTCCTTTATGGTCAGTCATATCAGTGTCAACAAAACCAGGACAACACTGTCAAAATGATGAAAATGCAAAGATAAATTAATGGAATCCAATCGAACAAAACTATTAAATGATATGTGAAAATTAAAACCATTCACCCTCAAACAATCACAAACTCTCGAATCATCACTTTAACAATACCATTCACCAAATTAATTACTCTTAGCCTTTGACAACCGAGACAATTATCTTTCCTAGGCACCGACTAAACCATTATAACAAATACAAATCAAGTTCATGGCATCCTGGACGACCTCGATTAGTTCAGTTGAATTCTGGATTAAATATTTCCAAGAGACAGTAGTTTGTTAGCCAATGGAGCAGTGCGATGAGTGACATACTTAATATGGCTTTATATAGTATAGAATAATATTTCAACAACCCCTGACTGCCATAGCAGTCAGAATGACGTTTAAATTTTGAGACCGATGACAAGAAGCATGGAATATTTACTGAACATCAACTACTGTAAACACTACTGACATTATTTCAACACAAACCACAATATCGACAAAACAAACTAACTGAATTTATCACAATTCCTCTTGGATCATCTTTCAGCATTTCACCGAAAATAAAAGATGCCTTTGTAAGACCCATTTTAGATACTCCATAAGCATTTGAAGGCCAACCTTTTTCAGAATAAGTGCCATTCTCAGCAGATCTAATGTTATATTTGAAAAGAAAATAGTTGCTCAATAAATAAAGTAGAAAGCAAATACTATTTTAATAGTCAGATCCATAGTGATTTTTCGAAATAGTGGTACCAATAATTTGCAAGTGTAAGTACATTTAAGAAGCAGAATACTGAAGATAGCTGCTTCTAGGTACAGATCAGAAGCTACATACACCGACTGCTGAAAACAGAAGTTTACACCTTTCAGTTTGTGCAGCGGTGATGTAGTTTAGAAATGTTCAGTTTTTGAGCTCTATATTACGGATCCGAATCAAGCGTCGGCCATTTCAGACTATTTAGCCAAGTAGCATCACAAGAATGTGTAGTTTAAAGGGAAGCACATGTACTTACATCCAACAGAAAAAAGTAAACCTGAAAAAATCTGCCATATACAAAGTAAGCGTATGCGACTGGTGGACAGCTGTACTTACCTACACTTTGCAATATTTTAGGAAAAGCACGCACCAGGTTCTTATAGAGCTAAAATACAAAAGACAAGTTTTCCATCGATCCACATATATTAAGTAAGACTGGCTCTATTTGAACGATTTTCTTCCGAAAATATACTTGAGGCTTAGATAATTCGACATTGTACTACAATCAATCTCATAGCCCCAAAGCCCATCGCTTGAAATTCTGTAGTATTACGTAGTAAGTAAAAAAACAGGATTAAATATTCCCACCTTAGAAACCAATTTTTTAGATGAGCCGAGTAGAATACTACACTAGTCGCCTAGAGTAATCTATATTCAGCCTGAACGTTTAGGCAGCCAGCAGTTCGAATCACCTTACAGTTTATTCACAATATATCTTGTTGATTCTACTATCGATGTATATATTCTAGGATAACAAAGACCACCTAACTTAGCGATATTGGTCATCCAAGAGGAGGACCTTACAACAGGTAGACCTTATTATATTTAACAGTATAAATTAATTCCAACAACTGATGCGTTAAGCACTGCTAAAAGTATATCTGGGATGTGGTAAGGACTTGAGAATGAAGGATTTACAACATAATTTGACTAGTTATGCAAAGTATGTTGATGAAGTACCAGCTTGACCATTATTCCAAGAAACTTGAGCCGACTGGAAACACCAGAAGCAATCTGGATATACCTGTGTTAACGTCTCGGACTGTGAAGCCAGGAAGCACGCGAGTGAATCCACGAAGGAGCATCACGCCATCTTGAACGGTCCCACGTAGCAAGAAACCTAGGTTCGGGGTTTCTTGTCAACTACCTCCAAATACCACCTTACATCTCAATATAGTTCAAGCAACGTCAATTCGTTTAGACTAGTGACCTGATCAATAGAATTCGATCAGCACTACGAAGGATTTAACACACATGAAGTCAGTCACTACTCAGCGATGAATTAACTAAAACATATCATTTTGAGGCCATGTTACATACAGTATAATAAAAAGCCAGTTGCATCACTGCGCTAGAATACTTAATTTGGGATGTATTTCGGTAAAGACATACCTTACAAACTCCACCATAAGTTTTTTCAACTCAGAAAGGTTCATAGGACCGACAAATTTTTCGTACAGATCACTACTGAGCTTCTTTAACATGAACAGAGAGAGTGTAGCAGACATATTGACGACTCTTAAGAGTATGAACTGGTCCTGATAACGTACCTGGCATTTTCAGCTAGTAAAGGAATGAACTCTTCTGTGAAATCGACGGTTGAAGTAAAGTTGGTGTTCATCAAACTACGTGCTTGATTACCAAATGGAACGGGACAGTTAGCCTACAGAGATATGTTAAAATAATAAAACGACTTTGTAGGCAATCCCAGCATTATTCACTGCTATATTGATTCCACTAGGATAATTTCTCTCCACAAACGTTAGGAACGCTTTTCGACTATTTTGATCCGTTATGTCTAGCTGATGGAATTTAACATCCAGACCCTTGTTACTGAGCTTTTCCACAGCTTCCTGACCAAGTCCAATGTTGCGAGCTGCTAAGTTATTAGTTGATATCTAGTTACCTGTTAGAAACACATCCCATTCTCTTGTAGGGTGGTATAATTTCAAAAGCTTTTCAATGATACTGAATCCGATACCTTTATTTGATCCAGTTACCTAAATTAATGAAGTATGACCTCTTTGATACTGTAAAACTCATCAAACAAATGCCAGTTTCATATCGACAGCATACGGTTAACTGTTCAAATGATCCTCAGCTACAGTTTAGAAAGGACAAGAAACTGGGTGAGTCTGCATTACAATCAACCCCTGGTGTTTCCGCGGCATTTTGGTGTTATCGTGGTAGTACTTAAAATAATTTTAAATAGGAATTTACGTTGAGTTACCTACCAGGACTTAGTTTTTTACAGACAAAACACCTATAAGGACCTCGTCAGTGGCAAATTCAGTTTCAGTTTCAGTTTGGAAAGGACAGGAGGCTTGATGGCCTGTGTTAGTCCTGGCAATGATGGTCTCTCAGCTGATCCAACTTTCTTTTGAAGGAGTCGACGGATGGAGCCTCAACCACGTGCTGAGGTAATGAATTCCACTCGTTGATGATTCGATGGGAAAGTCGGTAGTCAACTGACAAGTAATTCGTTCTGGGCTTGTGAACTTTTTTGGAGTGTCCTCGTAGATTTTCTGTTTTGGAAGACAAGAAAAAAGAGGGCATATCAGGTACAAATTCGTCATTAAGCAATTTGAAAACTGTAATCAAGTCGCCTCTGATTCTTCTATATGACAGCGGGAATAGGTTTAGCTTGGTCAGTCTAGTACCATACGGGAGCTTCACTATTCCGGGAATCAGCCTAGTTGTTGTTTTCTGAACCCTTTCCAAGAGTTCACCGTCTTTTTTAGGCAGGGGCTAGCTGCTTGTATGCAGTACTCAAGTTTGGGGCGTACGAACACTGTATACAAAGTCAGAAACGTTTTAGCGTCGAGATGACTAAAAGCCCTGCGTATGGACCATAAACTTCTAAAACCTTTGGCGGCTATTGCACGGCAGTGTGCAGTAGTCTTTAAGTCTTGACTAACGATGACGCCTAAGTCATTGTGTGCCTGAACAATAGGTAACTCAGTGTTATTCATCGTGTATGTATCTGTACCCTGGTGGCCAATATGCATCACAATACACTTGGAAGTGTCTATCGGCAATTGCCAGGTTTGGGACCATTCAGATAATCTCTCCAGGTCATTTTGAAGTTCTAAGCTATCGCCCTTGCTTTGTATCGCTCTCCATATCTTGACATCGTCAGCATAGAGTAAGACCGATGACGATAGTAGATGAGGGAGGTCACTTACGTACAGGAGGAATAACACTGGCCCCAAAACTGTACCCTGGGGGACTCCACTAAGCACAGTTTCCCAGCTAGACAACTTGGAGTTCACCCTTACTCTTTGTTGACGCCCAACTAGGAAGTCCTTTATTCACATCAATAGATTGCCTTCAATCCCGACATTCCTTAGCTTATATAACAGCCGGTTATGCGGAAATTTGTCGAAAGCTTTGTTGAAATCGATGTAAGCTACGTCTATAGGTAACTTTTGGTCCTTAAGAGCGCACCAGCTTTCACGAGCGACTAATAAGTTTGTGAGACAAGAGTAACCCGTTCTAAAACCATGCTGCTTTTCCGAGAGGATCCGGTTTTCGTCGAGATACTTTAACAACTCCTTCCGAATAATCTTTTCTAAGATTTTAACAACCACACTAGTTGGGCTAATTGGTCGGTAATTCTCAGGCTTATGTTTTGTACCTGTTTTGAAGACTAGACTTACTATGGCGTTCTTCCAGTCTTTTGGTAGACGACCCTGGGTTATGGATAGATAAAAAAATACACTTAAAGGGTTCGCAACAAAGTTAGCTAATTCCTTTAGTAACCTAGGATGCAGTTCATCGGGTCCAGTGGATTTACCTATGTCAAGCTTAACTAGCAGACCAAAGACATCGAGTTCTCTAATGGTCACGCTGTCCAGTGTTTGTGTGGGGGGATTTTTATGGACTGGTGAGAAGGGTGTTTCTAAGGTGTATACATTGCTAAAGTATTTAGAGAATACTTGAGCTTTGCCAAAGTCGTCCCCAACTAGTGATGAGGCAGTACTGTCTCCCCATAGTGAAGGGACATTTCTTCTTTTTGCCCTTTGGTTTATATACGAATACAAGCGTTTAGGGCATTCTATGGATTCCCTTACGATTTTCTCTTCGTACAGCTTTCTGCACTCACGGAGGGTCGAGGCACAGGTATTTCGAGCCTTTTGATACTGAGATTTTGCCTCGTCAGTCTCCAGTAACCTAAATCTATCCCACATTTTCCTTCTTTTACGGAGAAGGATGCGAACCTCCCTACTGAACCACGGTGGGGAGTTTCTCGGCCCCCTAGGTGTAGTCCAAGGGATGTGGGGGGCGGTAACTTTTAAGTATAAATTCCGGAATACGTCCCAAGCCGTGATGATGATGACTCTGGGTCTGTTTTTCAATCTACTGATGATGCTGATTTCATGATGTCTGGTATGTTTGCTTTCCAGACGTTAGGTCTGGATTGAGCTGAGGCGTGCTCGTGATCGACAGTTACATGGAAGTCAAAGGTTAAAACTGCATGATCACTTTTGCCCAGGGGTGGCATGTAATCCAGGTTTGCAACGTCATCCTCATAACGAGTCAATATAAGATCTAGTAAGGATGATGCAGAACCCGGGTCGTACCTAGTTGCTTCCTTCACGTGTTGCACTAGGGCACATGTGGACATCCACCTTTCAGGACAAAGTGGTGGAATGACTGTATTATTAGTGAGATGATTTCTTGATGAATAACAACTGGGATATTGCATTCGTGTGGAACTTTCTTGTTTCTGAAGTATCTTAACAGGTAACCTAATTTACCATCGATGCACGGTATGAAGCGTGACTTCATTGTCAACCTAATACTCGCAGTAGTGACAAAACTGACACGGGCGACATGGAGTCTCAAATGAAGATGATTGTGTTTCCGCTGTCCACAACCACAGTAAACCTGCATTACTATCAAAAGCTTTCATGATGTGAATTAGATGCCTGATAATTGACGCTTAGTTGTATGTGAGTGATTTTTGGCATCATTCAGACGCATGGCATATATTTGAACGGATTTCAGATTTAATGTGACCTGAATATGCATAGTCTGTCCAGAATTTAAGTTCTTCGGCGCATGAACTGGTAGTGTGAACACATTCGAAGTTAAGTTCACAACTAGAAACCTCTGATGACTGTTATTGTCAAGTCATCCTAGTAAACATTTGTTATATATGCACATAGCTATTCAATGTGAACTCTGTTCAAGAAATCAAGATGCATTTTCACAATGGTTCGTGTTCAATACAAAAATCAGAATCCCGTTAAACGAAAGCTTCTTCTATTCCGTCCACAACCATTTAAACCATTTTAATCCCTTTAAATTTTGGTGACCCTTGGGTATCTAACTCCTAATCGTAACGTCGGAAATTGTGTCACGTTCGCACGTCCGGCTAACTGAAGATGCCACAAGTATTTACAGTGTAGCGGTTAACAAACCCTCGAAATGTTATCTGAGTTATTGAATTTTTCTCACGTTACAATATGAAGTGTATCACTGACATGAAGTGTATAGTCATATTTCTGAATTTCCAACCATAGCTGTTTAATAATCCGTTCAACTTTTTTATATGTTGTGTCATTATCTCTCCTGACATTATTTACTGATTTAGTCAACTACGAAATAAATTTTTTTTCAACCCCTCCGGGGGCTACTGACAGTCCCAAGCCCGGATAAACAAGGAGGGTTGGGCATTGGGTAAGCGACCTCATTCCGTAGAAAACTAACTCGCTGAAAAAACGCTAACCAGACTGTACGTCCAGCTGTGACCATAATTCAAGATCATTGTCATTAAGCAATTTCCTCAGCGTTAACATCGATTGCAGGATAGTTAAGTGTCTTTGTTCTTACTTTCCTGTAAAATAACAGTATACAGTCCCGCATAAGGAGTGTTCTGTGTCTTAATTAAATGTAGCGGGCTGTGGAAAAACATCAAGAATCTTCACAACAAAGAATTTTAGTTTATCAGACACTAACTCTACTTGTATATCTTCTCGTAAAACCAGACGCAGATGCATTGGAATACTTGAATGGGAGCAAAATAATAAAAGCTGCACAATGCGGTACTAGGTACATACTATGCTTTGCACAATTCGTAGTAGCTGACCTGTTCTTAAACTAATATTCATGAAGTCGGGGTAAATCACAGCTGATTAAATTCTTTGCTTAAAAACAAGTAACTTGTTTACTTACCTATATCACATTTCTTACTAAAACCACCACTATTTTTTAATTTAGAATACAACAAGAGTGAGCCTTCACAGATCTTACAAACTGTTTCGTCGTTAGAGCTATAACCCTATGACACTGTTGAAGATACGACCAGTATTCTAGTTTGACAACTATTAACCAGTAACATCTATGTTCGAAACGTTTCCAATCGGTTAAAATCAGAAATCAGATGCGAAGAGATTGGAAAGATATATTTGATACGTTATCAATATATCGAGAAGCGTTTGCTCTAATCTGGCTAGTGAACGTAGGGGCTGTTTCCCACGCTAAGTCGTAAGGCGATCTGGTGCGGATGCATGACTGAAGGCCTTCAGTTAAACAAGTCCACTTAAACAACGTGATCAGCATACAATGTCGAACACTTAATGAGCTATTGATTTTGCGGAATTATTCACAGCTACACTGTTAACGGAATACTCAACTAACAGCAGCGTCTCCAAACCTTATTAAAAGCATGCTGAACGTCCACTTTAGTCTCATAACCACTTTCAGTATTTATGAGCTACTTCTTTCACCCTTTAGTTTAAAAAAATAACGAGTACTACAGTTCAACATTGCCAATGCGAGTTTTAGATGGAAACTTGGTGTAGACAATTGTTTCATTTTCCATTGTTAATGAAACTTCTTGAATAACTTTGTAAATCTGACGCTAATTCATTTTATCAAGTTAACAGTCGTAAGAAATTTGTGAAACACGGGCATCTCAGTACCTAGTTTGTATGTAACAAATTAAAGTAATATAGTACGCATCTTCGTTATGTTCATGAGAAACCTGCAGACTCGTGCCTTCTTACCTATTCCAGCCACTATGATGTGTCGCGGCAGTTGATAGATGGACGCGCGCAATGCACATCCTAAACTTCCATGCGTCTAATCGCATGGTTGCTTTCTCAAACGCCCTATGATATGCAAGCAACGTCTTCACCCACACTAATGGAACACTAGTAAAACCCGTATACTACCGTACATCGGTCTACGAACTCGTTTAGCTTTCCAGCGAAAATTCTACTGCTAACCTGTTAAACATGTCATGACTCTCCCTATCTCCATCAAGGCAAATAATTTTGTACTTACCGAATACAACGATTTTATTTTTCGACGGTCATCCAGTCAGCTACAGCGGACGACCAG
The DNA here is from genome assembly GCF_000237925.1 of Schistosoma mansoni. Classification (NCBI taxonomy): domain Eukaryota; kingdom Metazoa; phylum Platyhelminthes; class Trematoda; order Strigeidida; family Schistosomatidae; genus Schistosoma; species Schistosoma mansoni. The sequence continues at coordinate 13,401,626 of NC_031502.1, read as the reverse complement.
GGACATATATGCATCTGTCCAAGCTGCCATACCTCATTAGCACAAGAAGATGAACACCAAATTCACAGAAGTTACTTCATCAGTAGTAATATATGAAAGAAAGTTTGTGTATAAGGATATAATACGGGAAGGAAGAATTAGATGATAGAAAGAGAAATATCGATCACTTTTAATCTCACGGTTTAAGGGGAGACAGAGTGTGAACACCCACGCCATTGTGATCGATTCTGAGTCATGTCACACAGCGTCTCCAACCATTGGTTACGACAGTCGTGCGGACCCCAAACATGTAGTATGTGTCTACAAACATGACTCAAACCAAAAGAGTTAGTGGCTTCGAGGACTGACGCCACGTTTTGGTTTGGCCACCCCTAACTCTCCTCCAACCGTCGCTAACTCTAGTCGGCATTGGGGGTAGTGGTAATCGGTGTTCAGGCATACGTAACACGTGGCCTAACCATTTCAGTCGATAAAGATTCATGACCTCATCAACTGATTTACTGTCATTCCCTATTACTCTTTATCGAACCTCACGATTACTTACCCGGTGATCGCATCAGATGCGAGCAATATTTCTAAGATATCTGTGGTCAAATACTAGTAACTTACGAGTATCTTCTACTCTTAATGGCCACGTCTCACAAACGTGAAATAGAACACAGCGAACTGCCGCACAGTATACTCACCCCTTAAATGATAGGTTGATATCTCACCTTCGCCATAGGCGATGTATGTTGGCAAAAGCTAAATGGGCTTTTTGAATCCTTGCTTTGGAGACTGTATAACACAAGGGGCGTGATTACGTAAATATATTAGTAAGAATGGCAACGGAAATGTTAGTGAGACTACAGACGCATGGGTCAGTTCATAGCGTTTATTATCCTTGACATTGACAGCAATCGATGATCTATTCGATATTCAGTGACTCAACTATCGGATAATTTGGCTAGGGCTCAGTGATATTTCACTGCCCCTGCAAATGCCTGATGGGATGAGTTTACGAGAATCTCTCACTGCAAAATACAGTAGACATCCATTGGTTATTTGTAACCCTGGTTTGAATTACTAATAGGTGTTACTGCTGTTTCCACAGCTGTTCGTATATTTTTCCAAGCAACATCTGGGTCAGCCTCGTTTTCAAAACTACCTAAGTGTGACCTCAGTTGTTCCTGGAATCTACTTTTGGTTTTCTCATCGCTGAGCTCAGTTCTAACGGGTCTTCTTAGTGTAGCTCTAATGCGTCCAATGAGGCGCAAGCAAATGCATGTTTGTATTAGAGCAAGATTGAAGTCCAAACATATATTCTAGAACGAGCGACAGTCTTCTATCGAGCCTCCTAAACGATGACTGATGGTAATATGGTCTATTCGGGTCCATCGTTCGTTGGTGCAGTTGGACGCCATGTTAGACGATGTCTCTCCTTATGCCTAAAATTAGTGTTTGCTAAAAATAAACGATTGTCTGGACACAGTCGCAAAAGACGATCACCATTATCTGTTCATTGGGCCGGAATACCGAAATTCCCACCTAAATGTCTTTCTGTTTGGTTGAAGCTACCCATTCGGGCATTCAAATCACCCGCTACGAGTACTATGTCTGAGCGTTTAGCTTTTTGAAGAAGTTCGGAGAGCTTTCGGTAGAATTAATCTTTCACTTCATCCGGGCTACAGTCAATGGGAGCGTAGGCAGAAATGGCGAAAATATAACGACGTTTGTCCTTATCTTTCCGAGTTGTTTCCGAGCCGTTTAGCCTGACAGCATATAGGCGACCGTCAACAGGGATCCATTCTAATAGTGCTTGTTCTGCTCTCGTACTGAGTGATATGCTTACACCCACCAGTCCACGAGAACTAGCCATCGGGTCGACAGAATCCCCCTGTGTATCTACACAGGGGATTCTTATCGGCTCTCCGTTTTGGAGAGGTGAGTTCAAGTGAATGACCACATTAGGATCCTGCATACGTGTTTCGGAGACACAGCACACATCAATGGTACGAGATTCTAGGATTTTAGCCAAGAAGGCCCGCTGGCTGACTTGACATAGAGCGCGTACGTTGAAGACCCCAATGTGTAGTTGGGGGCGAGGTTTTAGAAGATAGTTGATTATGGTGACACTTGAGGAGGAGTTTGAAAGAGGGAGTTTAGCGTTGAAAGTCGAGGTGTGAGGAATAATAGGAATTGAATGAGATTGATTATGGATGCAGTGATCTTGAGTGCTGATAGAGGTGTATGGGTGGTTTTCACTTCCCAGTTGCCCACACCGTAGAATGGTTCTTCTGGAGGTACCTGAAAAAATAATTGGGCTACAGTTGTTCTTCGTGACTTGAGAGCGTAACCGAAGTACCCCAGGGACAACTGCTTGAGGTTGTTCACACAACCTTTTTGTGGGTAGTTTTTGTGTTAGCTCCGTACTATTTGGGACCTTACCACCGGAGACGGATATCCATGGGATAAGGCGAGGTGTACATTTTTAGGGTGGACCATTACTAACCCCACCCATGTTTGTGGGAAGGCAGCATCGTTGTTGTACTGGTTGTCAGAGGGAAACACCTTACTGCCGTCATACCTCTGTACTGTCAGCAGTACGACTTCGCCTTCTGACCTTGAGTTTGCTGCTTTTAGTCTCACTGTCCTTCAATCGACCTGCCTGGCATGATCGGACCTTGAGGAACGATTGTCTCACGCAGCATAGCTCGATTTATTTATTACAAAAAGCAAGCTTAACAACCACGTCAAGGTAGCAACAACGGGCCAGACTTCTTCAAAAGTAAGACATAATAGTTGAAAATGGCAGTAAAATGGAAATACACAGCAGATGCACATGGTGCGACTTGTCTTCATCGATTACCTAAAATGTAGAACACGGATATTAGCTCAACAGGTGCGTTTAGGAGGACCCTTATGTCTGTTTGGAAAAAATAACCGAACTAACTGTATGAAAGGGCTATATTGACAATAAGAATATTATAGAAATCGCGTTCCTTAGGAGGTACGAAGCTCTCAAACTGGAAGACAGTTGCCCAAAAATAATTCGCATATGAAGGCGGAAATTTGCGAGTACTTCTCATTGCAAGGGTGGTTATGAAACATCTTAGTTGGAGCTGTTATGTACCGGTTGACATCGTATCTCAAAAGAAACATGACTTTGCTACCGTTAAGCTTTGATCTATAAAGAGGTGAGCATGATAACAGTTAATTACCCTTTACTCCCTGACCACGTCAGTCCAACTTCCTTTTATGGCCAAAACAGCAAACATTCACTACATACTGGTAGCGGATATAAAATCCAAACTACGTTTGGGTGAAGAATAACTGTCCGTGGAATAAATGTATTTATGCGCGACCCTATGGAAATCAGAACGAGGTGATTAGGGTAACAACGGTTCTAAAATTCATCATATATACAAATGTACAATTTTACCTAAACAAATATTACCACTCAGTTATTCAACTAACAATTGTTCCCACAATGATCAAAATTACAATAAATAGACAAATTGTTAAGAAATATAAGAGAATTACCGAACAATTCAAAAAGTGAGTGTTATTCTATCCTTTCTGGATAGATCAAGTAAAAATCCGTTCAAGAGTTTGCTTTATAACACTAAGTGTTTCAAATTCTGGGAAAGTGCTCCAATTTACAACCAAAAATGCACGATTCCAGCCAGCAGCACAATCAAAGAGGGAACAATCAATATGGCAGCCGCCAGAATAATATCAATCGAAACAACATAGTTACAGTTCAAGAAGAAACTTAGAAACCCGGTGAAAGCAACGGGAAAACTGAGAAAACTATTATGAAATTAAACATCACAGTCTCAATTGGCATCAAAAAGATTAACAAGATGTACAAATAAAGAAACCATTACGAAGTCGCAAATGTATACATGGAGGGACTTTCACCTTCAAAATGGATCTTAGAGCGGGTTCCCGGCTTTTCAATGTTAAGCTTACTTTAACTCACGGCGTGATGAGTCCAACTCATCTATTACTGTTATATGGCAAATTTTTAATAACAAAGCTTTTGCAATAGATCAAAAGCATCTCCGCCTAGGTCCAGGGTTGTCGGATATTTGGGCCTCATAATCTTTTCGAAAACATTACTGATATTTACCACACCTGGGCACTTATTATTAGTTCGGCTCGTTGATGGGTTGGGTTGTCCACCATTATGAGGTAAATAACAAACCGAAGATCGTTTTCTTTCATTGCTCCCGATAACATCATCATAAATAACAGTTATAACTGTTTCTGTAGGAACTAACATGAAGACATTTAAAGTTCCAGGCGACAGCATCACTTATTTTAACAAACAAATAAATTTGGTTTTCAATATCTGCAAAATAATACTCAAAACAGAACGGACTGCCTGAAGGAATAGATTGGCTTGATTAGCAGCAGCAAAAACTGAGAAAACAAAACTGATATAGGGAAAATTTGCTCCAACGTTAAGAGTATTACATTAATTGCGGAATTTTATCACACTGAAACGCTAAATTATTCAGCTACACAGAATGAACAAAGCCGACCCCCATTGCCTACAAAGATGGTGGATCTAATAATTTCCGCTTCATTCTGATTGGTCGCTAAGTAGAGTGTCACGATTACGAAATCGTGTTGAGTTTAACTGCAGCCAATACGCTCGTTTATGCTTGTCTAGTTCTGTTTGGCTGAAATTGCATTATTTCAAGGATTCCTGGTTCGTATAAAAATTTAGCTACTTCTAAATATCATAGTGAATGGTTTTCACAAAACGGGAATACATCTAATGCCCCAGATTTTAACATAAAATGCATAAGCAAAAGCCATATTAGCACCATAAACTTTGACATCAGGAGTATACATACCGCCATCAAAACCCTTAAGCCGAATGCGAGCTCTGGTGTCGATGATATACCATCAATTCTCTATAAAATGTCGGGGCCGGATATACATACGTTATTGCTCAAAATATACACATTATCATTAGAGGCGGGTACATATCCTGAAGCCTGGAAGGTAACGTATGTTCTTCCCAAACACAAATCAGGACCGAGAAACCTGGTCGGAAACTACAGACCTATAAATATCACTCCAGTTATTTCGCGCATAATGGAAAAAGTGATACAAAGTCAACTATCAGATCACCTACTTAAGGAAGAACTAATAGACCCAACACAACATGGTTTCATTAGAACAAGATCATGTAGTACATGTCTGATAGACTTCTTTAACGAGGTTACTCGCATACGTGACCAGAAAAAGCTAGTGATTATACTTTATTTCGATATAAAGAAAGCCTTTGACAAAGTACCCCATAATCTTCTAATCAACAGACTCCAGTCAGTTGGAATTATAAACCCCCTATTGCAATGGATTAAGTCTTTCCTCACAAACAGATACCAAATAACCAAGCTTAACTCTACAACATCCACACCTCGACCAATAACCAGTGGTGTTGTGCAGGGTAGTGTCTTGGGTCCATTGCTCTTTATAATTTATATCAACAATATATGCAAGTGCTTTACCACAGGTAAGACCTACCTTTACGCTGATGACTTGAAAGTCATCTATAAAACTGACATTGGTGATGTACGAAGTACTATGCAAACGATCCAACATGAACTCAACAAAGTAGACGACTGGTGCAAACGCTGGGGGCTAGAGCTCAACACAGAGAAGTGCGGTTGGCTATGTATTGGAAACACGTCACTTAAACTAAAACTAGCACTTAACAAAAACCCACTGCTCAGACTGACATCAGTAACTGACCTTGGGGTACATTACTCTGACAGTCTTAACTTCTCTGAACATATCTCAACTAAAGCATCTCAAATGCGGAGATTGCTCGGCTTCATCCTTCGTAATTTCTTTCAAAAGGAAACGAAAATCATCCTGTATAAAACCTGCGTAAGACCCATCGTCGAATACTGCTCGTTCTTATTTTCCAACCTACGCCTATCTGATATACTTAAGGTGGAAGGAATACAGCGAGACTTCACCCGCAAAATACTTAAGAATGACCAACTCACTGACTACAAATCCAGATGCCATATCTTAGGACTAGAACCCCTCTGGAAAAGAAGGCTTAGGTCTAACTTAATTCTTTATTTCAAACTCCTTAAAAACCTTACTTATTCCACATGTAATATAGCTCTCTACCAAGACTCACATGGATACAACCTTCGAGACAAAGTATCCACTGTCAAAATTGAAAAACACAGATCAAAAACACGTGAAAACTTCTTCCTTATCAAGTACGCATTGATATGGAACAGTCTGCCTTCTGAAGTACGCATGGCAGACAAATTACATACGTTTACAAGACTCATTAATCAACCCCTCACCTGCATAGATCTGGTGCAAACGAACACATCCACGTCCCACACAGACATCATAGGCTCTCTACATATATAGACTGAATCGCCTTATTTCCCTACCTTGTAGTTGTATTAGATACTTTCCCCTCACTAATTCTTTTCAATTGAAGTAGACAGGCAACTCACTGGATCTATCAATACTCGGTCGCTAAACGACGCTTATAAATACCCTAAAACACCAGAAGAAACGCACAATCGACTGACTACTGCCAGTGGTCGTACAACCACAGAACCTGTCACCCATCAACCGGTTAGCATAGAACAAAACAACCTCAGCGCGAATTTAGTGTGAGTTAATTCTTGTCTATTCTTTATCAGTTTTTACTCATCTGTACACTATGTTGCCTTGCCATTAATATTATTTCACCACTCGTTATCTTACCTTATCTGTAACTAATATAAATCTCCACTTTTCCGCCTACTATGGTAAACAAATATCCTACACTATACCCTTCCTAATGCCTATACTCTGATTCGTAACCTACACTTCACTATATAGTCAATAAAAACATTGCATCGAAGCCTTACCCACAGTCCATAATTTGTAACTGTCTGATAAGCTTGTAACATGGTACTTATAGAAATAGTGTTTTCCAACAGGATGTGAAACACAGAGCATTGTGTGAGGTATGATATGTATCCAAAAAATAAGCGTAAATGAGCCTAACATCACAAAAGGAGGGAGGGTGGAGTTACTGACCAGCAAGCACTGATGGTGTGGGCGATGATTTCAATCCACCCGTGTTTGTGGGGCAGAACATTTTGTTTGTATCAGGCTCTTTATGGATGAGAACAAGTCAATAGATCTGTGATATTGAGATTGTTCACCTACACTCACCATTACGACTCATGTTTCTAATTTTTGTGCTGGATTAACTATTCTACTAAGACAACCTTTAACATGCTAACTCGGACTTTTACATGAACACTGTGTGGTAGGCATCGGATGAGAAAAAAAAACTGACTGTAAAGGATACGGTTGCTATTTTACTTAACACTACTCTCTCTATGCACTCTCTGTTCTTCCTCATTCCAACCTTGACTTCCCTCCTTCATTGGAACCTACTCCACCTTGATAAATATCACAACTCATTGTTCTTTATTACTGCCTTCTCTCTTCTGGAGCCCCTAATCGCAGTTCACTCTTGCAACATGAGCTAGTATCAATTTAATCTAATAATTTATCATACCTCCATCTGTTCCACTAATAAATGTTAAGCATTGATTATCGCTCATATCCAAATGCCTTGCTGCTCCTCGGTTTCTCTTTTGTTTTTTCTCTTCAGAATCTTGCTCTGAGGGTGAAGCTATGTAACTTCTGACATCTGGAACAAGCTCGACGAACGCGCTTTCCCAAGGTCATAGCTCGAACCAGGCGCTCCACGAGCCTACTTTATAACAACTATAAACTTAAAAAGCTGCATTACATAAATACTTAGCACTACCGAAACCCTATTACACTTTTTGTCGAGATTGGATCTGGTATATAACGTGGACGCTATGCCCCTTTGGAAACTATTCTTATGAAAACACATTATATGTGAACGAATGAACTGCTATCAACTTTTATAGATTATAATTACTAAACAAGCTTGCTTGGGATGCATACTGTGAACCAGTATATGTTGTAAATTGTAGATCATGCCTGTAAAAATGGCGTGTACCTGCTACTGCAGAAATATATTATTATTATAGTGATTTGAATTTATAGTCGGACCAAAAGCAGACTACAGACATGTGATGGATAGGGCGAGCAATTAACACACATACCATCACAGATAAGCAGTCAGGGTTAATAATCGAAATAGTAGAGGGTCGAAATTTGATTTGAGAAGAATGAGTAGGTTTATCTCTTCATAAACCAGAATAGCTTATGTGAGTTTGGTGTAGTATCAGACACTTCAAAGCACCCATGTAGAATGTAGCACAATAATTTTTTAAAAAATGTGTTATCGAAAATGACACCGAAGAGTATGTGTACAAAGGCTAATTTATTTGAACGTAACACAAGGTATTGTCTTCAGTTATAAACTCTGGGTGTTTAGGAATGAAATTCGTGTAGAAGAGAAACAGATAAAAGAAAAAAAGAAAAGGCTGTCGAATGTTACGGATGGAATAGTCATTTTAATAACTGCAATAATAATGATAAATATGATGATTAGCAGATCTCGGATATTTAAATGAAAGGATGGAGAACAAAATGAAAGAAACGAGCAAAGTTTCAAGGGTTCTACTGTGTTTCAGAGTCAGTTAGATGGATTTCGGACCTTTTTTGTATAAATAATTGGTATTCACATTGATATTTAGTAGGTGACACAAGCCACTTCCGAGAAGGAGGTCATCAAGTAGACTTGTGTACCGAGTTATAAGCTCACTGCAACGGACGTTTACTGGGAGTCCTTTCCACGCGGTTGAATAGCGAATAACGAAGAAAGTCAAGCGTAAGTTTGTGCAGGCTCTCGTAATCGACAGAATATTTTCTTCGTTGTACAGGTCGTGGGATGATATCATAGTGTATGAAGGTGTGGATGCTAAAGAGTAGGAAATACCGTTTATAAGCCGGTAGATAATGACAAGGTTAAGTTTAACGCGCCTAATCCAAAGAGGTCCTAACTTGAGTTGTAGACATTTTAGTGGTGATCCTTGTTGTCAAAATACTACGAAACAGCTTTAGTGAATTTTCTTTGAACAACCTCGTTTTTCATCAAGTCATTATGCCTACAACTGCTGTAAACTAGAATACCATATCCAAGGGTGGATGCGATTTATTTTTTACAAGCCAATAACAGTCTCACTTTGATGTTATCGACATTTATCATTGTGAATTTAACGAGTTTTCTTTCCTAGGACACATTGGATGCGAATTGTTCAGAAACGTTCAAACTGTTGGTATATCTCAAATGTAAGTCATGAACAGTGTTGAGGGATTTCAGTAGGTGTTTATGTATAGCCAAATTTTGTTAAGGGATGCATCTGATTGAAATAAACCACATGTGACAACATACAGCGACAGATTTCACGACATAGACAATTTGTATAACTTGTTCATATCTTCTTGAACTACTGCTGAAAACGTTTTCTTTAGTGAAAGACGAGAATGATTAAACCACTTTTAGGTCGTTGGAATAAAGGAAGAGCTAATGATAATAATTTATTCCCAAATAACAGTTTGTTACATGAGGCATGCCGGTTTACAGGCAAGATCAAATTGTTACAGAAGATACAATTTTCACTGTAGAAAATTACTCAGCTGGGTTGACATTTTATAAGATATGAATGTAAATGGATTTCGTAAGAAACATGTTGTCATTATCACAATCGGCGCACTTAATGAAGGTAGCGTTGCAACATACAGCTGATGGTCGAGAATAGATACATGAGAAGTTGGGGGCTTTTAGAAGCTTCGACCTTATATCCCTCCGGAATATCTGAGGCTTTAATAACGGTGTAGGACGAAGTCACCCTTGCCATATCTTTTTTCGGTGAGGTATCCCCAGAGGGCTGAAAAAGGTGTAAGAAAAAGGAAGGACGAAAAGCAGAGCACACAATATTCATGGAGGAATAGTTAAGGTATAACCATTTAGTCTATTTGTCTGTTACTGAAGTACTTATTAGGTAAGAGCATACTGATGTGTTGAAGAAAAATAAGTGTGAACAAGGTATGAGTGGATAAGGAACTGTATAAATGAAGGTAGTTCAGAAGGAAGTATGGAATTGTGTAATTATAAAATAAAGTGCTGAAAGCAGTATTGCCATACAAATGGCTGTCTCCCATTTTTTCGAAGCTATTTGAACCCTTTTTGTTTTTAGATTTTATAGGGCATGGACTGGGCTTCGTTTTTAGCCAATTGTCTAGTTGGCTTGTAATAGGATTACTCGGTAAGAAGCGGAACCAATTCAGCGTTCTAAACACGTTTTAAAGAGGTATTTTGCACAAATACGTTCGCATCAATACCGTTGGTTCATGACATCCCACTAGACATAAGTAGCCGTAATTTAACATGTTCTGCCCTACAGACACGGGTGGATTGAAGTTGTCTCCCCACCATCATGTTTGCTGGTCAGCTACGCCATCCTCCCTCCTTTTTCGATGTTAGGCTCTCTTGCGTTTGTGGGCAATATGAATATTGCTTTAATTAAGGCCCATAGATGGAATACACTGTCTACACAATTTCCACGTTACAAGCAAATCAGATGGTGAAAGCATTTGTATCATGGGTTAGATATCCACTTAATATATCGTATTTCTATGAAGACAGCTAATGGTAAAAGTTATAAGAGACATTTCAGATTATATATGGTTAAGAGATGGTAAGGACTAATAGCAAACAAGAGGATATGAAAGGGTAGATTATAAAATTTCCAGGGTTAGAAAAATAAAGCATTGAGCAACGCATAAGAATTTAGGACATTTGAACTTCTTTTGACCGGCCTTAGTTGGTCAGCATCCATGAGATTAGTGAGTTATCTGTCTACTTGTAATAAGAAAAGTAAAAACAAAAGGACATGACACTTAGGAAGAATAATGTGGTTTTAAGCATTAGAGAGAATCTGAATGTGAAAGTGAGGGTTAGGAGCAGAAGGCCATGATTAATAATCAATAACAAGTGGGGGAGGATGATGCATGTGCTCTGTAGTTTGGTTATATTCATACTAAGAACAATGGGGTTCGTTATATTCTTGTTCCATCTAGATACTAGGCGGTTCATAATAAAGTGCCTCATTGGTGGGCGGAAGTTCAAGGAACAATTGGCGAAGCTCTTTTGAGTTCAGTAACAGGGTTATTAACCTTTCAACTTTGGTAAAGCTGTCACAGTTACGGATAGGTATTGGCAATCTGTTTCACAATAAATTATACCGCACTGTGAAAAACTTACAAGGCATTTGTTTTCATAGTTTTACGTTAAATAGTGTATATGCATTGTTTCTTAGTCTATAGGCTGGGTCATTGATCATAGTTGGGCAGGAGGTTAGGAATGACAGTCCATTTATTGCTTTGTAGAGAAATATCAGATTGTTCCTTAGTCTACAGTGCCATAAAGTTTCTAAAGAGAGGTGCTTACATCTGCTTGTGTAATCGAGAGTGGAGTCACTTCCTAGCAGTTGGCGTGTAAAGCGTCTTTGAACATTCACTCTTATTTTGTCAGCGGTATGCATATTAGAGAAGATAAAGGACAGCATTCTAGGGAAGGTCGTACACATATTTTGTGAAGGGTAAGCCTAGACCCTGTCGTGAAGAAATTTTTCGTTATGAATCCAATTAGACATCTAGCTTTAGAAATAATGGAGGAGGCGTATCCTTCAAGGTTTAGGCTTCCTGTGTAATTAATTCCTAGATCATGTACTGATTTAAATGTCTGGGATTTACTTTTATTTAAGTAAAGTTGTAGTTCATATGGGTGCCTTCCAAAAAGCATGATCTCGCATTTGTGGTGGTTAAATGGTAGTTGCCACTATTCGCTCCAGATAGTTAGGTTATTGAGATCACCTTGAATCTAAAAACAAAAGGGGTTCAAATAGCTTCGAAAAAATGGGAGACAGCCATTTGTATGGCAATACTGCTTTCAGCACTTTATTTTATAATTACACAATTCCATACTTCCTTCTGAACTACCTTCATTTATACAGTTCCTTATCCACTCATACCTTGTTCACACTTATTTTTCTTCAACACATCAGTATGCTCTTACCTAATAAGTACTTCAGTAACAGACAAATAGACTAAATGGTTATACCTTAACTATTCCTCCATGAATATTGTGTGCTCTGCTTTTCGTCCTTCCTTTTTCTTACACCTTTTTCAGCCCTCTGGGGATACCTCACCGAAAAAAGATATGGCAAGGGTGACTTCGTCCTACACCGTTATTAAAGCCTCAGATATTCCGGAGGGATATAAGGTCGAAGCTTCTAAAAGCCCCCAACTTCTCATGTATCTATTCTCGACCATCAGCTGTATGTTGCAACGCTACCTTCATTAAGTGCGCCGATTGTGATAATGACAACATGTTTCTTACGAAATCCATTTACATTCATATCTTATAAAATGTCAACCCAGCTGAGTAATTTTCTACAGTGAAAATTGTATCTTCTGTAACAATTTGATCTTGCCTGTAAACCGGCATGCCTCATGTAACAAACTGTTATTTGGGAATAAATTATTATTTTATTATTATTATCATCAGAGGTACACTTTCACTTAGAGTTTCAGACTTATAGCTGTATGCTATTTTGAGATCATCAGCATATAATTTTGGTTTCCCAGATTTTATGATGTTGCATATATCGTTTGCATACATGGGAAACAAAAGTGGGCTGAAGGGTTTCGTTGCCTCTGTGAGATGAACTTAGGTTCATTCGAGTCGTCTTGTAGAGTATCTTTTGGGGAACCAATTTTTAATGAATATGTTTAGTTGGATGCGCTTCGTTACACGGCTCAAATTTTGGTACTTTACTGAGCAAACAGCTGCCATCAGAGATGCCGTCACGCTTTTTAGCGTCAGTTGGGGAGCGTATCTTATCCAAAGGTTTCTGATCTGCTGACTCATGTAGATCTACGGATAGTCCTGCCGTTTGTGGTATGACATCATGCTTGTTTTCCATGCGCTCTATATCTTTCACTGTGTTGCATACTGTCTTTAGCTGGTTTTTTACTATAAATCTATCATACGATTCTATTGCCTCACGTCTTCTTATACGACGTTGACACGGCGTTAGGTCAGGAGTGACTTTTATGCTTTTGTATGGAGTTGATGAGCTAATATTTTTGCTTGAATCAATAAATTGTTCAGCATCGTTACAACAGCTAAACTTAAACAGCAGAGGGCAAGTCAATCTATCCGACTTTTGTCTAAAGTAGATGACTTGACAGTTGACTTTCAGCATATCTCGTGCTTTAAAGCAGATGTCCCTCAACTTATTTGGGTGTGTGCGATCAGGGAGATCGTATACAGTTGCATTGTGGGAAGACATCACTCTTTTTGTCACTTCTTCAGCTACAAACTCTAAAATACACTCTGCTTTAGTGAGTTGTTCAAGATTTTTATCAGTATTAATACCCCATATGTGTGTGAGGGGTGCTAGTTGGTTAAGTCTACTGGTAATTTCATCTAGGGAGTTTTGCAACTGACGAATATCAGTACTATATTGATCAGTATTTTCGTAAGAGTGAGATAAACTGTTAGACCCTTTGGTTTTTCGTATTTTGGATTTAGGCCTTAGTAAAGCATGCTGTCTGGTGGACTGTGTTGACTTTTCGATGCACGTGGGTATTTCGCCTTTATGTCAACCACTCTTACCGTAGGCATACTGCATGAAGAGATAGAGGGGGTCTACACGGAGAATTAGGTAGAGTTAGTGATACTTGTGGATAAGTAGCATAGGGTTCAAAAGATAAAGGTTTACCATTGTCAGGTACTGAGTCATCAGTCTTAGGGGTTACAAACTTTGACCTTTTATTAGGATTGAAAGTTGGTGAAATTTCTCTTTTACTAGGGTTACTTGACATAATTTGAAGCTGGGTGAGTAAAGAACTCGTCTAACTGAAATGCATTGAGTATATAGTTATTATTACGTATTAACTGGGTTAATACTAGGACCAGGAACTAGGAGTATATATCGTTTGTCAGATAAAAAGGTGCCCAGTCATAACTTAAGGAAGTACTGATCAGTGAAATCTCTACTAACTGAGCAAGTGTCGGTTAAAATTATTTTCCTAGAGTAAAGTGTGATCGATATACGAGGTAGGATGATAGGGGTTTTGCTTTTTTCGTCACTGCTGAATTGTTTACAGACAATATCAGGGCTGTCTACAATGTTGCAGTTAACTATGAAGAATCTGGATTTGTCAAGAGAATTCGATTTCATGCAGCGTTTGAAAGGCGAAAGTATTGACAAGTCTGGATTCTTACTTCCTATGGCTTTATTCTCCATAGTCATGAGATACTTGCGTTGAGATAAATCATTTCTTTCAACCAAGTTAAGTTCACTCTGAAGATCACACACTTCATGGTGTCTGTGTTAGCGGTACTTGAATATCTGAGCTATCTAATTTTACCGTCTAGGTATTTCAACAAGTTATCTTTTTTGTTTATTTCGACACATCATTTTGTCTATTAATCTCATAAGCTATTCAGACGTGTATATGAAAAGTTTAAGACCTATCACTTTACTAAGTCCAAAAGAGTACAATCAGAGACATTATGGCGTCTGGCAATACGCATCGAAAAAAACAATAATTAGATGTCTATTCCTGAAATGCTTATTTCCAATAATTCACAAAGTAGTTTATCTTCACTTCCTATGAAGTCTAAACATGTATCGTAATTGTAGTGTAATCAGAATTCAAGAATTCTGGTCAAATGGTTCACACAGTGGTTGTGCAGTATGAATAAAAATTTCACTATTGAGCATCAGGATCGATCAGGCAGTAGCAAAAAATGTTGCGTCGTTGTAGATACATTTGGGAAATACAACCTCACGACAAACAAATAAGTTAAATGGAGGAAAATATCGAAGATCTGAAAAATATGTTTTGTGCAAAAAACTAGGATTGATTTACCAATGACTAATTGAAAGACACGGTTGATGTCATTTGTTATCTCACATTTTGTTCAGATATTTATAGTTCCACTGAAACAACTTTTTGAGTTTCGATCAACTTACGTTTCAAAACTAAAACAACTAGGTGAGCAGAAGAAAAGAATGTACAAAGAGAAGTTCCACCTAAAGTACGAAAGTCGAGTTGTCTAATGAGCCATTCCTTATGATGATGTTTCATGAGGCCTAGAGCTTCTTGACACGTTGGGGTCAGTGCTTTTTCGATCTCCTTCCAGTTGTCCTTCATGGTGGTTTCGTCTTGTTTGAGTAGATCTTGTGAGGCTGAAAAGATTTTGCTAAGAGTTATCAAGAACCCGTCTGGTTTATTGCTATCTCGAAGAAACGGATATCTATCGAAATCTTGAGGACCATTCCAGAAAAAAGGAGCAAGAAGACAGCAATTAACAATAGCTGAACAAGAACAGAGCAATTTAAGGCACAAGCTCAGTACACAGAAGCAAACAAGCAAGTTAAGGGGAGCATTAGAGTCGACAAGCAGAAATACATAGGAAACCTAGCAACGACAGCTGGAAAAGCCGCGACAGAAGGAAGTAGACAATTATATGACCTAACGAAGAAACTGGTAAGGGAATTTATAAAACCAGAGAAAACGGTCAAGGACAAAGAAGGCACGCCAATCACTTAGATTCAGTAACAGGAGGACAGATGGATAGAACACTTTTAGGAACTCTTAAATAGGCCAGCTCCATTGAATCCACTGGACGTCGAAGCAGCACACATAGACCTTCCTATCGATGTCACATCACCAACGATCGGAGAAATCAGGATGACCATCAGACTAGAAAGTAGAAGGACTAGACGATATAATAGCTGAAACGCTAAGGTCTGACAGAAGTAACTATGAAGATGCTCCACGTGCTACATTACGATATGAACTATTAATATACAGTCGTAAACAGTTCTATCCATGATAAGTATCACCGCTGTCATCTGGACTGATATATTATTACGTAATGTGAGGAAGAAAAAGTATGTAAGTCTTCAAAACAGGTACAAAACATAAGCCTGAGAATTACCGACCAATTAGCCTAACTAGTGTGGTTGTTAAAATCTTAGAAAAGATTATTCGGAAGGAGTTGTTAAAGTATCTCGACGAAAACCGGATCCTCTCGGAAAAGCAGCATGGTTTTAGAACGGGTTACTCTTGTCTCACAAACTTATTAGTCGCTCGTGAAAGCTGGTGCGCTCTTAAGGACCAAAAGTTACCTATAGACGTAGCTTACATCGATTTCAACAAAGCTTTCGACAAATTTCCGCATAACCGGCTGTTATATAAGCTAAGGAATGTCGGGATTGAAGGCAATCTATTGATGTGAATAAAGGACTTCCTAGTTGGGCGTCAACAAAGAGTAAGGGTGAACTCCAAGTTGTCTAGCTGGGAAACTGTGCTTAGTTGAGTACCCCAGGGTACAGTTTTGGGGCCAATGTTATTCCTCCTGTACGTAAATGACCTCCCTCGTCTACTATCGTCGTCGGTCTTACTCTATGCTGACGATGTCAAGATATGGAGAGCGATACAAAGCAAGGGCGATAGCTTAGAACTTCAAAATGACCTGGAGAGATTATCTGAATGGTCCCAAACCTGGCAATTGCCGATAGACACTTCCAAGTGTATTGTGATGCATATTGGCCACCAGGGTACAGATACATACACGATGAATAACACTGAGTTACCTATTGTTCAGGCACACAATGACTTAGGCGTCATCGTTAGTCAATACTTAAAGACTACTGCACACTGCCGTGCAATAGCCGCCAAAGGTTTTAGAAGTTTATGGTCCATACGCAGGGCTTTTAGTCATCTCGACGCTAAAACGTTTCTGACTTTGTATACAGTGTTCGTACGCCCCAAACTTGAGTACTGCATACAAGCAGCTAGCCCCTGCCTAAAAATGACGGTGAACTCTTGGAAAGGGTTCAGAAAACAACAACTAGGCTGATTCCCGGAATAGTGAAGCTCCCGTATGGTACTAGACTGACCAAGCTAAACCTATTCCCGCTGTCATATAGAAGAATCAGAGGCGACTTGATTACAGTTTTCAAATTGCTTAATGACGAATTTGTACCTGATATGCCCTCTTTTTTCTTGTCTTCCAAAACAGAAAATCTACGAGGACACTCCAAAAAAGTTCACAAGCCCAGAACGAATTACTTGTCAGTTGACTACCGACTTTCCCATCGAATCATCAACGAGTGGAATTCATTACCTCAGCACGTGGTTGAGGCTCCATCCGTCGACTCCTTCAAAAGAAAGTTGGATCAGCTGAGAGACCATCATTGCCAGGACTAACACAGGCCATCAAGCCTCCTGTCCTTTCCAAACTGAAACTGAACAATTGGCGTTGATAGATTTTTCTACCCGCTTTCTGAATTTATACAGGAATTGTGTAGAACATTACTGTAAGTGCCACTTAAGTTAGCCAAATACTCTTCTTAAGTAAAGCGATGCGTGTTTGTTATGAGCATGGTAACTAAAACATGTCGTAGATAATACTATTTTACGATGTCTCGTATAGGGTTAAAATATAAATTTCTGTTAACAGAATCCGAAATCACTGACTAAATCATAAACAAAGTGTTAATGCATGTTGACGAGTAATCACTAAATAGTGGTTACCAGTTATTTCATTATTGTATGTAAACAGTGAACTGCAAACAGTATTATGAACGTTGTAATTGGATTTTTCTCAAATTTCATATAACTAATTAAAGTTTGTGGGTCCCTTCGTTTGGTGCCTGAAGTTTGTTTGTTAATACCGAATAACTAGATGAAATCGTAGGAAGGTTAGAAAATGAAGAGCACTGTTTACAGCAAGTAAAACACTTACAGGTACATCCTATCAACTGCTATTTCATTTACTTATGGAATTTGATACTAATAACGAAGTTTAATCTTTTCTTTCACGATTGATTTGTTGTTTTTCAGAATTGCATTGAGCAAGCTATCCATACATTTTGTTATACAACTTATGACTTCTGTCAACTAATTGAAAGGCTCAAATCTTTGTAATAATCAAGTCTATGCAGGTGAACAACTTGGCGAATTTCTTAATATGGAAGTTTATGCGGAGAAACAATTCACACATTGACGATAACTGTGTTTTGTATTGACTACTACCGCGTTTATTCATCTAATAACTTATCTAAATATAATATAAATATAACAACTGTAGTTTTTCGCACTTTAAATCTTTTTAGTATGTGTATAGTCCAGTTCGGTACTAATACTACTTTCATAATAGACGTTGTCCGATAACGGTAAATTTATCGTTTGATTGCCTAGTCTGTAAGATCTTACGTGAAAATCGCATCACTATCTACACTGACCCATCGTATCGCGACAAATAACAATACTTAGTACTTCTGAAGAACACATTTATGCTTGGGATAGAATAATATATTTAATGTGAATATAAATAAGTTAAACATAATGAGCGCGTCTGCAACACTGAGTCATGCCATTCGATTGAATGAATATCTCCACGTTCACCACTTCCAACCTTCTCCAAGTGTTACATCTTTTAGTTATTATATGCTTGACTCCGGAGACCATGCGATTAGGAAACAATGCCACTCCAATTATTCATCCGAATATACTGATCGTAAATAGGACTGCAGGAAGGGAAATGGCAGTCTTACCTAGTTATTGATTTTTAAGTGATAATTGTCTACTTTTTTTCTCCACCACCATGGCGAAGTGTTCACCATATTTTTCAACTATCTGTTGTTCATGGATTTTCTGGCTTCTTTGAATTCGTATATACTCTTCACTCCGTCTGGGTAATGATGTTGTTGTATTATAATGGAAGTTATGCGTGTTATTTAACTTCCATCGGCTGCACGGTCTAAGTATGTGATGGGCTAACTAGTTTATTTATTTCGTAGTTGATTAAGCCTACCTGTAAGAGATGGTCTTTTTACATATATCAGTAGTATATGACGACAAGGATATCGACAAGTCATAAATGTTCGACAACTGCACTCGCAAGTGCCTGCATCTAGTTCATAACACCACAAAACTGTATTTTAATCGTACGTCTGTAGTGACCGGCCAGTCTCGATAAGAACACGATTGGAATAACAGAAACAATTATTATTATTGTAACCAATTGTACCAGAGATTGTTTTACTGTATTTGTTTAACTGTATCAGTTTCACTTCTTGTTCCGCTATCCGCCTTGTTTGGTTCGAGCTTGCTCACGCACTGCTTATTTGCTTGTACTCTTTGGCACGTCTCGGTATTCTTTCGATACCACGAGATCGCCAATAAATATACTTGATCTGGATTAATAAAGCTTTCTGATTTACGAGCTATTAAAGGAACCAAGTCGTTTTTGGGCGCGTAAACGAATTGTAGTGGTGATCATAGTCCGCCTTCGACTCGACATCCACTACAACTGGTGAGCCGTATTTGGAACACGCACTACAACTGGTGAGCCGTATTGGGAACACGCACAACATCTGGTGAAACACAACCAGTAACCCAATTCTTCGAGCACAGTTCAAACTTGGCCATTTTTCCAACCCAGATCAATTTGGTGAGTCTATTTATCTATCCACATCTGTTGCATATATTCGTATTGATATTTTTCAATATATAATATTTTGGCAACTTAATATGGTAGATAACGATAAGAATAACATAAATATGATGGACTCCGAGATACAGGTTATCAGTTTTCGACCGGTTCCTTTCATCCCTCATGATCCAGAAGTCTGGTTCGCGGCACTGGAATCCCAATTTGAGATCCCCCACATAACCAACCAAAGGCAAAAGTACGCCTACGCTCTGGAATCACTGCCCGGGGATCACCTAACCGCTGTCCGTGAGGTTGTCCTCAATCCGAACGTTCCGAACGTTTATGACCGTCTTAAGGATGCCATCCTTCGACATTTCCTCCCATCAAGAGAGGAACGATTGAGGACACTATTAGCACGTCACCCTATGGGTGATGCTAAGCCGAGCCACCACCTCACGCGCCTGCAATCCCTTGCAGGAAACATGACAGCTGACTCTGAGATAGTCAAAGAGTTGTGGCTCGAAGCCTTACCAGTCAGTATCCAGCCAACCCTTACGGCTCTGCTCGAGGACACCCCGCTCAACAAGGTGGCCCTCATAGCAGATAAGATTCTAGCACGAGTTAACACCAAAGACGACTATTTGGTTGCTAGTACTTCCCGTACTAACGTTGATCTCGATGCTAAACGACCTCCGGCTCATGGGGATAGGGACAGATGTATCCATACTCGTCTCAGTTTCCGAGACCGCGCAAATGTGCCAGCCCCCTACGCCCCCCGACCCAGGTCACAATCTCGTAAGGCCGTAACGACGCCCCAAGCGGGCATCTTCCAAGCCACGCCAGAAGGCGGTTTCGGAAGCGAGTCCAGGTTGGTGCTAATTTCACCGTGCTTTCGTGGCCGGTGCCCGTCATTGTCGAGCTCCCTGCTCATACAAGGCGGGAAACTCCTCAGCCGGCGAGTAAATGCGGCCGTACTCGCCGGCACTTCACCTCAGGTTGGCCGTTTATTTTACGTGCACGATTATCGCACCAACGCTAGGTACCTTGTAGATGCGGGTGCCCAAGTTTCTGTCGTACCTATCGGTAACAGTAAGTCTCAAGCCACTATGCTTCGACTACGCGCTGCGAATGGCTCAGTCATTCCCACCTATGGTACACGACAACTTACGGTCAACCTGAGCAACCGACGACAGTATCTGTGGACGTTCATCATTGCCGATGTTCCCACAGCTATACTCGGTATCGATTTCCTACAGCACTATGAATTGCTAGTCGATTCACGTAGGCTGCAGCTAATTGATACTTCGTCGAACAGCAACTTTATGGGCTCTAAAGCCCACACAAACGCGTACCGAATCACAGGTGTATTTCATTCGCGTGACGATTTATTCCACGCTTTATTTCAGAAATTCCCCAAATTAACTAAACCTCTCGAGGAGACTCCATCGGTGACCAATCGTGTGGTACACCACATAGTCACCCGCGGACCACCAGTCACGGCTAGACCTCGCCGACTGGCACCGGACAAATTAGCTTTCGCTAAACGTGAGTTTGACAATTTACTAGCTACTGGTATTATTCGTCCTTCTCACAGTCCTTGGGCCTCACCTCTCCACATGGTTCGAAAAAAGGATGGGGTTAGTTGGAGACCATGCGGAGACTACCGAGCGTTAAACACAGCTACACGTTTCGATAGCTATCCCATCCCCCACATACATGACATCACGGCATCACTCAAGTGCACGACAATTTTTTCCAAGATCGATCTGGTACGAGCATATCACCAGATCCCAGTCGCTCTTGAAGATATAGAGAAAACTGCCATCACGACTCCTTTCGGTTTATTTGAGTTCCTACGAATGCCATTTGGATTACGGAATGCTGCTCAAACTTTCCAAAGGTTTATCGATAGCATTGTACGAGACCTAGATATTGTTCACGTCTATATTGATGACCTGCTAATCGCATCATCAAACGTAGATGAACATTATCAACACCTGACGCTACTATTCCAGCGCCTTTCGGATAATGGAATAATAGTCAACCCCGACAAGTGTGAACTCGGGAAGAAGGAAATAAAATTCTTAGTTCATGTTATTAATCATGAGGGTATTCTACCTTGTAAAGATAAAGTACGTACTATAATGGAGTACACTGTACCGTCCACACTCAAGGAACTGAAGGCATTTCTCGGTTTGGTCAACTTCTACCGACGCTTCATTTCGCACGCGGCAGAACAGTTACGACCGTTAACCGATTTACTTCGCGGTAATCCACGCAAACTGGAATGGAACGACGCCGCACGTACTGCATTTTCAGATATCAAAACGGCCCTAGCTCAAGCCACACTTCTCGTGCGTCCTGACCCATCAGCCACGCTTAGTATAGCGGTTGATGCATCGGATTTCGCCTTAGGAGCCGTTATGCAACAGAATATCTCCGGTAGTTGGCAGTCCCTCGAATTTTTCTCACGACGCCTCACTCCCACGGAGACGAGATATAGCGCTTTTGGTCGTGAACTGCTAGCAGCCTACTGCGCCATCAAACATTTCCGGCACGCTGTAGAAGGTCGTAAGTTCATCTTATTCACCGACCATAAGCCCTTAACGTATGCTCTGCATACCAAGTCTGACCGCTACTCACCACGAGAGTGCAGACATTTGGACTATATCTCCCAGTTCACGACAGACCTTCGTCACGTCAAAGGCGAGTCGAACTGTGTTGCTGATGCTATATCACGTATCCAACTTAATGCAGTTACTTTGCCAATGCTTGACCTACCTGCTATAGCCGCCGCCCAAGCAAACGATACTTCATGCACGGAAGCACAACAGTCTACGTCCCTTCAGTGCTGGGAAGTACCCCTAGCTACTAGCTCAGGTACTATCCTATGCGATACTTCTACGGGCCTCCCTCGACCCATCGTACCCTCCGCTTATCGCCGTCTCGTCTCTGATGCCCTTCATGGTCTATCTCGTCCTGCTATCGCAGCCACCCTACGCCTCGTCGCTGCACGATACGTCTGGCCGTCAATGAATAAAGATGTCCGTATGTGGGTAAAACAATGTTTACAATGTCAACGATCAAAAGTGCACAGGCACGTAGCTGCCCCTATTGGCGCTTTCGCTACGCCTGATGCTCGCTTCGATCACGTTCACATAGACATTGTAGGACCATTACCACCATCGCACGGGTATGATCACATACTCACATGCATTGATCGTTTCACAAGATGGCCCGAAGTTATTCCCATCACGTCTATTACGGCGGAGACAGTCGCTCACCGCTTCGTAGAACGATGGATAGCTATGTACGGTTGTCCCTCGACTGTCACGACTGACCGAGGACAACAATTTGAGTCCGCATTATTCTCCTCACTAACACGGCTGCTTGGTACGGAACGCATACGCACTACCGCCTACCATCCAGCATCAAACGGTTTAGTTGAACGGTTTCATCGCCAACTTAAAAGTGCTCTTCGAGCACACGAAAACAACAATTGGTACGAAACCCTACCGCTCGTCCTCCTGGGAATCAGAACGAGTCTAAAGGCAGATATTCAATGTTCCGCCGCTGAACTTGTTTACGGCACGACATTGCGTCTGCCTGGGGAATTTTTCACACCACGGAGCAGCACTAAGTTCGGCGAATCAGACTACGTCCAACGACTGTCTGCATTCATGCGAACACTGACTCCGGTGTCAACTCGTATACAACATCGACAGGTCGCTCTCCCTCGAGAGTTATCTACCTGTTCACATGTTTTCATACGAGTAGATTCGGTACGCAAACCTCTACAACAGCCTTACGAAGGACCTTTTCACGTGATTTCCCGTCACGAAAAGACCTTCAAGGTTGATCGACATGGCCGCATCGAAACAGTCAGCATTGATCGTCTCAAGCCAGCACACGTCGATGACAATGCTATACCTGATAAGCCGAGACCCAATGTTAGGCCCATCAGAGCTTCTAGCGGGATTTCTACATCTACTTCGGATCCCACGCTAGATGCACCTGAGACCTCATTCTCACGTCCCAGTCAACAGCACGTGTCATCTGCCCCGTCTACGGACGAGACTTCCGTCTCATGTCCAGACCTGCAGACCACACCGCCCTTGACTGCGGATGAGATTGCAGGCTCACGAGGTTCGAACGAGACTACCGTCTCACGTTCTGGTCGCCGAGTACGCTTACCCGTACGCTTTCTCGACTAACCTCATAACCAACTACGGATACAGTATAGGAATCTACCCCTATACTACACGAAAGCTACACTTTTTTCTTTTTCCTTCATTTTTTTGTTTACCCCGAGCCTACGCCTCTGACCATCGCTGTTCTGGTATCGTCGACTTCAGTCAATCTTGGCGAAAGCTGGCATGATCACCCACGCTCTAGTCAACGCACTCAGTCGACCTCTCTGGCTCCAAATACGTATAGTATACATTTGGTCCCGAACATGGTTATCCTGGTCGCATCTGGTTCCTTGGCTCCATTTGGTTTCGTCCTACGTCTGCAGCGTTTCTGGTCCGGACCTCTGCGAACGCAACCTTCAGATTCTGGATACAAACCACTCTGGTGTAGCATGCTAATCCAAACAATCAACACAGTACGTCCCTTCTGGTACCGTTCTACGTCAAAGACTTTTGGTGGCAACTCGAGGATCAACGATCACTCCCTGTTCTGCCAACGCCTTCGTCCTACAATGGCACGTTTTGCGATCAGTCCCACGAACGAGTCCGCTACGTATCGAAAGAGTAAACCCTTTCCAGCGGGGGGCTCCTGTAGTGACCGGCCAGTCTCGATAAGAACACGATTGGAATAACAGAAACAATTATTATTATTGTAACCAATTGTACCAGAGATTGTTTTACTGTATTTGTTTAACTGTATCAGTTTCACTTCTTGTTCCGCTATCCGCCTTGTTTGGTTCGAGCTTGCTCACGCACTGCTTATTTGCTTGTACTCTTTGGCACGTCTCGGTATTCTTTCGATACCACGAGATCGCCAATAAATATACTTGATCTGGATTAATAAAGCTTTCTGATTTACGAGCTATTAAAGGAACCAAGTCGTTTTTGGGCGCGTAAACGAATTGTAGTGGTGATCATAGTCCGCCTTCGACTCGACATCCACTACACATCCTTCAGCAGTTTACTTTCGCCGTGAATGTTATGCGTACGGGTGGTCTGAAAAGGGATGGAATTATGCATCCATACTTTTTGGAACTCCTTAAACACACCAACGAATTCAATCCAGTTTCCAATACGCCTGCTAAGTATTATGCGTTAAAACGCCTCACTTAAGTCGACCGAAATGTCTCTGGAACATAAGTCACTACAAACATTACTCGTTAATTACCAAAAAACAGCTATTTCATGCGATAATACTTCAGTAACTGAAGGAAGGACTACAAACATTTGAGAATTACGGGTTACTCGTCATGTCGTCTTAATTCTTGCAGAAAACAACGATTCACACAAATTCAGAGTATCTTTTACTGATAATTTATGCTGAATACGCAGTTTCGTGGACCCCCACAAATTTTAAACAAGAAGAGAGAGATTCAGTAGGGTAATTGGCATCTCAGGTCAAGTTACGAAGCAACAAAAGAGCCAAATTATACACTACAAAACAGAGTAAGCTAAATAAACGCTTTTGGCATTGATTTTGCGAATTTACTACAGCCAAAAACGACGCAAATACAAGAAAACCTGATATTCGTGGAACCCAGAGGACAACCAACCGACCCTCAACAAATCAAGTACGGAATGACCGCCTCGTGTCAGGCCGTTCAACGTTGCAAAAAGGAAACGGCGGGCAGGTTTGAAAACGCACTGACTTATTTACCTTGCCTCTAAATAGAGTTTTGGCATAAAAGCTGATGTCAGTTCGTGATGAAAACCATAAATCTAGTGTTTACCCTAACAATCAACTTTAAATCATAATTCTAACTGGTTTATAAGCCTCTTTCGATCCTAATCAGTAGGTGTTCTTTCCCAAGGTTACTTAAGCGTCGTCCATAAAACAGTCTCACCACTTACATGACCTTTCTGTCTTCGCTTCCTCTTTCATGTAGTAAAAGTGGCCTTTCGTGGTTGACTCCAAAACTTTGGGATCTTTTTCACTAAAATTAGACGTTAAAAGTTTCCATGCTAATAGACTATGTTTATAATTCACAAATAGGATTACTTTCTATACTATCGTAGAATTAAAACATAACTTTTTTGGCAGCCTTCGTCAACGTAAACTTGGCCTCTAAATCCGGTTTTACTGTATCAGATAAAATAGTCATAGCTTGTAATTGGTTGGTTATCAATCAGCTTAGTTATTATTCACATCTAAAAAGTAAAGCAATTATAAACTAAATCAGTTAACAGATATATGTATCTCAAGCATCTGATTGTTGAAGACATTTAGCGCTTCCAATTCTTCAGGGAGCTGTAAGGTAGATAATCATCCCTTTGATTATCAAGTATCATCGCTTTTAGTAGCAATATCATCTGTCTCACATTCACTGGCATTTCAGCAACGGTGGTTGGAAGTTTGTTCATATTTACATCTATTTTTTAGTAAACTATGAGACTGAATATTGCTTCAAAGCAACCTTACTCATCCCAAATTGCTCTGTTACTTTGCATCGAAGTGCCGGATGACAATAACTGCTTTGTTTGGACCTATACAAAGCTTTAGAAATGACAGAGTTATTTTCCTCTTGAAGAGTCTAGAGTTTCTGATAGCTTAAACTTAGGGTATTCAGCTTGACTGTACCCACCCTACACTTCTGCGACATCCAAGTTCAAAGGATCATACAAGTAATCAGACTTTCTGTTTCTGCCAACAATGAGCGGAAATAACGCACTTGCCGTTTAGATTTATCCGTGTGCAGGGACAAGGTGCTCGCATTATAGCAGTTATTGTATCCAGTGGCTGGACCAGGTCAGACGCACAACTGAAATCATCTATAGGATGATGATTAGCCCCCAAATGTCCTGGTACGGCCGAGAGTGGGGAGCGTCAGCTCTTTCTCTCTCGAGATGCTCTCACATGGCCACGTGCATACAACTACTACCAGGAAAGTCCTACTCATTGCCTTCTCGCATCGGGAGTATTGTTTACAGAGTTGAGATGACGAAAAGAGAATGTTCAGGGCTTTAACCGGGTTGGTGAATATGGAGGATCTATCTACATGAGTTGAAAAACCCTGATTCCAAACTAATGGTGCACATGGACCTGGGATCTTGAGAAGACAAATGGAGTATGAACCTATCATTGGTCACTGGCTACCATGAGACTGCATCTCCTTACGTTTCCCCCACTGCCTTGTGGATTAGACGTTTAGGTAAAAGGCTCGGGGTGTGGCCCCCTAAGAAAACCACCTGTTTCGGTTCGGGCAACCGGGCAGTATCTCACCCCTCACGCAGATCGAATGATTTTTGTGGCGCATATCTATTTGGTGCCTCCTTGTACTAATGTTTATGTTTAAATAAATAAAATAAATAGTGCTTTTGTAGAAATGTAAAATAGTTCAAAACAGAACGTTTAACAATCAGCCAATTGTCGTCCATATCCACCTTGTTCGTTAACTCGACATTCAGGTAAATGTATTTCTGATTAATAAGGCACTTGATCGCTACAACGAGGATCTCTTTTCTAACCAATCCATTACCTAGTCTGCTTCAAGAGAATGTTCTTGTTGATAGTACTGAAACGCTAGTTAACTACGATTCTGAATGATGTCAACCGAGTATCTTTGCAAATAATAACCTAATTCTTAAAGTCGTACTGTATTTTTCATGTCTTCTGTTTTTCTAAAATTTCAGACCTTGTGATATCCTCAAAAAGTGTAATGAAGCTGGCATTTGTTGGATGAGTTTACCCAAAATATAAACAATATATCACTTCTCTTTAGGTAACTGGGTCAAACAAGGGCATTGGATATAGCATTGTTGAAAAGCTTGCAGAGTTTTACGGAGCATCAGGAGAGTGGGATATTTATCTAACAGGTGAGAAGTTGTTAGTTCATAATTTAACAGCTCGCAATGTTGAGCTTGGTCAGGAAGCTGTGAAGAAGCTCAGTAACAAGGGTTTGGATGTTAAATTCCATCAACTAGATATAACGGATCAAAATAGTCGAAAAGTGTTCCTAACATTTGTAGAGAGAAACTATCCTAATGGAATCAACATTGCAGTGAACAATGCTGGAATTGCCTACAAGGTTTTTGTTCTTTTACTTTATATTATTCAAAGGCTAACTCCGCGGCTCCCTTTGGCGAACAAGCACGAGTTACGGTGAACACCAACTTTACATCAACTATTGATTTCATGGAGGAGTTCATTCCTTTGCTGGCTAAACATGCTAGGTACTATTTTATATTAAATTATATTTTTCAGGGTTGTCACTGTATCTAGTTCTATTTCTCTGACCAGTCTCAAGAAACTTAGTGATGATCTGTACGGAAAATTCGTTAGTCCAATAAGTCTTTTGGAACTTCGAAAGCTCGTCTCCGAGTTTGTAAAGTAAGTCATTTTATTATAATTTAGGCCATAATAAATTAATAGAGCGAATGGTTCAACCAACAATCAGGATTACCATAGTTACATCAAATAAACTGTCATGTCACTTAGGTGCAACTTTTTTGTATATAATCCACAGTGAGTTGCTGGAATAGCATTCTGTTAGGGTATTTATTTATTTCTTTATTTAAACACATAAATATTGGTACAAGGAAGCACCAGATACATATACGCCGCACAAATTTCACTTGATTTGTGTGAGGGCTGTGATACTGCTCGGGTGCCCAGATCGAAGCAGGTGGTTTTCTTAAGGGGCCACACCCCGAGCCTTTGACCTAAAGGTCTGATCCACAAGGTAGTGGAGTATCGTGAGGAGATGCAGTCCCATGGTAGCCGGTGATCAACAGTTGGTTCATACACTATTTGTTCCTTCAGGATACTGGAGCCCATGTGCACCATTAGTTTGGAACCAGGGTTTTCTAACTCCCCTAGATGGACTTTCCGTGTCCACCAACCCGGTTAATTCGTCGGACGTTCGCTTTTCGTCCTCCCAATTTCGTAAGCAACACCCGTGGTGCGAGAAGGCAGTGAGTAGGACTTCCCTGGCAGAGACTATATACGCGTGGCCATGTGAGAGCATTTCGAGAGGGAGAGCGGACTCTCCCCACTCTCGGCCGTACCAGGGCATTTGGAGGGGTACCTTTATGTTCTTTATGTAATTGGAAAGTGCATACAAAATCACCAAGCTCTTATCTCAGTCTCTTTACGTAATCGATTTGATGTGTAGTAGCAAAAGTAAAATATGATTGGTCAATTGGCGTGGACAAACAGGCACTTCGCCTGCGGACTACTGAATATGTGACATTCTTTCCTGTCATTGATTTCTACTCCGGACTCACTGAGCGTGACTGCTTGTTGTTGTATTGAATAAAGTATTATCTAGTGTAATCTGGTTCTCTATTCTGAGTTGTGCATCCTGAATCTTGTATGACATGGCTAGCATCTTTATCGTATTGACATAGTATTGTAGAATACGTAAGAGTGAAAAAATATGTGAAGCCATCCGTTATATCGCTATAAAAAAATCCGTGTAACTTATAGCGCATTTGTCCCAGAATTTCCTGATTGTTAGCAGAACCAAAGGGATGTTCCATTTTTTGGGAATTACTAACCTTCATGCTTCGTACCTATCCATAGTGGGTCATAAATTGTCATCAAATTATAACCAATATGGAACTCTTATCACTGTTTAATATTTTAGGAATTTAAATGCCCCTTTAGTTGTTTCACTTTAATTTTGATAGAGTTGGAAAAAAGTTTATTGTTTTAGTCACCTAATCTGTTTTTTTTAAAAGGTTTTGTTGTATTCCTTACGTTGACAATTATTATTTTTGTTTCAAATCAACGTGACTTCAAGATC
Organism: Schistosoma mansoni; assembly: GCF_000237925.1. Classification (NCBI taxonomy): domain Eukaryota; kingdom Metazoa; phylum Platyhelminthes; class Trematoda; order Strigeidida; family Schistosomatidae; genus Schistosoma; species Schistosoma mansoni. The sequence continues at coordinate 13,372,197 of NC_031502.1, read as the reverse complement.
CCTCAACTCCCAGGGGAGAATTTAAATGGTTTAAATGATTTTTTATGGTTAGCGTTTTTTTCATCAGGGTTGTTTTTATGGAATGAGTTTGCTGACGCTATGCCCAACCCTCCTTTAACTGGGGTTGAACCCGGGAGCAACCCTAGAAGGGCTAGCTAGTTCTTTCTCCCTTTATCATATCCTTACATGAAACCTTTTTTTACTACCACTGAAGTAACTGCTTCTATGATTTCGGTGTTCATCTTGTCTTGCTAATGAGGTTTAGCAACTTGGACCGATGCATATCTGTGCCTGGTCCTACGCTGCAGATGACTGACAGACATTTTTCAAGTACATTATCGAATAGCAACTATCCTACAACCAATTTCGGTTAAGCCCTTCTATTAACTTACTTTACAGACATTGTCATTTGGATAGTAACAATTTGCATATATCTTTGTACTGTTATGATCACTAGAGCATATGACAGACTCTAGTTAAAACGTTGATTACTTAAATATCATTCGATCATTCATCCTCCTCTCCATATGTGTATGCACTCAAATCCTATTACTAGCTTTTGCTTTGTCTTGCTGCGCCCTTATACAATTTGACTATAAATTTGTCTATGTAATTGCTCGCGCTCGCTCACTCAGTCAGTCAGTCAGTTACAACATAGAACCAGGCACATATATGCATCGGTCCAAGTTGCCATACCTCGTTAGCGCAACAAGATGAACACCGGATTCATAGAATTAGTTAATTTAGTGGTGGTAGTACATAAAGAAAGATTGTATATAAGGATATAGTATAGGAAGGAAGAACGTTATGAAGCAATTTTAATCTCAAGATTTAAGGTAAGACAAAGAGTGTATACACCTACGCCATTGTGATCGATTCTGAGCCATGTCACACAGTCTCTAACCATTGCCTACGATAGTCACGCGGATCCCAACCAAGTAGTCTGCATCTACCAACATGACTCAGACTAGAAGTTGGTGACTTCAAGCATTCATGCCACGTTTTGGTTTGGCCCCCCCCAGCTTTCTTCCAACCATCCCCAATACTAGTCAGCATTGCGCGTCGCGGCAATCGGTGTTCAGGCATACGTAACACGTGGCCCAACCATCTCAGTCGATGAGCATTCATCACCTCATCAACTGATTTACCATCATCACCTAATACCCTGTGTCTAACCTCACTAGTACTCACCCGGTGATCCCAGCAGATGCGAGCAATATTTCTAAGGCATCTGTGGTCAAATACTAGTAACCTACGAGTATCTTCTACTCTTAATGGTCATATTTCGTAGCCATGAAGTACAACAGAGCGAATCGCAACAAAGTATACTCATCCCTTAATTGATAGACGGATATCTCGTCTTCGCCATAGGTGACGTAAGTTGGCAAAAGCCAAACGAGCTTTTTGAATCCGTGCTGAGATTTCGTCAGACACCAACCCATTAGGGCTGGTCAGACTTCCAAGATAAGTGAAGTTGTCGACGTGTTCGACTACTTCACTCCCTATCCTTAGTTCAGGTGTTGACGCAGGCCAATCCTGGAGTAACAATTTACATTTGGATGGAGAGAAACGCATCCCAAACATCCTGGCATTATTACTCAGTTCTAACAAAAGACTGCATTTTTCCAGCGTCTTCACCAAACAGGACTATGTCATCTGCGTATTCTAAGTCGATAAGTGGACCTCCTGGTAGATCAATTCCTGAAAATTCAGTCGACGAGAGTGTTATTTCCAGCAGTAGGTACATGATGAAGTTAAACAAAGATGCAGATAGTGGACAGCTTTGCTGGACATCACTTGAGGTTGTAAAATCAGACGACAGTTCGCCATAAGCTCTCACTCGACTGCTAGTGTTCGAGTAAAGAGCCTTCATAAGGTTTATGTACTTCTGAAGCACACCTTTCAATGACAGACACTGCCACAGAACCTCTCGGTCTACAGAGTCAAATGCTGCTTCTAGGTTAAGAAAAACTATCTTTGTCTGATGCCGATAAGCATGCCTGTGTCCTAAAACCTAACGAATAGTGAATATGTGGTCGATACAACCACAACCAGGTCTGAATCCAGCCTGATTTTCTCGTGTTCGCAGTTCACGAGTCTTAGTTAGGCGCCCGATAATTATTGAGGCTAGTATTTTAGATGCTATATTAGTCAAACTAATCCCTCTATAGTTATCACGGGATGATTTTGACCCCTTCTTATATATTGGGACAATCAGTGATTGTGACCAGCCGGATGAGATTACGTCCAACTCCCAGATTTTAGCTAAAATATTAGTCAACCTAATCGTTAAGTTTGGACCACCATATTTAAAGACTTCTGGAGCCAATCCATCCGGACCAGCTGCTCTTCCTCATTTCAGATTAGCTCTAGCATTTTAAACTTCAGCTAAAGTTGGGGGACCTACATCAATGTTCCGTTCAGACTGTTTGGGAATGGTGGGCAACTGTAGAGTAGGTGAAGGCCAACTAAACTGCTCCTTAAAGTGTTCCACCCATCGTTCTAAACGTTTGGGTTGAGAGCAGATAGGGGTTCCGTCTTTTTCCGAGATTGTCTCACTTACACTTTACTTCTTAATTCCGGTTTCTTTTATTAGTCTGAATAGTCAGTCAGTCAGTCAGTCACAACGTAGAACTTCGTACGTACGTACATCAGTTCGAGTTGCCATACCACATTAGCACAGAGATGCAGTTGTTGATTCAAATCCCATAGTGGTAGAAGTAGTAGGAGTATAATCAGAAATCCAAAAGATTAGGGTTTGAAGAAGTTATTGAAGGAGTATAGTTCAGTGAAATAAATTTGGAAAGAGAAAAAGATAGAGACACGAAGAATTCAGAAGATTAGGATTTGGGATTACACAAAGAGTGGATGCACCTTCGCCATTGCAAACGATTTTGAGCCATGTCATTCAAGGTCTCTAACCATCGGTTGCTATCATCTCGCGAGTCCCAACCAGGTAGTCTACACCTACCAACATGGCTCAGTCCAATTGTCAGTGACTTCATTGATTTGTGCCACGTTTTGGTCTGGCCGCCCCTAGCTTTCTTCCAACCTACTCCTACACCATGAAACATTGCACGTCGGGGCAGTCGGTGGTTGGGCATACGTAACACATGTCCCAGCCATCTCAACTGATGAAGTTTCACTACTTCGTCAATCGATTTGCCATCCTTACCTAGTACTCGTTTCCTAACAACTGCATTACTTACCCGGTGGTCCCAGGATATACGAGCAATGCTTCGAAGACACCTGTGATCAAAAACTAGTAGCCTACGAATATCCTCTACTCTTATCGGCCATGTTTCACTACCATAAAGTAGGACGGAGCGAACTGCTGCACAGTAAACCCGTCCTTTGGTTGCTAGACGGATATCTCGCCTACGCCATAAATGACACAAGTTGGCGAAAGCTAGACGAGCCTTCTGTATCCGTGCTGAGATTTCGTCACACACCAGACCACAAGGGCTGATGAGACTCCCAAGATAAGTGAAGTGGTCTACACGCTCAACTACTTCACTCCCTATCATTAGTTCAGGTGTCGCTGCAACCCAATCCTGAAGTAACATTTTGCACTTCGAGGGAGAGAATCGCATTCCGAACATGCCTGCATAGTTGCTTATAGTGGTCAGAAGACTCTGCATGTTGCCAGCGTCCTCACCAAGTAAAACTATGTCGTCGGCGTATTCTAAGTCAACAAGTGAGTCTCCCGGTAAAAGTTCAACTCCTGGAGGTTTAGCTGATGAAAGTGCTATCTCTAAAAGTATGTCAATGACCAAGTTAAACAAGAATGGGGAGAGTGGACAGCCCTGACGAACACCACTTGAGGTGACCAATTCTGATGACAGTTCGCCATAGGCTCTAACTCGACCAGTTGTGTTCGAGTAGAGAGCCTTTATGAGGTTAATGTACTTCTTTGGTACTCCTTTCAGTGACAAACATTGCCATAGAACCTCACGATCAACAGAGTCAAATGCCGCCTTAAGGTCAAGAAATACTACTATTGTGGGACGTCTGAATTTGTGTCTATGTTCTAGGACCTGACGTAGGGTGAATATCTGGTCTATGCAACCACGTCCAGGTCGAAAACCAGCCTGGTTTTCTCTAGTCTGCTCTTCACGAGCTTTGGTTAGGCGACCTAGTATTATTGAAGCTAATATTTTAGACACTATATTAGTCAAACTGATCCCTCTGTGATTGTCACAAGAGGACTTTTGTCCTCTCTTATAGACTGGCACAATCAGCGATTGGGACCAGTCAGATGGAATTACGTCCAGTTCCCAGATTCTACCTAAGACCTCAGTCAATCTCACTGCTAGTACTGGACCACCATCCTTAAAAATCTCAGGGGTCAACCTGTCAGGGCCTGCTGCTCTCCCTCGATTTAGATTTCCTATAGCTTTTTCAACCTCGCAGAGGGTTGGAGGACTTACATCAATTTGCCATTCAGGACGACGGGGATCGTGGGTAATTGAAGTGTGGCTGAAGGCCAGTTGAACTGATCCCTAAAGTGTTCTGCCCATCGATCCAACCTCCTGGATTGAGAATGAATTATATGCCCATCTTTATCTGAGATGGTTTCACTGATATTCGGGTTCCTAATACCGGTTTCTTTAACGAGTCTGAATAGCTGCCTACTGTTACCTATTGCCGCTGCCTTTTCCATCTCTCTTGCTTTCGCTACCCACCACTGTTCACGATCATTACGTAGACTTCTTATAAGCCTGCGCTTAAGTTGACTCCGCTCTTCGTTATGCTCAGAGCCAGGTGGGATGAGTTTACGAGCATCTATCAGTGCGGTAGATGCTGCCGAGATCCATTGTTTCTCCCTAACGTTATGGTTTACCTTATTAGCGGATATCACTGCTGATTCCACAGCTTTTCGGATGTCATTCCACGCTGCCTCGGGGTGGACACAACTTACATGGCTGCCTAACTGTTTTTCTAGTTGTTCCTGAAATATATTCTTAGCTTGCTTATCATTAAGTAGAACCCTTAGAGGCTTCCCTGCAGTGTCTTTCCTACGTCCAGTAAGACGCAGACAAATACGTGCTCGCACTAGAGCATGATCTGAATCTAAGCATGTGCCCCAGAATGAGCGACAGTCTTCTATCGAGCCCCTCCATCGGTGGCTGATAGCGATGTGATCTAATTGGGTCCAACATTGGGACGAATTCGGGGGTCGCCATGTCAAAAGATGTTTTTCCTTATGCTTAAAGTTAGTATTTGCAAGAAATAGGCGGTTATCTGAGCATAGCTGCAACAGACGGTCGCCATTATCTGTTCTTTTAGCCATGACACCATAAGATCCATCCAGGTGTCTTTCCCTTTCACTTAGTTTACCTACTTGAGCATTAAAGTCACCTGCTACTATTACTACATCAGAACGCCTAGCTTTTCGGAGGTCAGAAAGTTTCCTGTAGAACTCATCTTTTATATCGTCTGAGCTGCAGTCAGTGGGAGAGTAGGCAGAGACGACGAAGAGTCAACGACGAGTTTCCCTATCTTTCCGAGTCCTTACTGATCCGTTTAGTCGGACAGCGCATAGGACTTAATGCTATACCTACTCCAGCGAGGCCACGGGATTCAGCATCAGGGCTTTCAGATACACGAAGCGTGTATCAAGATGGTTCTTCATTACGACATAGTAAGGTCAAATGAATGACACTACTCGGATCTTGTATGCGCGTTTCGGAGACGCAGCACACATCGATGGTGTAAGATTCTAGAGTCCTAGCTAATGAAGCCTGTTGTCCTATTTGGCACAATGTTCGGACATTAAAAGTTCCTACATGTAGTTTAGAGCGTGGTTTCAGGAGACCAGGAATAACGTTCCGTGTACTCGAATCGTTTGCCCTAGCGGTGCGAGGTGATAAAAGGACGTGGGAAGGGTTAGTCGTGGAGATAAGAGTGTTATTAGGTGTAGGAAGGATTTGAAAGTGACCAACTTGGTCTCGTGTGCAGTTATGAGTATGAGGGCTAGTATCACTTCCCGGCTGCCCACATCGTGGAAGGGTATTTCTTGAGGGACCTGAAAAAGAAGTTGGATTAGTGTTGGTCATAACGACCTGGGAGCGTGACCGCAGTGCCCAAGGGACAACTGCTTGAGGCCGGTCACGCACGGCCTTTTTGTGGGGGATTTTTGACGTGTTAGCTCCGTTCTTCAAAGGACCTTACCGCCGGAGACGGAAATCCGTGGGATAAGGCGAGGTGTGCATTTTTAGGGTCGACCTTTTCTAACCCCACCCCTCCTTGTGGGAAGGCAGCATCGCTGTCATGCTGGTTGTCTGAAGGAAACACCTTACTGCCGTCACACCTCTGTACAGTCAGCAGTACGACTTCGCCTTCGGACATTGGGATTGCTGCTTTTAGTCTCACCGCTCTTCAACCGACCTGTCTGGCATGGTAGGACCTTGAGGAACGATTGTTCCAGCCAGCATAGCCCGATTGGATCATCACGATAGGCAAGCCCGACCACCACGTCAAGGTAGCAGCAACGGTCGGTCTGAATAGTTGCCTGGTGTTGCCTACAGCCGCTGCCTTTTCCATCTCTTTTGCTTTCGTTGCCCAACACTGCTCACGATCGTTCCTTAGACTTTTAGTTAACCTACATTTGATTTGTTTACGCTCTTCGTCGTGTTCAGAGCCTGATGGGATGAGTTTACGAGAATCCATCAGTGAAATAGACTTAGAAGAAATCCACTGGTTTTTTGGAAACCTATGGTTTAAATAACTAATAGATGTTACTGCTGTTTCCACAGCTGTTCGTATATCTTTCCAAGCAGTATCTGGGTCAGTCTCGTTTACAGAACTGCCTAGATGTGAACTCAGTTGTTTCTGGAATTCGCATTTGGCTTTCTCGTCTTCCAGTTCAATCCTAATGGGTCTTCTTAGTGTAATTTTCCTGCGTCCATTGAGGCGCAGACAAATGCGCGCTCGTATTAAAGCGTGATCAGAGTCTAAACAAGTATTCCAATACGAGCTCACTGATACTTACTCATGTAATTTTAACTCTATGGCCTGCGTCATTTAATTATAAACTGTAGTTACAGCTTCTCCTTGCCTTCTGATTTCATGCACCGTTTAGATTTGTATTATAACGTTTATCGAGGTGAAAAATTAGCGAATCATTGCACTACAATTGTATGAGTTTTGAGTCATAAATGAATATGACACATTAGAGAACTGATCTGCTCTCTACCTTCGTTCAGTCTTTATTCACTGGGTTGGATGATGTTCGTTAATGTCTTGATTGCCGTTTATTGGTTGATGTATCAACCGGTTAGTAGTTCTGAAATGGTTGAGAACACTTCACTTCTACCTGAAGTTTGTGCTGATGATGTCGTTCAGAAGAATGACGAAAGCTCCACGACCAAACCATCCAGCTTAGAGAACAAAACTCCATCAAAAGTTTAATAGTTCATTAATCGTATTAGGAATATAGGTGAACTAATCTATAATCGGACTAGAGAGTAAACATGCAACTGCTTTCCTGCCATTACGGTCTGATCACATTTGACTTAGCATAATTCAACACAAGAAGACAACCTTTTGTTTTTTTCTGACATAACAGTGGCGACAGGGTTGGTCTACAAGCTTCACCCTTTCTCGTTACAACTGCCTGGACCCAGTTATAACCCAGTTTTCAGTTCAAGTTACCACTGAAGTCCAGGTTTCAGGTATAACCAAACTCATGTTTTTCAAGTCTCAGTTAGAGATCTAAAAAATTGTTATTTTCAGTCACAAAAACAAAATCGGTCTTCCAATTTAATGATGTGTTCAATAAATCTCATTTACTTCTTATCAGTTCATTGAAAGAATATGTGCTCAAGTAACCAAATCTGGAATCACTCAGAAATTATATATATATATATATGTAATCTGGTAGATTTCCATCTGAAATATAAGACGGTTGCGATATAGAGAAAGAGGTCATCAATATCCTCAATAAGATAAAATCTGGCCAATGTTTAAATATTCTTATATCAGATCCCGGTCATCCTAACGATCTAATCATGTCGAGTGACAGTCAAAATTATTGTGAGACAAATGTTATGAGATCCTAAAATAAAGCACAGCGACACCAACCAAATCACACTCGGTGGAGAAGCTCTGGAGGAGGCGGAAAGTTTACGTACCAGAGCTGCATTATTGATAAAGAAAGAGAATCTGATACGGATGTGAAGCCACGGATTGGCAAAGTAAAGACAGCATTCCTACAGTTGAAGAATATGTAGATCTCAAAACAACTGTCAGCCAAAGTCGGGTTCAGGATTTTCAGTGCAAACATCACGACAGTTCTGTTGTGTGGAGTTAAAACTTGGGGAACTACTACATCAAGAAGGTACAGGTATTTATAGACAATTGTCTACGCACGATACTCCAGGTTTATCTACCGGACACAATCAGCAATAACCTACTGTGGAGGGCAGCAAACCAGATGAAGAGGAAATTAGGAAAAGACGTTAGAGGTGGATAGGACATAAATTGTGAAAATCATTAAGCTGCATCACAAAGCAGGTCCTATCTTGGAATCCTCAAGTCAGAAGGAAAAAAGGCAGGCCGAAAAACACAGCTCCGGAAGTCGGATACAGACATCAAGATCATGAGTAGCACTTGTGAACCACTGGAAATGTAAGCCCAGAACAGAGTGGGTTGTAGAATCCTGGTCGGCCACCTATGGTTCACGAGGGTTAGCAGGCGTAGGTAAATGAGTAAGTATGAAGCTTCTATATATTATTCATGGCAGCGAAATCATCGAGTAACTAACCTTGTGTTATCCTGTTTACTACTATCGCCGGTTGTATTTGTATCAAAGGTGGCTGTTCTAAACAGTTGCGGCTGCAGTCAATAAATTTACTTATCACTGGTCAAGCAGTGTGAGGGGTGTTGGTTCCTACTAAAGCTTTCACCGAATAACCAAAGTAACATGGGTATTTCGATAGACTGAAAAATGCAAACCTTTATCTTGAACTACCAGTGTAGATTGGCTTCTTTTTTTCATATATAGGAGCGATTATCGTCCATAGTATATTGTTTCCTAAATTTATTTACTGTTAAATTCTTAGTACTTTTATTTTGCGAGGTAACTATGTCCATCTAAATATTGTAGTAGTATTTAATCCTTTTAGCTTTATTTATGGAGTAATTGGTTTTTGTTCAAACCTGTAATTAGGTCTGCTGAGGATGGTACTTATTCTGAAAAAGGTTGGCCATCAAATGCTTATGGTGTGTCTAAAATAGGCCTTACAAAGGCCTCATTTATTTTTGGTGAAATGCTGAAAGATGATCCAAGAGAGATTGTGATAAATTCGGTTAGTTTGTTTTGTCGATATTGTGATGATTCATGTTTATTTTTGTGCAAATCGTTCTTATCTTGGGATTAGAATAGTATTCGTTTCGTAAAATAATATACTAAGTAATCTAGTGATTATATACAAATTCATTAATAATTCAAATTAGCTATATTTATCCATGATGAAGTAACTGATTATCTTGTTATTATGTGTTGCATACTTTCTCCAAAATGTGTGAAGCCGTAATACGTGCTTGTAAGTCTTTTTGAGCCGTAAGACTTGGTTGTCGTGATCTTATTGGTTTGTTGATATCTTGGCGTTATAACGCTCGGTTTTCCCATCTATATGAATGGAACGTTATTTTATCTTAGACGAATATCTACACCAGATACCCTTCCAGTGTCTGTTCCACGGGACATCAGCACAACTCAGATCAAGAACCTGTGACTATCCTGACTAAAACGTAAGTATATTTCCACACCAAAAACCGGCATACACAACAATAATAACAAGGGTAGGGAAATATATAACTCACCTAATACCTTTCAGACTATCTACTAGTCTGACTAAGCAGATGATCAATCATTATTTTCCTCGCCCATACATCACTTAGTTCTTGAGATTCTAAAATAAATGACCCAAGCATCATAACAACCCTATTTGTGTAATTAAATTGCACAAAATTTTCGTCGCATTGTTATAGAGAGTTTTATTAGAAACTTTTATTGCGTTTGAAATGAACTGTTGTTTGGATTTGTCAATGTTCACGGGTGCAGTTTTTTCCGTAAATTTTTCCACGACATTATAAAATCGATTTTGGCTCTTTATGTATTAATAATTGGATGAATGTAAACACTATACTATTTACTACTGAAAAAACCAACGATATCATGAGAGTTTATGTCCACATTCGTTAAGATTAAAACGAACAATTCGTTTTTAAACCTTATTTATCTTTGATAGTCCTGGTTTTGGTTATTTCCCTGAAGAAACTCAAGTGGATTTGTCGGATGAAACGCTGCAATTTTATAAATATCAGTTGGCTAAGGTTATTTCAGACATAATATTTACAGATAGTAAAAGCATTAACTTAGCAGGAAAATTCCCCTATATAAAGCAAAAATAGTCTGCTAGAGTTTTCTAATAATATTGTCACATTTTAAAACTTGACTATTCTCATTAGTTTGCTTTAGAAACATCTGTATAAAATTTGGATTTAGAAATTTACCTTGGGTTTGTAGAGAAATGGTGCGTGCTCCAAATGCGGCTCACCATTTTCGTGGGGGCTAAGATTTGATTCCCATTTATATCAGATGAATGACTGTTGTCAACATATACATCCTGTCCATCCTCGTATGTAATGCATCACTTAATCCGCGTTGATGAATAACGGAGTCGAATGAGTCAAATACGAGGATGGATTTCGAATACATATATTTTGTACATTCATTGATCTGGACAGGAAATCAGAGGGATAAAGCGAATATGAGAGGGCGAAGCAAAACAACACCCACTGGAGATGCCGGTTAAGCCAATTCGCTTTAATCAAGCGTTAATCAATATTTATAGTCAGATAAAAATAAATAGACATGTGATGAATCAGATAAAAAGTGTACACACACATACGCTCATATAAAAAGTAGTCAGGGTTGATAAGTGACTCAAGATGGATAGGTAAATTGGCTTGTCCAGAAGCTAAAATAAGGTATATGTGCTTAACATATCAACCGACACTACAAGTTATCATGTATAATTTCTGGATTGGTAGTCAATAGTATCCATTCTTTAATTGCAATCAGAGTAGCATAGAATGAGAAATAATTCAACCAAGTTATTTGTTAGATTTAGTTATATAATGATGAATTGGTTACCACATCATATTATATAAATTTATCGTTCTTAGTTAACATAATAATCTCAGTAGTATAGTTATCCTTTGTCTCTAGAAGCTAACAATCTGTATTTAACTTCCACCATTTTCTTTAAGTTTGATATTTTTTTAAGCTCTATATGTTTATGGTTAGTTTTTAGAGCATCTATTTATCCTAATTTCCTAGTTAATTAGTTCTAACGAAGTGATCTTTCAAATGCGAATTGTTTGCAGTTTCAACATGTACACCTATTAAGGGAAACAATATTCCTATCCCATGTACTTAAATTTGATTCTTAAGATTATTTTCTGTCGAATTTATGTCCGTGAATGTTTTTCTACGTAATGATCACATACGTAATAAAACAATTTGTTAATGTTAAAATTTAAATTCGGTTTTTTAAAAGTTGGTTTCTAGATTAAAAATAACAGGTTTTCATTACGCTTAATATAAACATATCAAAAGAATTCATTCTGAATTTTTTTTAATCTGACAGTGTTGTCCTGGTTATTGCGATACTGATATGACTAGTCACAAGGGAACCAAAACAGCTGATGAGGGTGAGTGTTCAACCGTTTCTTTAGTCAGAACCCGTAAACGTTGGCATATATTTTGTCTTTTTTATTTTTGTGATTTAGTTAATACTTGAGGAACTTATTTACACTCCTCACGCCAATAGAAAATAGATATGACTGGCAGTCGTGATATAGACAGATAAATGATTACCAAAAAGTCACTAATAACACAGGTGTTATTTTCGTTTTCTATCATTTTTGTAGTGAATACACATAACATATGTAACCAGTTAGTAAGCTTATTTACTTATTTTACTTATTGTGTGTGATAGGTTTAGTTATGATAAAAAGACATGTTCTCTCCAATATACTACCTACATAATTTTGAAAGGACCGTCCGAAGTACCTCTTACACAACTGCTAGCTTAAAAAGTAAACAAGGCAAATCTATCCACTCTAACAAAATCCATGAATTTAATATTGCTAACTTCGTTAGTGTTGTCGTGGTAATCACACGATTAAGTGATCTGTAAAGTCTAGTGATGAAGATCCCAAGTTTTTCTGGAAATGCATGGAATGGATTAGAAACTTCAATTTGCTAAGGGCTACTGTATTTGCCTTGTTCTCATAATCATAGAAGTCTGCTTACTAGAATCGACTCAAGGTTACTTATAACAACATGGAATAATCAAATAACAGTTGTTAGTTGTCGAAATTACAGTAGCAGACAATATCAATAGTAGGACGAAAAACACCAGAAATCTTAGTTTGTATAATAAAACACGTTCAGTGAATACAATTGAATCTGGAGTAACTTATTCAAGTATGTATAAAATGCAGTTATAACAATAAATTGAATGTTATCAATTCATGTAAATACATAGAAACATTATACAATAACTGGTAGACATAACACTCAGTGTACTCAAAATGACTGAGGATAAAGTCTAATCTCGTTCGCAATTTCGATCTTGCACGTAACAACCAAAAACATGAGGCATGGGTCATAATTAATGCTATCGTAGTCTGTGATAGAAAGAGTGTTCCGTTCTTTGTCGCTTTTGTTGTCTTACATGAAAAATCTAAAATTTTCAGTGACGCAAACTCCACTCCACCATGCTACGGTGTCAAGTGTAGCACAGTCATTCACGATACGAGAAAGACTGCAACTCAGCAAAATTCATACCTCCAACTAATTCTGTTATGGAAACTATTTCAAAATATCTACGAGTGAGTGACCAAATAAACTAAAACATAAATGTAGTTACTGATCACTATGCACTTAGATAACAACATATTGTTTATCTCCAGTCCTCAACAGTTATTAGAAATAAGACTGATCCCTAAGAATCAGTAAGCATTATAATACAGTATACAGAAGAGAAATGGAAAAAAAGAGAATAAAGACAGAAAATGTAGACCTGACAATCATAATACTAGTAGAATGTAGTGGAAGTTCCACAGATTTTATGTAAATGACAAAACGGACATAATATTATTAAATTAACACTTAATTATAGTATTAATGTAGCATGGTAATTTAAATATTTTGTTACAATAATTAAAATCACTAAAGGAATTGAATGATACGATATCAAAAACACTTGGTTATAAAATAATGAAGACACAATAAATCATATCAAATACGGGAATTTTTTCAAATAAAAGATCAATTAAATAAAAGGTTAATTATTGATTTTTTTGTGCAAAGAAACCTATCTTATCCTTGTTTTTAACGTGACCTCACAACGTTATGATTATTATATTTTCATAGTTGAAAGCGTGAATCAATTGAAGCTAGACCACCAGGGTAAACCTGGAGGCTTTCAACTATGAAAATACTAAATCTCCACAAAACCCCTTCTGATATTATATTTTCATTGAATTAATTTTTTATTTGCGAAAATTTCCCCCATTATTGTTTATCATATCGTCGAAATTTTACACGTAATTATTTCTGATATCATTTCATTTAATTCCTCCAATAGTTTTAATTATTGTGACAAAAATATCTTATATATATAGTAATAATTATCTTTTTGCGATGTCCTGATGAGTAGAAAATTGTATTTCCGACGTTTCGTGACTTAATGTAAGTCACTTCTCCAGGGTAAATACATAAATAACCTAAATAAATCAACATACGTTTATGTAGTGAAAAGAAAACAAAGAATATTTTTGTCATGATTTCTCTTATTACAACCCAGCTACTCTTATTACTTAGTATTATTGGATACTACTTCACTTGACAAGCCTCTATATCAGAACACGATTGAACAGAAACGTAATTATATTCCAAATAAAAAGGGTGAAAATCACAATGAGAAAAACATTAGTATATTTATAATTTCTACATGAAAAGAGTCTTCTCCAAGCATCCACTAGCGCTGATTGGTTAAGAAATAGTTAATTGGCGTGCTCCAACGCAATCCTGCACGGAACATGCTTTATCTTATGTATATTCCTCTAACAATTTTTAGTATAATCAAAATCATAGCAGGTCTAAACATGTCAGCGGCTTGTTAATTTTGGTTAAGGTGATTTCGAATGAGGCATCACCGTGTTTAATTGTGTATGTATAATGGTGGGTATAAAAATGCATAATTTGTACCTGAGTCCCATCACCATTCACCTAGACCCTTCTCCCACCAATCAAAAGCGTCTTTCTATCCGGCCAATAAAATGCCTATTATCGTACGCATAAAAGTAGGAGATTTGGTTCGCTTTTTTCTTCAGTGCAATTGACAATCCATATAACAACCCTAACGATACATCGTCCGTTCCCATAGACTAAGGAATGGATTTCCATTCATCCGGACCGTTATAGAACACCACTTTGTTTTCAACATTTCTTTCCTCATTTCATACAGTCTAGCATGCAGCCAGTAGCCACTCCTTAAAAATAAGTTAAACGCACAACGCAACACAGGACATTTATGATTGAGGCTGAACATCATCCTATGCGTTGTGCCACGAAGTTCGTGTTATTTTGCATTAAGAGCATTTCTCGTGGGTTATTTTTCGGATTGTGGAAAAATGTTGGATTGTCGTCTTCAATATCGTTCTTGTTAGAGTTGGGTCTACACAAATTTATGTATTAAAGGAAGTTCACACTTGCCGTTCAGTGTTTTTCGTATATATTAGACAAAGAAATAGTCGAATTGTTTTAGAGGAGATATTTTATGAGTGACTTATTAGTTAAACGCAGTAAATGTACCTCTCCCGAAGGAGATTGCATATTATATGTATTCTACATAATTCAGTCAGTCAGTGGTCTTGAGTGCTGATAGAGGTATGGGAGTGGTTTTCACTTCCCAGTTGCCCACACCGTAGAAGGGTTCTTCTGGAGGTACCTGAAAAAATAATTGGGTTACAGTTGTTCTTCGTGACTTGGGAGCGTGACCGCAGTGTCCAAGAGACAACTGCTTGAGGTCGGTCACACATGACCTTTTTGTGGGTAACTTTCGTGTTAGCTCCGTACTTGTTGGGACCTTACCGCCGGAGACGGATATCCATGGGACAAGGCGTGATGTGTATTTTTAGGGTCGAGCTTTCCTAACTTCACCCTTCCTTTGTGGGAAGGTAGTATCACTGTCATACTGGTTGTCTGAGAGATACACCTTATTACCGTCACATCTCTGTACAGTCAGCAGTACGAATTCGCCCTCGGACCTTGGGTTTGATACTTTTAGTCTTACTGTCTTTCAGCCGACCTGTTTGGCACAATAGGACCTTGTGGAACGATTGTCCCATCCAGTATAGCCCGAATGGTTCATCACGATAGAGAGCCCAACCATCACTCCAAGGTGGCATCAACAGTCGGGATTTTACATAACACATGATGTGCTTCCAAAAACTTGGTAGATAGTGCATTGTCTCTGGTGGGACTGTCGTCATTGATGGAAAATCCCACAGGTATCCCTGACGAAACACTATCTTAAAAAAAAGACTAAGAACCTGCTAGTCAACTCGGAAGTTTCTCTTTCCGTAAACCTAAATGCTACTGGCGTTGCCTTCATGAAGGCATCTAGTGCCACTGTCTCGTATAGAAACATACCCTTCTTACTGTAATTGTAGGTAAAATCGATATCTATGGCATCGGAAAATCGACGAGCTACATTGTTTTGATTTAATTTTGGAAAAAATGTACTATTGCAGAAAACCGTTCACTTCACAATGTGCCTCAAAATTGCATACGGCGTAGAGATAATAATCAAGGTTAGACTGACCTGGGGTTTTCTATCGTTCAAATAAACTGTCGCATATCAAAAACGTCTTTAGTGATTATTTTATTTCCGTAACTTTTATATACGAAATCGATGGCAACAAAAGCTACAGGTCCGGATATCAATAAAGAACGAATCATTTCCTTCTGTTCGGCCGTCAGGCAACAAAAGTGAGGGTCTTTCTCATAGGTGATACTCAGCAGCTCGTGATTGTGACTCATTGACCATCTGGATACTGCACTGAAGCTTTCTATCAGCTGAACAAATACATAGGATTCACGAACACTACCAACATGATGTCTAGACCAACGGATAAGACTTTGCTTTGAGATAAATATTTATGTCGCTTGAGTTGTTGGTCGCAGAGGGTAACAACTACGCTGAGTAAAACTGATATTCCTGATTAATCTTTTGACTGAACTCTCGAATTGGTTTTCTAGGCTCTTCTAGTAACCCCCAGGCTAAATTTACACGACAACTTGAATACGGGAGAAAAAGCGCGAACTATAGAAAGAACGCTTTACTCAAAAGTTAGTTTATGTACACAAAATCGGGGGTATTTATAGCGTTTCAAACGGCTCTGAACTTCTGGAAGGTTCTCTAACCCTACCAAACATGGTAGCAGGATAGGTAATCATCCAATGAGAAATGTTGACACATGGATCTTCACTTTCTACATGTTTCTGAGATACTTTTATTCGATGCTGGCTGAATAAAGTGTTTGCCAACCTTTCCAGGGCCCCTTTGGATATTTCCGAGAAATATTCTGGGTCTCCCCAACACCTTCCTTTTTTCGAAAAATAAGACTTATTCGGGTCTACTTGCAGCTCGATAACTGGTCTACCGCGGCGTTCCGAAATACCTGTTGTCCTCCGACTATGAACGTCCCTGGGGGTTCCCCTGTCATTGGGTTATCTGCAATTATCTCCATTTGGTGACTCACTCGTCTGTCTATAGCGGTCAACGTTCTTTTTTCTCTGTGGATTTGGTTGATGTATCTAATACACCTTCCAACTGTCCCACGCACTTTGTACAAAACATTTCCCATTCAATGACTCCAGGTTCCTATCGATTTATTCCAAGGTATGACTTGATGACCACTATATCACCCACGTTAAAACTCGGGATAATTTGATTTTGTCTGCGTTCATCCATTGGTTTAGGTGGCAACATGGAGCCGAGTAAAGTTCGAATACTTCTTCCGAACATAGCTTCATCAGGGGACTTTCCACCTGGGACTATAGGGTCAGGCCTAGTTTTATAAGCTGTTAAGAATTTTCTAATTACCTGACTTGTCCCCCATCTCCTTCTTTGAGTAATGCTCTTTTGAATGTATCAACAAAGCTCTCTGCCTGTCCATTTGATTGGGGGTGATAAGGTGGAGAGTGTTTATGCGTAGTTCCATTGATGCTGCAAAAGTACTTGAATGATTCTGAAGTGAATTGTGAGCCGTTGTCGGTCACCAAAGTCTCCGGAACTCCAAGTTAGCTAAACAATTCAGATAACTTGCTGATCGTTTCACTGGCTGTGCAATTTGCCATAGCATAGATTTGTGGCTATTTCGTAAGTGCATCTACTATGACTTAAAACAATTTTCCTCAAACTGGGCAGGCAAAATCTGCATGTAGCCTTTCCCAGGGATTATTAGGCTTATTTATTGTTGTGGTTCATATTTCTTTAAACTTCTGGTTGATTGCAGATAAGATGAGCAATCGCGGCATTTTGTTTCGATATCTTGATCCATTATAGGCCAGTAAGCAAAGCTTCGAGCCAACAATTTCATCTTGTTGATGCCGGGATTTCCACTGTGGAATTGTTTCAAAACCTTTTGGTGTTATGTTGTCGGGAAATAATACATGAGTCAAAAATCATGAGTGAGTCCCGTTGGCGAAAATATTGTAGCAGGTCCCCTTGAAAACGACGGTTTGGCCACTTGGTGAGGAGATAACCCCTAACTTCTCTTAATTTCTTGTCATCTTTCGTAGCTTCTTTGATAGCTTTAAACGTAACTGGTAAACCATCCACTGCTTCTTTAAATTCTCGTTGTACTTCTGTTTCCGTCTCAATTGCTGCCACCAAAGTATCTTCACGTTTCACTTGTGAACCAATCAGTCTGGACAAGGCATCAGCCTGTCCAAAACTAGTAGTGGGCTGGTGCTTAATCTTGAAGTCATAGCCCAAGAGTGTGGTTTCTCACCGTTACAGTCTGTTTTCGTCATATAGCGGAATTCCTTTTTTCGACCCAAATATGGCTAGAGATGGCTTATGATCAGTTAAGAGCGTGAACTGATGTCCAAATATCATCTTATGAAACTTCTTTACAGCGAAGATAATTGACAATACTTCCTTCTCTATCAGACTGTAGTTACGTTCTGCTGTAATTAACGATCTAGCTGCATGTGATATCGCTTTCTCAGGTCCATCGAGGATGATGTGAGAAATAATTGCCCCAATGTCGTAGTTCGAAGCATCTGATACTACCACAATAGGTAAGGATGGACTGTATTGGGTAAGCGACAGATCCGAGACTAGTAGTTTGTTGATTTCCTCAAAAGCAGCCTGACAACTTTTAGACCAATCCAATTTTATATTCTTTGCCAGAAGCTTATTTAACGGGGCACATAAGGGATGAAGATTAGGAATAAAGGCACCATAATAGGGTCCCACAGAAGGGTCGTAGTGTGGGGACATCCGTCGGTCTAGGCGTAGCTTCCACTGCCCGGGTATTCTCTGGGTCTTCCTAACAATTCCTGAACCAAATCCTTCACCTTTATGGGTACAATAATGAACATTTCATTGACCGGATAAAATGTCGCTTTTGTTTGATGGGAGAATGTTGGTAGGATGCAGGGAGCTTAATTAGCTAACATTGAGTTGTGGTGTAAATGGAATAAAAGTATCAAAACATTTTTTTCACAATCATTAAAATTGGAGTAATTAAACGTCATGGTACTAATATTTGCGTGTAGTCAGTTTGAATTACATAAGAGATATTCATTTATTATTTTTCTAATAATAAAATCGATGTGTAAATCCCTCTTCAGCCATCCTGTTTTGATAATTGATTAACAAGTTTCTTATATGTATCAATAATTTTGTTGATAAATGAACCATTAAAAAGGACAGAAAACTGTCGTTGCATACATACGAACATTTGTGTATTCATATTCATAAAATATTTAGTTTGCTTTATTGTGCATCACAGAACTATTCAACATCTTATAGATTCGTATAATTTCGTCTGCGTACCTCTTTTTCTCACAATATAACCCAGCTACGACACTTCATATTGAAACTAGCTGTCAGTTGCGCAAGTCTCAAAATTGTAACTTCTACATCTTTTGTCGGGAAATAAGTCTTGTTGAGTGTTTTATTTTTCAGAATATTTCCAAATATAACAAGGCTTCATTTTTACGAAGGATAGCAGTATGTCTCTGAAGTTTCTTTTGGTCATTATCTTGTTTGTATTTTTTGAGAAATTTCGTCATCTGTCATTGATTCGCATTTGATTGATACTAAGTTTTTGTTGTGTTTATTGCTTTAGGTGCTGATACACCTTTCTATTTGGCCACTTTACCTATTGGATCAAAGGAGCCAATTAATCAATTCGTTTACGAAAGGAGGGTGGTTAAGTGGTCCAAATGACCTTCAGGCTACTTTTACGTTTCTCAGAAATGTGAATAGGATGTTATTAAATCTCAGTAATATTGACTAGATTTTTTATTTCGCAATCTGAATCACAATATTTTCTCAATGTTATTCCTCTACGAATAGAAATGTTCCTTATCTATTACTGCGTTGTGCCTTGGTATATCACATGTTATCAATGGATTTATAACTTTTTGAGTTTATCTCATTCGTTTCACTGAGATTCATCCCCATATTAAGAGTTCATTCCGGCCGAAACATATGATTTCAGTGTGCTTTTTACGTGGTGTACCTTATTTCTTCACTGTATGTGATCGTTTAAACATCTGTATTGCTATTTGAACATGATTCGTACTACTTAACGGTGTTAGTACATAGACGATGCAACCATACAGATAGGCTAATAACCTAATCTTTATGAAATAAATGTACAACCCTGTTATCCATCGATCACGTGATATTTCTTAGTTCTTGATTTGGTGACTCACTTTTAAGGTATGTTATTTTTATTTAGAATACATTTACTATCGTACAACATGAACCGAAAATTCATCACGCAAATGTAGAAACCATCCTGCTAAGTGATAAAAGCCATAGGGGTCGTGCGATCAGTAGATGAGCACGAGGAGTGTTTAACTTTAGAAAAAATACAAAATACGTTTCTTTCTTTTGGTAACTCCAACCTTTCATGTATTATGTATATATAAGCTTTCACAACCAGACTAACATCACGAAGGCACTAACAACTGGTCAGGTTGACATAAGCCACTGTCGCTCCTATTGGTAAATTTATGTTGTATCCGATCACCATCACTGACAAGAGTACAGACGTCTCATTTACTTCCAACTGTTTCCCAAAAGGAGTATTTCTAGTCAGAATCCTAGTTTACAAGCAGTACTAAACTTTTTGAAGCTGGGAATTATATGCTTTGTCTACGAGTACTAATTGTCCGATAAATATAAGCTATGTGGGTGGCCGCTATCTCAGTCATGTAATTTTATTCGCTTGCTTAGACTCAAAGATTCGTTATAGTAGTAACATTCACACAACTACATCGGATCCTCCTCAGATCTGTCTGTGGACCGACCTCAGTGGGAGAGTTGAAAAATTAGTGCGACCTGTCACCCCCTTCGACTGAACTGGTGGACTGGAACAGCTGAGGGAAGACTTATGTATGGCACCTCTCGTCTGAGTTTTCAATGATAAGCTTGGCGCCAACTGTCCTTAATAAAATATCCTAAAACACGGTCTTTTCTTGATATCGAGAAACTCAACGAAAACTAGTGTTTTGTTGGTAACCCTGTGTCTCAGAATTAAATGGGGGTGAGGATGTAATTCAACCAAGACCTGGACAGAAACACTTCAGTATGAAGTAAAGCATTAGGCATCAGAACTATATCCTGATTACTGTTGTGTACATTATAGGTAGGCATTTTTTTAGTGGTTATAAATCCATCTGAGTGGGATAAAACGCTCAGCACCCTAGACCTCTTTAGACGATTGGACCAGTTCTCGAACTAAACATGCACTATAAAAGAGGTTGAGACTTGCTATCGTCGCTGAGTGGGTTGTGGCGTGCTGCTAACTGCATGGTCTGTTTAGCACATGCTTTTCGTCCCAGCACTTACCACATCCAGCTCCTAAGCCTTGGGTCTTCGTACAGATACAACTTAGTGAACTTTTTCAAGCAATGACCATCTTACGGGTGGCAATTGTCGTGATTCTTGGAGTTCTGGGTTCTCTGAGATGAAGTTGATTGATGGTTATTAGGAGGTTGTAGATAATCCAAAAATATCCGGGCTCCTCACGATGTGCCGAGCTACTTTACTTTCCGGTTTTTACGGCATTGCATAGACCTAGTTATTGATTTTGTAGTTAGCCTTAAACGTAGTTTGACTTGATAGTTATTGTCAGACTATTTTGCTTGTACGCGTATGCGAGTTCGTGCAAAGTCACAGACAACGGAAGAAAGTGTATGGCACAACTGGTTTTAATAATAATTTATTTCGATTATACCGATCACGTTCTGGTCATAAAAGTAGGTCACTACAACATTTTCATTAACACAGGGAGCACAGCTCTTATTCATCCAATATCTTTAAATTTTTGGATCAGTACGTTACAATACGACCTACTGTGGTTGCAATACTAACGATTGCTAGAGACAAGTTATGTATGCGAAGATGCTGTGAATTGTTAGTTACTAACGATAATTCCCCACACATTATTTGTAGGTTTTTATTCAGTGAAATAGGATGTCAGTACTGGGATTAAGGAATTCGAAAATACTTAAGTTACGTTGTCTTTATTAGCTACTGGAGACGATTTTGATGCTTTACTTAAAGGTTTGATAGTCGTGCGCAATAGATACAGTGGAGGGATTAGAATTTAGCCTGTAAAACTTTAAGTACAGGGTGCTCCAGTCTTTCTTAATGATATGACGACATAAAAAAAGCAAGATCGCATTACTCGACTCATTGTGATTTTCGTTCAACATTATTCTCGTACTTTAATCTCATTTGACGATTATTCAAAGAATATTTGTATGTTTTTCAGTGTGATATTTTATTTAGTATAATGTCAGTTTTTTAGTGCGATACTTATTCAAGACACAATATACCTGTATGAGATTAAAGTGAACTATGCTTAGCATGACTTTCAGTGACTTGTTATAATTCTGGGTATGTGATTTCATTCTAATTAATATTCAAAATGGATAAACAATAGTATATATTGATTGTATTTTCGATTATAGTCGTCGTGTTTAGAGAAATGTCCACTTGTATCAACCTTGGTGTGTAGAAGTAAATAAATCCCCATAGTAAATAGCTCTGTAAGTCTTCGACATTTAATACTGACCTCAATAATTTTAATGGACTTATATAACTGGAAGCATCCGGTCACGCACTTGCACCAGATCACGAGTGGGTACGCCATGCTACACGTCCCATACAATCGCTAGCCGACTTAGAACAAACATTTCTCCATATTTCGAAAGCTTGTAGTGTCGTTGAGTCGATGATGGACTATGATCTCTACTACGATGCGATTACGCGCCTAGAAACGACTTGGTTCATTTGATAACTCGTAAACCAGAAGGCTTTAATTAGTTCAGATCAAGTATATTTATTGGCGATCTCGTGGTATCGAAAGAATACCGAGACGTGCCAACGAGTACAGGCGAAATGGGCAGAGCGTAAGAAAGTTCGAACCAAACAAGGCGAATAGCGGAACAAGAAGTGAGTCTGATACAGTTAAACAAATACAGTAAAACAATCTCTGGTACAATTGGTTACAATAATAATAATTGTTTCTGTTATACCAATCGTGTTCTTATCGAGACAGGCCGGTCACTACAGGCTTATCAGATATATCTGGGTTGGCATATTTCGATTATAAAAAGTGTTACTGGTTAAGGCGTCATCAAATTTCCAATACTTGTGGCATCATTAGGTGTTTTCACTTCACATCGTGGTAATTGCAGTGGTTCATTGTTCTTTCAAGTATAAGAATAAGCGATGCGTCCATGACACTTGGAAGACGACCAATTTTTTATGGTATCCAAGAAACAGTATAAAAGGCATTGAAAGATTTGTGTGTGAAGAGTATAATTGAACGAATCCAGTCTTTAACATGGGGTACTTTTATTGTATGCCCTTGAAGTCTGATGGCAAGACCCCTAGAATATGAGGTAATTAAAAATTAACACTGAACTTTTGTCTGTCGAAGCAAAAGTGCACGACTGTGGAAGCTGAAGATATTCCTGATCGACCTTATGGTTCTCAGATGTTCTCGAAAGGTGCTTACTTCCAAATCCTATGAATAAGTCTCGATCTGTTTTAAAAACAATTAGCACTTATTTCGGTCTATTCAAATACAACCTTCTTTCATTTGGTTTAAGTTGTTCTCCAACCATGTTTCGGGAAGTGATGAATAATGTAGTCAGTGATCTCAAAGGTGTGTAAGTCTATCAAGATGATCTTTTTCTTCAAGCCTCTGATATAGTCGCTCATGACCAGACATACTGTTTTGTTGCGTTGTTTAATTGAGAAGAATATTACGATGAATCTAAATAAGTGTTCATTTTGTGTATCTAGTTTTGAATATCTTGAACACCTAGTTGACGTTAACGGTTTTAAAGCAGATGTGAAACGACTAGATCCTCTGACAAATTCATCATCTTACAGAACTGCGTTCACCGATGGGTACTCTTCACTACACTTATTTAATAAAATGCACATTTTACACAAACTTCTGGACTGTAGCTTTAAATAATTCCCCGAAATCAATAGCTTTTTAAGTGTTCGATATTGGATGCTGACCACATTATTTTTAGTAGGCTTGTTTAACTGAAGGCGTTCGGTCATGCATCCGCACCAGATCACGTTACAGCTCAGCGTGGGAAACATCTCTTACGTTCACTAGCCAAATTAGAGCAACCACTTCTCGATATATTGATAACACATCAAATATAACTTTCCGACCTCTTCGCTTCCGATTTTAACTGAGTGGGGGACGATTTGATTATAGAAGATGTTACTGGTTAATAGTTGTCAAGCTACAATACTGGTGGTATCTTCAGGACTCAAGGCTGAAGCTTATTGTTAATGTTCTCAATAGTATAGGTCTAGATTATCCTTTGTTTTGGATTTTTCAGTTCCATAATTTGAAACTGTCTATATATTCTGTAAAAATGAAGATGTTTGAGATTTAAGCTGGTCTCCAGGGTTGACAGTCTTCGAAAATACAAAGCATTGGTTCATTTACTGGTAATATGTACGTTAAACAAGGGTAGACTTCGGGTCCTTTCTATCTATTCTGTTTAGTCATCTAGTTTTCACAAGGTATTTTACCTGGCACTCCGAGGGATATTTTTATGTTGTGCGCTTTTTTGTGAAAAACTTTTCATTTGTCCTTGTCATGTATTGGTAAACTTTCTTAGAAATGATATTTATGATACATTCATTTATCTACTCTGTTTGCATTTAGTTTTAGTGGCTTACGTGCTACAAGAGGAACTTAAAATATTTAACTAACGATAAACTACCACAGTGAATATCACTATTTTAACTGGGTTTCGGATGTATATTTTTTCAATCAAACTTTGGACTATTCCATTCACAATTTTGAGCTTGAGCTTTTCCATTTTACATCGTTTAGTTATAATATTTCAGAAAGTTTGCTTTGGAAACCTAGTCATTAAACTTTTCCTAGTAAATTTTATTGGAACACAGTATATTTTGATTGTTTGCCCAAAATTTACGAGTGAACGTTTGGTACTTGGAATTTGATTTTCATGTTATTTGGATTGTAAGTTACTCAGCATTTCTGAGAACAAAAGCGAAACAGGTAAATAGGTATTTACTTATTAACATGCACATTCTTAAACATCCCCAAAATCCCATGTCAACAACTACCAAGTGCGAATATATGGATGTTAGGATAAGTGGGAAGATTAGAGTAATTTATATGTTTAGAGGTCGGAACAAATCATGTAGATGTATGATAAAAGGGGTCTAATACCATTTCCGGATGAGAGTCGTTATTCATTTCATCTACTATCGGAGTTTCTTAGATTTCACATGCTTTTTATTTCGTTTTTCTTACCATCTTAGCCTTGAATTACTCGTTAGCTTTTATCTGATGATACGCCACCGAAACACGTATATGGAACGCATGACTTCGTCCTATCAAGAAGGAAAGAGTGATAAGTTAAAGTTGACGTTTTTAACTGACGGATCAGGCGTTTACTAAATTACGTTTCGATATAGACAGCTACGAACTTTACTTGCGTCAATTCTCGACCACCAGTTGTTCGATGCATCATAAACCACACAATGTGTACTAAAGTCTATAGCGAACATTCGGGTCTCACTAATGCCATTCACATTCCAGCATGCGCAAATTTACCCCCTGTTCTTATAACTAATGT
The DNA here is from genome assembly GCF_000237925.1 of Schistosoma mansoni. Taxonomy (NCBI): domain Eukaryota; kingdom Metazoa; phylum Platyhelminthes; class Trematoda; order Strigeidida; family Schistosomatidae; genus Schistosoma; species Schistosoma mansoni. The sequence goes on along the minus strand of NC_031502.1, from coordinate 13,346,711 downwards.
GTCTAATGACATATCACGCTAAATAAGTAAATTATTGCAGTAAATCCTATAACGTTTATAGCATTTTGATATCATCAGCAAACTGGCATGTCCCTTGTAACATATGTGTTGGACCCCAGCAAAAGAGCTTAGTCAAGATATAACAGTACGCAAAATTACCAATAATATACCAAAAGGAATTAACACTACAAATCTAAGAGTAGGTCTAAGAGTAAAGCAAAAGGTAACAAATTAAATTAAACTACAAAACTGTATATTAAACAACAAAATGGTAACAATTGTTATGAAGTGAATGTTATTTGTAAGCTGCTCTCTGAGATAACAACCACAAATGAGTTCACTTGATTAACAATGGTTCCTCTATACGTGATGGCATCAGCAAAATGGAGGAGATATAATCCGGTAGTATTCTTTGATAATGATGTAATCGTTCAGCTCATATGGAGAAAATGAATACACTATTTTAACCATTTGACGTCGGTTGCTGAGGAAGGAATTGAACCAATCAAGCAAAGGGCTTGGGACCCAGTAAGATGCAAGTCTGCCTATGAGGAGTTGGTGGTTGACCATGTCGAAGGTTTTAGAAATGTCCAGGTATAGCACTAATACTAGATATCCTTGACTACTTAGAGAATGGACTAAATTAAAGAAGTCAAAGTGACATGTCATACAAGATCGATTTTTAAGAAATCCATGTTGCGTATCATTGGTAAATTTTCCAGTGAGTAAATAGTTGGGGAGTTAGTCACTAATAATTTTTTCCATAGTCCTAGAGATAACTGGAGCAATATTTATCGGCCGATAGTTGTTCATGTCAGTCTTATCTCCAGATTTGTAACGTGGTATGGCTTTTAACCTGCGTTTCTTTTTAATTTTGTCAAAAATTATTGCTATTTGTGCAAGTGCCCTGAAGTCATTTAACTTAAAATAACGTTTCTGTAGGTGCCTTAGTTTATTATGATATTTAGCTGGTATATAATCCGTAAGGTTCATTAAACCTGTACGTTTTAATTGTTGCTCAAGAATCTAGGCAAGAGTTTGTAGTGACCTGCTTTTTCTGACAAGAACGCGATTGGTATAATAGAAACAATCATTATTGTAACCAATCGTACCAACGATTGTTTTACTGTACTAGTTTAACTGTATCAAAGTCACTTTTCGTCCGCCTTCTTTGGTTCGAACTTTCTCACACTCTGCCCTTATTGCCTGTAATCTTTAGCACGTCTCGGTATTCTTTCGTTACTACGAGTTCGCAACTCACTGGACCTATCAATACTCGGTCGCTAAACGACGCTTATAAGTACCCTAAAACGTCCAAAGAAAAGCACAATCGACTGCCTACTACCAGTGGTCGTACATCCATAGAACATGTTGCCCATCAACCGGTTGGGATAGGACAAAAGAACATCAGTACGAATTCAGTGTGAGTTCCTTCTTGTCTATTCTTTATCAGCTTTTTACTCTTCTGTACACTATATTGCCTTGCCATTAATATTATTTCACCACTCGTTATCTTACCTTATCTGTAACTAATATAAATCTACACTTTTCCGCCTACTTTGGTAAGCAACTATCATATATTATGCCCTTCCTAATGGCTATACTCTGACTGGCAACCTCTACTCCTTAATATAGTCAATTAAAGCATTGCACCGAAGCCTTACCCACAGTTCATAACTTGTAACTGTCTGATAAGCTTGTAAAATGGCACTTATAGAAATAGTGTTTTCCAACAGGATGTGAAACACAGAGCATTGTGGGAGGTATGATATATATCCAAAAAAGCTTAAATGAGCCTAACATCACAAAAGGAGGGAGGGTGGAGTTATTGACCAGCAAGCATTGATAGTGAGGGCGATGACTTCAATCCACCCGTGTTTGTGGGGCAGAACATTTTGTCTGTATCAGGCTCTTTATGGATGAGAACAAGTCAATCAATCAGTGATATTGAGGTTGTTCTCCTACACTCACCATTCAGACTCATGTTTTTAATTTCTATGCTGGATTAACTATTCTACTAAGACAACCTATAACATGCTAACTCGGACTTTTACATTAAGACTGTGTGGCAGGCATCGGATGATGAAAAAAGAAAGACTATATAGGATATGGTTGCTATTTTACCTAACACTTTACTCTCTACATGCACTCTCTGATCTAATAAACAGTCTTTCTCATTCCAATCTTGACTTCCCTCCCTTCATTCGAACCTACTCCACCTTGATAAATATCACAACCCATTGTTCTTTATTACTGCATTCTCTCATCTGGAGCCCCTGATCACATTTCACTCTAACAACATGAGCTGGTATCAATTTGATCCAACAATTTATCATATCTCCGTCTGTTCCACTACTAAATGTTAAGCATTGCTTATCGTTCATATCCAAATGCCTTGCTGCTCCTCGGTTCCTTTCTTCTTTTATTTTCTCTCTTCAGAGTCTTGCTCTAAGGGTGAAGCTGTGTAACTTCTGACATCTGGAACAAGCTCGACGAATGCGCTTCCTGAAGGTCATAATTGGCACATGAGAAAAACTCATCACGGTCTGAGAGTTTAATCAGTGGGCGCAAGAGGTCCCAGTCAGCATGCTTTTAGTCTCTATATTGGCAAGTTTTTCGAATGGGTTGGTTATAAGAGGAATAAATGGGAAGAGCACAAACTACTATCTTATGGTGACTGCTTTCAAAATCATTGTATACTTGTACAGATAGTGAGATGATATCTCTACTAAATGCTAGATCAAGTATATTATCATCCGTTGTTGGGGTACGACCCCACTGTGACCAACGGTGCATGTTAAGGATCGCCGAAAATTCATCATTACTTGACTGAGAACTACTGGTACTGCAGTTAATCCCGGGATAAATGAAGTCTCTAGTATCGCGAAACGTCAGAAAATCTCATTTGTTTACTCTTCGGGATATTAGAAATATATTATTTATTTATTGAACAATTTGTTGTTTGCGAGAGCGAACGCAAAAAATATCAATGAAACGCTAGGTGATATAAGAAGTAGCGATAGGCATACTACTTGTCTGGAGTATTCTTCAAGCGCTTTTCTAAGGAATGTGCATCTTTAAAGAACACAGATCCAAATGATCTAAGTTGTAAAGGCGCATGAGAAGTGATTTAGTGATGACACATTCTCATTCCTCAGTAATGATTAAGTAGCTTACAGGTCTAGTGCAGAGAGATGAACATAATAAACCTGAGCTAGTAAGACAGGTAGAGTTGAGGATACAGAACAGTATATTACAAAGAGACACTAAGAATCTGTCGTCTCAAGGCAATAGATGGTGTGTAAATAGGCCGACCCCTAGGCTTACTGATATAGATCCTAGACGTCAAGAATTCAAATAAAGCCTTGAGTTTGTTTATTTAGGCCGCGAGATTCACTCTTTTGGGATTGTTTCCTTATTATCGGTGCTTGATTACCTGTGATGATGGTTCTTTTTTGTACCAGTGCTGAAAAGAATCAAAGGCTATTTGGATGAAGAATGCTTGAAGTATTTAACGTGTTTGAAACGAGGATTGATAGTCCGACCTCTTGACTGATTTGCTAAATATTTCTTCTACATAAGTTTTGAAGTTGATTTGTTTGCGATTTTGACCTGAATGTTTTGGTCTCAGTATCGTCTGGCAATTCTCTCCCAGGTCTCAGACTCTGAGAAATCTCATTACTGAAGGTTCATATTTAATGTTTTCGAGTATTATTATAAATGACAATACTCTGGCAGATTTGCAATTCTGATAGATAAATTTCTATTCTGTTGCGGAATTGGCATCGTCGTGACGAAACGTATAATAAGGTTAGAGTGTTGGATGTGAACATGTCTAGGCACAAGAATAAAGAGGACTGCACTATGATGAGCCAGGAAATAATAAGTTTCCCAACCTATCCTAGTAAGCTGGACTTGCAGAGTACAATCACGGGGACCTACTAGGATATTTTTTGATGATCGAAAGTCAGTAGAGGAGACATTGAAACTATTTCCCACTCGCCTGTTTTCCATAAGAAGGTATCCTAGCCAACTTAATCATCATCCCCTAAGTAAATGTTTTCAACGACCTTTCGTGCCTTAAGGTAACCCTCGTGCTATTGATAGAAGAAACCAGAGAAGCAGTGAATAGGTCTTTATTTCGATCTTCGCGCAGTCACAGTGGAGCGTGGGATTCTCTGTTCAGACAAACAAAGGGTCTCAACATTCAATATAAGATAATAGGGAATATAACGCTTACAAAAAGTAAGGAAGTGAATGGATACTTGAACAATACTGTTTTAGCATATGCTTGGTTGTTTGGGGTCAACTCTTAACCAACCAACCTGAGCTGTTACATTAGTTTCCCCCTAGAATCGACTTCCGTAGGAACGTCGGTTCGACTAACCTATCTATCGAAAACACCTTAGTTCTATTTCTCATCCCAAGGCGAAATTATCAACTCGCTCACTATTTGACTTACAATCAGTTACGACTAACGCTTTCAACGATAGTCCATGGATGTCTCTTCATTTACTAGCTTGTCATCTTATTTTGTAGCATGTGATCTTATCTACAAATATCGCTGACGGTTTGCTGCGTGCTTTCAAGAGAAAGTGTGAGAATGTGGAATAAGAATATCTGAGGAAGTGCCGCGAGCGGGCTACCCAACACCATGTTGGTGAGGTACGATTTTTCCATGCTCAGACCGGCTATCAGGTGTTTACTCACCTGCCTCTTGAGTCGCCCTCAAGTAAAAAGTAAAGAAGAGTCTACTTCAAAAGGTAATGGTGAAAATCAAGCAAACCTGAAGAACTGCTCCACTGCCTGCACAAAATAATAAGATACAAAATGGAAATACATAAATGCAATTGATAATTGTTCGGTTCATGTAAGTGCTTGGCCTCCAGAACGGATTGGTATTCTGGAAGGAAATAAACATAGTGTAGATATCTTGTGCACGAAGAACCATGAAAACAACAAAAAAACTCCTTTGTAATGCATATATGTAAAAGGGTGAACTTGCTAGAAGTTGGACTCTTTGACAAAATCGATCAAATGCATGACCTTGAGCCAGTGACGACCGCCTTTTACAACTAAGGGTGCGTCAGAGTAATCCACAAAACGGAAACGAATATACGGTTAAGAAGCAAAAAAAAATTGTGTGGAGTATGCGGACCAAGTACGGTTGTGTCAAATACCCTTTTCTGGTTTGATTTAGGTATGCATGATATATTGAAACAATATTTCGTCAATTCATTCAAGTAACGAATTGGTTTGCACCTCAGAAGTGTGTAAGTCCTATTACTCATTAGTATTATGAATGATTAGTCGATAAAAGGAAAAATTACAGTCATTCCCCCGTGGTTTGATGTGGTCTAATGGCTAGGCACACGGTCCAGCATTCAGGAGGGCAGAGGTTCGAGTGCGTGAGGCCTGAGTTTTTGTTCATCAAAACCCCCTTCAATACGACGTTTGTTGGCCATAAGTTGCTCAGATATGGGAGAAAGATAACAAGAGGACGGATTGGTATGTCAAAGTGCCATATTGGAACAGTACAAGTTCTTTGTTTGTATTAATAATAATACTATAGAAAAAAAATGATGAGAATTTTAATAAGTACTTGACCATGGTTTAATCCAAAATGTTTTGTCTAAAAAAAAACTTATTAATAGTAGTATTAATCGTATCAAGCTACTAAACATATCTTCGACCGAAAACTTTTAGAATTAGTTCATATGGTATATATGTATAGCCAGTCTACGTGAAAAATGTATACAGATATATAAGAAGTACAACCAACATAGTTAATTAACCAGAAAAAGAAATTATAAAACTCGCCTGGGTTGCTTTTTGAATTCGTTGTACTTGCCAGTGTTAGTTGTATGAGTTTGATTAAAATCCTCAGCAATCGTTTCGGAATACCTAGCTTATGTGTCCAGTATTTAGAAAAAATATTTAACATAACACTTATATATCAAAGGTAAAAGGTCTGGGGAGTTGTATGTGAGGCGGAATGAGGAAAAAAAATTATTTTTAAGTAGATGCAGAGTCTGATTAGCTACGTGGTTAGATTTTATCCTGCAGCCGAAACTGTCAACATCCTTGACTGACTAATCGGATGTGCCCAGCGAACCGTTTTAGTCGTTTGTAAAGATTTATCATCTTTACATTTCGATTCCGTAATGGATTTGTCAGTTAAACGATCTAACAACACGTATGGTGGTTCATGATCTAGATAAGCCGGCTTTAGCCTTACTTACTGTGTCGATGTTTCCATGTTTTTCTATCACGAAATATTTAGATTTTCTTGAGACGACTTTGAAAGGACCTTCAAATGGAGGACTGAGTGGTGCTTTTATTTTGTCACATCTTATCCAGACGTGCGTGCAATTGCTTAGGTCTTTAGGTATATATACGGCGCGCGATTGTTCACGAGTATTAATCGGCTTAAGTTTAGACATGTGGTCCCGTAGTTGATCTACATAATTTTCTAAATTAAGTTTTTGACTCTTAGTATTAGGGTTAATAAATTCACCTGGTATTCTCAGAGTTGTTCCGAAAACCAGTTCCGCAGCTGAACACTGTGCGTCAGTTTTGACAGATGTTCGTATTCCCAACATAACTAACGGTAGGAATTCTGTCCACTGATTGGGGTTTGAGTGAGATATAAGGGCGGTTTTTAGCTGACGGTGAAAACGTTCTACCATCCCATTAGCCTGAGGATGATATGCAGTGCAGCGTATCCTATTGGAGCCTAGAAGTTTAGCCAAGTTATTAAATAGTTCGGATTCGAATTGCGCTCCTCTATCCGTCGTTATTGTTAGGGGTGTACCAAAAATGGTTACCCAGTTCTGCATGAAAACTTTGGCTACTGTTTCCGCTGTGATGTCCGCTATCGGGATGGCTATAGGGAATCTGGTAAATCGATCTATGCATGTAAAAAGATAATTAAAACCGTTTGAACGTGGTAAAGGACCTACCAAGTCGATATGCACATGGGAAAAACGTGCATCTGGTTACGAGAAAACACCTATGGGTGAATTTGTGTGACGATTTATCTTTGATTGTTGACATGCTGAACACTCTCTAACCCATTTGTGTACATCCTTCTGTAAATTCGGCCATATATATCTGGCATTGATTAGTTTTGTTGAAGCTTTTGTGCCAGGATGAGACAAAGAATGAAAGTTATTATATATCAACTTTCGCATACTTTTGGGAACGAAAGGTCGCGGCATTGCCTTGGTCGTGTCACAGTAGATTAGAATACTATCGACAGGTGATGGGAACTGTTTTAAATTAAGACTTGAATTGTTTGTTTTAAGCAGGTTTTGTAATTCTAGATCCTGCTCTTGTTCGTTTCTCAACGTCTCGAAGTTTACTGTAGACTGCTGTAGCACGTTTATTTCTAGCCTAGATAAAGCATCTGCCGCCTGATTGTCCTGACCTTTGACATGTCGGATATCGCTTGTGAACTGTGATATATAGTCAAGGTGTCGGACTTCTCGAGGTGAGTATTTATCAGCTCTCGCTTTTAGTGCATTCGTTAGTGGTTTGTGATCCGTAAAGACTATAAATTCCCTGCCTTCTAACATGTGTCGGAAGTGTTTAATGGTTAGGTAGATTGCAAGAAGTTCTCGCCCGAAGGTAGAATACCTTGTCTCTGCTGGAGCGAGTCTTTTTGAGAAGAAAGCAATTGGTTTCCAGGCGTTTTTAACCAGTTGGTTAAGGGTACCGCCTACTGCTTTATCTGAAGCATCCACCATCAAAGCAAGTGGGGAAAGAGAATCCGGATACATCAACGTAGTTGCTTGAGCTAATTTATCTTTAAGCTGTTTAATAGCTTCGACAGCGTCAGAAGACAGTTTGAATTCTTTTGGTTTTCCTTTTAGTGAATCTGTCAAAGGTTGCATTAATTGTGCATAACCTGGTATGAATCTGCGATAAAAGTTAATTAGACCTAGAAAACTTCTCAGTTGTGTTAGAGAACTAGGTATGGGGTATTGTTTAATGGTGTCTACTTCTTTTTTGATCGGTTTAATCCCTTCTGGGCTTATTGTGTGACCGAGAAAATCTAAAGTTTGAACACCGAAAACACACTTAATTTGATGTATGTTTATTCCATGTTCATCCAGTCTTTTTAACACTGTTTTTACATGCTGTTCTTGTGATTGCAAATCGGGACTGGCAATTAACAAGTCGTCTATATACCCCTGCGCAAATGGCATATCTTGAAGTAGATTGTCTATGAATCTTTGAAATGTCTGTGCCGCATTTCTCAGGCCGAATGGCATGCGTACAAACTCGAATAAGCCAAAGGGTGTTGTAATAGCTGTCTTGGGGATATCTTCATCAGCCACTGGGATATTGTGATATGCCCTGACTAAGTCAATTTTAGTGAATATGTTCATACCCTGTAAACCGTTTGTGAAATCTTGGATATGCGGTATTGGGTACCTATCTGGTACGGTTTGACGGTTGAGGGCTCTGTAATCCCCGCACGGTCGCCAGTCACCTTCATTTTTCTTTGGGACCATATGCAAAGGGGATACCCATTGACTATCAGAGGGACGGATAATACCCAGTTGTAGCATATAATCAAACTCGGCCCTAGCGATTTTGAGCTTATCTGGTGCTAGTCTCCTGGGTTTTGCAAAAACCAGTGCACCTTCGGTTTTGATAGTGTGACTTACTTTTAGTTTGTCTTTAGAAGGCTGTGGGTTTGGTTTAGTTAAGTTTGGAAATTCCGCGAGTATATCTTGGAATTTCGCTGTTGTTACTGGAGGAGTTTGAATCAAGTTAAGAGAGCTGATGTGACTTTCTTTGCCTTTTGTGTAATACGAAGTTTCTTTTAATGTTAATCGCCGTTTCTTGGTGTCAACTAGAAATTCGTATCTCTCTAGAAAGTCCATCCCCAGTATTGCCAGATCTAAGTCGGCTACCGTGAAAACCCAAGGGAATTGCCTCCTGAACCCCAAATCTAGGGTTAAGTTTTTCTGCCCAAATGTCGCAATTTTAGTTTTATTTGCAGCTTGAAGTGTAATTGATGATGTTTCTCGACTAACCTCAGTTTTATTTTGAGGGATGATGCTAAGAGCAGCGCCAGTATCCACCAAGAAATTCAAGCCAGAGTTTCTGTCTCTAACATAAAACAAGCGACTGTTTAGGCGCCCTTCCTCAGTCGTCGCGACCTGGGGAGGGGTTACTCGTTTCCCGCTGTCTTAGAATTATGCTTAGGCCAGGCGCATGGTTGCATGCACTTGGTTGAGTTGACACCAAACTTCCAGTGGTACCAACAAAACTGCCCAGGTTGTCTGGACATTTGTGACCTGTTTTGTGACTTGGATCGTGGTCGTTGTGGTGACCTGCTCCTGTTTCTATGACCCATTTGCATTCTGGTGACAGCCTCAGTGAGACTCTTAACACTCGCAATGAGTCCTTCTATGACGGGGTCTTTTGCTGATTCTACTTTTTGTGTGTGATTTATTGTGCCTGGTCCAGTTGGAGGACCTCTCTCCATTATTCTATCGGCTATACGCGCTAAATGAGATAATGAGGTTTCAGGATCTTGTGCATCCGAACAGTGTTGGACGTAGCTTGGGAGAGCTTGTATCCATCCTTGTTTTAGGACTGCTTCACCCACTGTGTTATCACCCATTAACACTTGGAGGTGACGCAAAAACTGTGACGGCGACCGATCACCTAGTGTTTCACCTTGAAAAAGTCTTTGGATTCTTTGACTATCTGATAATGATAAACGGTTTATTATCTCTCGTCTTAAGATGGTGTATGGTTGTGGTGATGGTGGATCTAAAATCAAGTCACGGACTTCTTTGGCGACTGAAGGAGGAAGGATAGAACACAAGTCTCTATAGCGAATCCCTTCAGATTTGATATTGTGTCTCGTGAAATAATGCTCTAGTTGAGCAAACCACAACTCAGGATCACTATGATCAAATTCTGGAAGTCGGGATTTCGTAGTCATAACAGTGTCTATCTCCACTGGTGACAAATCCTCCAGATTATGGGTTTCTATTGAGTCTGACATGAGGTATGTGACAAATATAGCAATAAAGTTAGCACGAAAAATGGTTACTATAACACGAATAACTTAAGATAATACGGAATAAACTAGTTATATACTCAACTTAGTTTACGGATAATCAGGTCTACTTTTACGCTTAAGTAAAAAAAAAGTTAATAACAGAAATGAGGTTAAATTTGTGTTCAAAAAGGGCTCACCACTTTCTTGCCTTAAGGTAACCCTCGTGCTATTGATAGAAGAAACCAGAGAAGCAGTGAATAGGTCTGTAGCACGTTGTATTTCGACGTTTACTTGGGAGCAGGAGCGACCTGAAACAGCAACACAACAGTCAGGACCGACAAGTGCGTCTGAAGTGAGAACACGGTGTGCTGGTACAGCCGATATATTTAAAATTAAATTTACGCGGTTTTTAGTACAAAAGGGGAAAGTTATTACAAAATAGTTTTACTCGTTATTCTGCAGGTTCAGACGGCGTAGGGCTTGTTCTTCTTCTTCCAGTGCATTCACTCTTTGTTGTCCTGCAATGAGAAATACAAACACACATTATTGATGTTGCATGTAATGATTTTTATTACCGTTACACTACCCCCTCTCTCCATGAGGCACTGTCCTCAGTGCCTGGTTGCGGGCATGGGTATGCTATTCCTCCTTCTGGTGGCACCTCATAATGGCTGGTAGCCGTCGGGGGATTGACAAACGGGGTATCTAAGTGCACCGTTGTTTTATCCGGCTTCAGTTGGTTGTAGTGTGCTGTTAGAACGTCGTCTTGAGGTCGCTGGAGGTTGCGTAGGACGAATGTTGTAGGGGACCGAATAAATACGATTTCGTAAGGCCCTTTCCAAGGTTGGTGAAACTTGCCGCATGTTCCTGGTGGGGCCATAGGGCGATGTAGCCACACACGATCTCCAGGTTTATATACAGGCCCGTTCGCATGTCGATCGTACACATTCTTTTGGTGTTTGCTGGCATTTTGTAGATTAGCTTCAACTAGACGGTATGCGTCGGCTAGACGGCTACGAAGGTTACGGACGTATGGTACATAGTCTTGAGCTTCGAAAGGCAACAACGGCATTTGGATCTCTACAGGCAGGCGTAATTCATGTCCAAAGAGTAAAATCGCAGGTGAAAATCCCGTGGAACCGTGAACTGATGCGCGGTAAGCTAACAAGCATTGGGGTATTGCATCATCCCAGCATTCCGTCGACGAATTATTGATAAACGACTGTAGGAGGGTTTTAATGGTTCGGTTTGTTCTTTCTACTAAACCGTTACCTTCAGGGTGGTATGCAGTGGTATGTGTTTTGCGGATACCCAATAATCGGCATACCTGAGCGACGAGATGGCTTTCAAAAGCTGTACCTTGATCGGAATGGAGTGAGAATGGAGCGCCATAACGGGAGACCCAATGATCAATGAAAGCTCGAGCGACCGTGAGGGCATCTTGTTGGGGTATAGGGACGGCTTCACACCATTTGCTAAAATAGTCCACCATCACCAGTATATAACGGTTTCCGTTCTTTGATGTTGTAAGTGGCCCCATGATATCGATACCGACTCGTTGATGTGGACCTTCTGTCGTCATTGGGACTAACGGTGCACGGGGTCTTTGCTGAGGTGACTTGATGGCATGGCACGTGCTACAATTTTTGCAGAATTCAGTCACGTCTTCATGGATGGATGGCCACCAAAACCTCTGGCAGATCGCATGTTCAGTTTTTCGTTTCCCCGAGTGCCCGAGTTCTCGATGCACCTGCTCCATAATATTCTGAACTTGCACACGTGGTACTATCAACAGTGGTTGTTTTGACTCGCTGACTATAAATAGTGTGTCCCCATACAATCTCAGGCTACTCCACTTGGTACAAAGACGGCGCGTCGCTGGGGAATGATCCTTTAACTCTGCCGTAGAAGGTTTATCGTTTCCGTGTAGTTGTCGTAGGTAAATGAACTGCAGGTCGGGGTCTGATGCTTGAAGAGACGGCCAGTCGATCTCTGGGGCTGTGCTAAGGACAGCACTAATGGTACTAGGAGCATAGGGTATACGGGACAGAGAGTCGGCGTTTGTGTAACGGCTGCCTGGTCGGTATTCGCAAGTAAAATCAAACTCCTGTAGTCGCTCTTGCCAGCGTGCCACTTGGCCTACTGGTTCGCGGAAGGAGCGGAGCCATTGTAATGCACGGTGGTCTGTGCGTACACGGAAAGGTTTACCTAGTAAATAATGGCGGAAATGTTGTAAGAATTTTACTAATGCTAACATCTCTCGACGCGTTGTCGAATATCTTGTTTCGCTCTTATCCAGTCGACGGCTAGCGTACGCAATTACTCTTTCTTGCCCATCTGGGGCCACTTGTGATAGAACTGCTCCAATAGCGGAGGAACTGGCATCCGTATCAAGTATAAATTCTCCCCCGCTTGCTGAGGTATCCGGAACGGCTAATATAGGTGGAGAGCTTAGTCGTGTCTTCAAAGCATCGAACGCCTGTTGACACTCTGTAGTCCATAAAAATTTTCGTCCTTTGTGCGTCAAACGGTGTAAGGGTGCTGCTAACGATGCAAAGTCACGGACAAAGCGCCTGTAGTAAGAAGCTAGGCCAAGAAAGCTACGAACGTCTTCAGGTGATTTGGGCTGTGGCCAATTAACAATGACACGTGTCTTTTCTTTATCGGTGCCTACTCCATCTGCAGTGATACGATGTCCTAAGAAAACTACTTCTTTCTGCAGCAGACGACATTTGGACGGTTTTACTTTTAGGTTGTGTTGTTGAAGGCGATGGAGAACTGCTTTCAGATTAGCATTATGTTGCTCAGGTGTGCTACCATACACAATAATGTCATCGAGATAAATCAAACATTTATGAGGTACTATATCTTGTAAAACTGTTTGCATTAATCTTTGGAAGGTAGCTGGGGCATTCGTTAGACCGAAAGGCATTACTTGGAATTCGTATAAACCATTTGGCACTACAAATGCGGTTTTCTTTCTATCTTGTGGTCTGACTTCCACTTGCCAGTACCCTGATGCTAGGTCTAGCGTTGAAAACCAACATGCGCCACTCAAAGCGTCTAATATAGCATCGATTCTCGGAAGAGGAAAAGAGTCACGCTTAGTTATAGCGTTAAGGCGTCGATAGTCTATGCAGAGACGCAGAGAGGAATCTTTCTTTTTAACCAGGACGATAGGTGATGCCCAGGGGGATGATGACGGTACTATAATATTCTTGTCAAGCATATCCTTTATCATCGTATCCAGTTGTGGTTGATAGTGTACTGGCACTCTACGAGGCGGTTGCCTAAGTGGTCTGTGGTCCCCCGTGCAAATGGTGTGTTGCACCGTACTCGTGCGATTGCCGGAAATACTCTCTTCGAATACCGAACTAAACTGTTGAAGCACGGCAATCGTTGCATGTCGATCTTTCTCTTTTAGTGTTCGGTTGTCGTTTACTTGCCGCACCAGGTCTGAGATTCCCACATATGACACAACTTTAAATGGCGTGTTAGTATGGTGCAAGCGTATTTTAGTCTCTCCAAATTTAGCTTCCAAGCTGTCCATAAATATACAAGCTTTATGTTCTAACATGAAGTCGACTCCGAGTATCATATCCCAAGTCAGAGTCGGACAAACTAAAAACCCATGACGGAACGGATGTCTATCTATCATTAGGTCCAACCATACCTTAGAGTTCACTTTCAATGGGTCTCCGCTAGCTGTGAGTAATGTGGATGGGTATCGCGTCTGTTGGACTTTACGATTAAGCCTTCCTAAAAACTCGCTCTTAATTAGGGATACTGACGCTCCGGTGTCTAATAAAACTTCGATATCGATCCCCTGTACTCTAGCCTTAATCGTGATGGGACGCACATGGTTAGCATAAGAAGATAAATGGAAAATGTACGGCTTACTTGTGTTACCAAAACGATTATGACCACATTTCTTTGCGTTTTTGCCAAACCTTCGACAGTACGGGCATTCGGATTGACGACCATGATAACTATTCGTTGGTCTCCACTTCTTCTCAGTGGGATTGAACTGTCTTCGACTGCTGTTCCAGTGGGAAGACCGGGTAACGTTAGATATGCGTTGAGGGTTCAGTGGGCGACTCGCTTTTGTGGGCTGCATTACTGCCATCGCAGTTGGCTGGTGCATGTCAAGTGGGCTTTTTAGCTGCTCGGCTGCCATGAACCGGAATGTAACTCTTTTTAAGGAATTTATATCTGTTGGAGGGTTTAGTAGGAAGTGTTCCTTTAAGGAACTGGATAGTAACCCTTCCACGAACCGAGACTTGATCAATTCATCTCTTCCAGTGGCATCAAGACAAGGAAACGCTTGCACAGCCATCTGTTGCAAAGAATCAAAATAATCCATTGGATTCTCGCCGGGTGTTTGATGTCGTGACAAAAATCGGATGGCTGCTTGTTGGGGATCCACCGGCGTCGAAAAACAATCATCGAGAATCTTCCAGTTCTGAGCGAGAGTATTGTCCGCCGCAAACCCGTTAACTATAGCTCTTTTGGTAGCTTCGTCACTGAGGTAGGACACCAGATAATCGAATTGTTCCGAAGCTGGAACATTACGAAGATATGCTACAACTTTGAACTTCCACACTGTATAGTCTGACGAGTTTTCCAGGAGTGGCGGTTGACGGGGAGCTGAGCCAGTAGTTGGCTTGACTGGAATCACCGGCGGTTCGTTCAGGTTTTCATCGCGTTTTTTAGTGAACACCTCCATCACCACTTGTAGCACGTTGTATTTCGACGTTCACTTGGGAGCAGGAGCGACCTGAAACAACAACACAACAGTCAGGACAGACAAGTGCGTCTGAAGTGAGAACACGGTGTGATGGTGCAGCAGATATATTTGAAATTGAAATACGCGGTTTTTAATACAAAAGGGGAAAGTTATTACAAAATAGTTTTACTCGTTCTTCTGCAGGTTCAGACGACGTAGGGCTTGTTCTTCTTCTTCCAGTGCATTCACTCTTTGTTGTCCGTTACAAAAGCTTGAACCAAAGAAGGCGGACCACCGAACGAAATGTGACTTTGATACAGTTGAACAACAACGAGTACGATAAAACAATCAATGGTACAATTGGTTATAATAATAATTGTCTCCATTATTCCAATCGTGTTCTCGTCGAGACAAGCCGGTCACTACAAGCGTGTTCAAGATTTAACAATACATAAAGCTACCAATTGTATACGAAAAAGAATTAACGCTACAAACTCAAATGTCTGTTTATGAGTAACACAAAAAGGTAACAAAGTGCAGTTAAATGATAAAAAGGTATATTAAACAACAAAATGTTAACAGTTGTTATGAAACGAATGTTAATTGTAAGCTGCTTTCTGAGGTAACAACCACAAATGAGTTCATTTGATTAACACTTCAATTTTTATATGTGAGTATATGTAGATACTCACTGACATATAATTTGAAGCATTCCTTCATGTGACTTTGGCTTGAATAAAAAAGTATGGTACATATTCGTTTTGCTTTTCCCGTCACAATACACAAGGCCATTGTTCCAGTTATCACATCAATATTCATTAATATGTGTCATCAACAAATGTGATTCATCTAGGCTTGATTCACCTGCGAAACAATCGAATGGGAAACATGCATCTGCCTCAAACTCATTAGAATAATCTTGGACTTGATTTGGATTCTCTGCGTGTGCAAACTTGTTCTTTGGCTGCTTCAGGAAAACCTACTATTCCCTCTAATTCATCATACCACTTACCAGGGATTTTACTCAACACAAATTGGTTGTGAGAATATCTAACATTTGACACAATAACTTCAGAAATACGACTAGAATTCAGCTCATTCGGAACACATTTGTCACATTCATTAGGAATATCACTAGGGATAAATTGATTGTGAGGACCACTGACACTTGATATGATATCAGGATTTGATTTTTCTGAAATATTTCCCTCAGATTTAATAAGAGTTTCAGTAGAGAATAATGGATCATTAGGAAAATCAGCACCTACCCAAACTGAGTCCGGTTTTTGATCATGATTCGAATCATTCAAGATAATATTCTCAGAGTTGTAAGAAATTTAATCAGAAATATGTGAATTATTATGACAAACCATATCTGGTACAATAACACGAGAAATCTGATAAGTCGGTTGATTGGAAACTTTTGTCTCACAGTGATTCTAGGTTTCATTCAACTCCGGACTGCTATGTGACTCTATACCGCTTCTAGATAAAGATAAGTGATCATTAGAAACATCCACCTTAGTAAAATCACAAATTTTAGCATTAGTTTCTGCGAAATGAATCACGGTGTTACAAAATGACTGAAAGTGTCCAGTTTTATCATATTTAAAGCATTTAGAATTACGAAATACACATGAATTACTTGGGGGAAACTTGCCACAGAACAAGCATTTACCAAACTTGTGCTCATCTTTGTGAACTGTTTCACGACTCCCCGACGAGTTGTTATCTGAATAACCTTGATTACGTATTGGACCGGGACGACGTAGTTAATTAATGGAATTCCTGATGTTCTGGCGAGTCGTTTCATCGAATTTTTCTCCTTTACCGCATTCGAAATTTGTATACTTCACATGGTCAAGTAGTAGTTGCTTGAGAGTTGCATAAGGGGGTGAAATCGGCTTGTCTGAAAATCCCAGGCTTTATTAAGCTGTATGCTTCTTTTCTGATGAACGTAAGGAAATGAGACGCAATATTAAAATCCTCATCATCTTCCTTGGTCATAGCCCAGATTTCAAACCTTTCCATGTTATCCTCGAAAGCATTAAAATCTGAATGTATATGCAACCGTTCCATCACAGGCTCTATCGCGACTCCAATGTGATGATTAGGAGAATTTGAATTATAGTATCAACTAGTAATCCCGGCAATAACTCAATTTAATTAAGAAGTATTAGATGAGCACGAACGAATGTATTGCATTTAGAATTCAAAATCAAAACAGTCATCAATACAAAGAAATTATTGGTTCATATGAACACCACAAATAGCCATTATAGAACCATTGTTTGCACCATAAATAGAATCTTTATTTCCTGGAACTTCTGGTCAAGTGGGAAGTCTTCTTAAAACTGCTTCGATCAGCTGCTGTTGTAAAGCTAACATCTGCTGCTTCTGCCGTATCAATAACTGCAACTTTTCTGGAGAAATTGCCATTCCTTTTTTCGCTAAGAATAATATTAATTATTTCCACAATCACGTCTACACTTGTCGTATTTTTCTTGCCAAAATCCCCGTAGCCAATTTGTTTTGATTTCATGTCCGACTTTTTATCACGTGATTTATCCAACGATCGGAATACGACTTTTCCAATCTTAGCACGTGCCAAAACAATGACGTTCAACCAGTATGAGCAGTCTAGCGTCCTTATTGGTCCCTTGTCCGCCTAGCCCTTCCAATTGAGTCCAGAACACCGATTACAGCTACTGCTATACGAATCTATGCGAACCATTTATTTCAAACATACCCGGCTTATATACTAGACAGACAGAGCGCATCATACCATAAAATAGAAAATAACATTTGTACAAGATCAAGCCAAATGTGGCTGTGAACGTGGGATACAATAACAATAAACTGAGTATAATTTAGGAACAGTAATTCGTATAATAATAATTCGTAGGTCAAAATGAAGCTTGTAATTAGATGAATATAGATATATATAATTTAATTACTCAATAATTAAGCAGTTAGAATATATATAGAATAATCGTCCATTAATAGGTCCTGGGAATAACCTGTACTTATGTCTTCACCAGGATATAACAAATTACATGAGAGATATTTGCCACAGAACAAACATTTATCAAACTTGTTCTCATCCTAATGATTTGCATTGCAAATCCTTATTGAACTGTTATCTGCATAACCTTGAGTATGCATGGGGTTGTGGTAACAATGTAGTGGGATTCTTGATGACTTGACAATGCACCTCATGAAAGTTTCCCCCTTTGCAGCATTCTAAATTCGTACATTTTACGTCGACTAGTATTAGTTCCTTAAGTGTTGCATAAGGAAGTGAAATAGGCTTTTCTGTAAATGCCAAAGTTTTTATTAAGCTGTAGGCTTTTCTCCGAATAATGTGGGGAGATGAGCCGCGATATTAACATCCTCAACATCTTCCTTGGTCATTGTCTAGATTTCAAACCTTCCCATATAATCCTCAAAATTTGAATGTATGTCCAACTGTTCCATCATAGGCTCTATCGCGACGCCAATGTGAAAATTAGAAGTATTTAGATTATTGTACGAACTAGTTTTCCCGGATATAGCGTAATTTATACCAATAAGAATTAGGTGAGCACAAACGAATGTATTGTATTCGGAATTCGAAATCAGCCATAAATCCAGTACAAACGAATCATTAGTTCATACAAACACCACTTATCCTCAGACTAAACAATTTAGGGACGCCCTAATCACAAACTTTCTTATTGTCTATCGAAGTGATGATATAATAATTCTTTCAGTCTTAATGTGTGGTCTGTCTTTAAGTGGTGCCAACAGTTTCTCCTGTTGTTTTATCTATTCAAGTGACATTTATGTACTGTTATCAGAAACTTAATTTATCATTTTCTGTTCTCATGCAAAGCACCCTATCCGGTTTTTATTCATGATAACCCTTCTTCCTATCACAATCTAAATGTAAGTCCTCACGATAAGATAGGTAAAGATGATTGATGTAAACCTAATTTGAAAACAATGTGTCGTTATTTACATCTTTTTTAATTTCGATTAAACCTAACGGTTGTGATGACCAGCTGGAAAAAAGTTATTCAAGTGATTATGTAGAATTTTCTTGTTCAGTTGATACTGTTTAAGTGTTTGCTTGCCCATTCTTTACTCGCTCGTTAGCCGTTGTTACAAAACCAGGGTCTTAGCTTAACTTTTGATCGAATTTTAGTTGGTGCTTCAATCATCTTAATAATGACCAGTTCTCTAATGTAAAAGTCGAGTGCATAGTTTGTCGTGTATCTACCAATTCCATTTCATAATTGTGAAATTCTTTAAGCACTCAATCACGTATATATGAGCTAACAACCTATACGATTGATTTGTACTCATTCCTTATATTAGCTTGCTTTTTTACGTACATTTACATTATGTCGTTGTTGTTTTTGTTTACCACAGATTCCATGTACTTTTTAGATTTAAAGAAATAGACCATCCTGTCACCAGACAGTGGTGGTTTAAGCTAGGAAGTAATTGAATAATGTAGTTTCAACATGATGCTATGCGATTTAGGCAGGTAAGCCGTTTCCATCAACTCTGTAGTGGATTTATACTAGTAATTGGCTGCAAAAAAGTTTATTACACACACTGAAGTAGAGTAATGCGACGCTCCTATTCAAACACATCTGAGTTTCCTTTGCTCTATCGTAGCCACGACTAGAAGGCAATGGAACACAGTGGGTATATTGGCCCTTCTCTCGCACATGTGTAGAAGCGCCTAGCTTTTGTCAGCTTAGTTTCGACCTTTCTAAACTGACTCGGTCGTTAATAATGGATAATTGATTGTAGAACTTTGTAAACTATTTTTTTGAAAACCCATAATTTCATTACGTACATTACCTAAAAAATTGATTTTTAGCACTTGCAGATTTTCTCAATTGTAAGCTTTTCTGTGACTCATCGAGCCTTAATATATTTCCTACCGTTTACAAACTGTGGTCAAATACAAGTTTGTTACTTAGTTTGGCACCACATATACCCTGTTGATATACATATTGCAATTTATTATTCATACTGCGTTGTCATTTTGTACTTTGCGATCAAAACCACTTGAATTCTGAAACTTGAACAATAATCTCTTCAATGCTTAGACGGGTGAACTTTCAATCATTAAAGTATACAGTGACTGTTGGAGTAGAGGTGAATTCCTAACTGTTTGAAGAGTGGGTTCAAAGTGTTGCAAAAACCGTCAGTGTTTAAGGTCATTTGAAATCATTTACATGGTTCAGACAGGATAGGTTTACTAGGTCAGTTAAAACCCATCGGAAATGACCTGGACTAATTTCATTACCAATAATCAATGCAGTTAACGATACTATGTGTTTTTTCAGAGATTTATATACCTTAGCTATATTACTAAGAAGTAGAAAGCTCGTGTGTGGTTTTGCGCCTGGGATCGAGTTATTTCACGGAATTATTGGTCTCATTCGTGAATTCCTTTGATGTGATATCCCATATCCACAGAGGGCATCTGATCTGTTTGATCTGATGAGTAGGTTTAGACTGCTTACCCTCAAGAGCTTCTAACAATGAGAAATTTACGACAAACGTATTCATCCCGCTGAAGTAAAAAGTTAACACTGGGTGGTAATTGGTATATTGTAAACCACAACACTTCCACCACTTGAAGTTATATGGTAACAATATTCGATACATGATTCTCTCAATCCTCCAACAAACGTGTTTTTTATTGAGAAACAAATAGAGATTTAAGTCACCAATTTAGGCATCAAATTTAGCTCAAATTCTGTATCGCCTGTAAGCACACGGGATTAGGTATTTTTAGACTAATTAAATTATATAGACAATCCATCAGTTCACTAAATTTACAAATGCTGAGTAACAATATTCACTTAATTTGTTTATATTAACAGTTATCGACCAAATAAAAATGATAGAAAACAGTGATCAAAAATTAAAACTATTTATTCTCCATGAATATAAAAAAAATACGAGATATACCTGACAGATTTGAAACAATATTAAGTATAGTTTTATTAAAGTATAAAAAGAACATCAGTAACAGAATAAAACAAAATAGAAATTCATAAGAAGATAAGAAAACTATCTGATCTGCTTTTTCTACATATTTGTTCTTTACGTCAAAAATTAGGATTATAAGAATCGAGATGAGGACAAAAGACTACAGGTACTAGCACCCATTAACAGTAATCATAGGAATACTTTAAGGTGTACATAAGTAATTTCCAAAAAACTGATATGTGCATGTGAAAAAGGGCTTATTTATTTTTAAGTTGTGTTTTTATAATATCACAATGAGATAATTGTATTACGTAAGAAGCAGTACGTCAACCAATTGCACAAGTGAAAATTCGATCTCTATCAATAAGAAACCCAACTACTTTCCTCACTAGGTCTCTGTAAACACTTCTAAGCACATCATAATAGCGAAACCAATAAGGGCCATGACAGTTGATAGTCGGCCATGACCTCTGAAAAGAATACAGAAACATAGAATTAGGATAGATATGTAATCGTTATGCAAGTGATAGGTTGTTCCTTCACCAACTCTAAAAAAAGTTGTAAGAGTTACTGGATAAAGAAATGAATATAATGGTAACAGATTAGAGCATATAAAATTTTGCTGAAAAGACTACTTTACATCTCTTCCTAAATTTAAAATGAGAGCGACCGACAAATAAACGAGAAAACAGAACAAAAGAAGACAAGAAAGCAATGATAATACTAATATGTTACAGAAGTTAGGCAAAAAATATCACAGAACTTTCTGTAAACCAATGGAAAAAGATATCTATAAAATATTATAAAACGATTATATGAATATCTAACATGAGTTACAGATGGGGTATCAATAGTATGTATGAAGACACGTTTAAGTTCATATGACTCAGATTTAAAAAGACTTTATAGTTATATAAAACGCTCCCATACAGTTATGGTGAACAAATACTTGGTGAGGATAACCTATGTATTATCTAACGCAAAATAACATAATTCTTTGATAAAATGAAAAACCATACATTAAATACTTCATTTGCAAATTTTCCGTCAACTGTCCCTAACATTCTTCATGATTCTTTTACTTCTCAATTCCTTTCTGTTTTCTTCAGTTCAAATCTTCTTTCGACAGGCCATGAACTTTTGATCGGTGTTATATACTACTTAAATCTGTCGATATACGTAGCATGCAACACACGGTCACTCATTGTTTAACAACTGGTTAATAAAGAGTAATTCTGATCAACTCAAGTATTCCTAAATTAATGGAATAACAGACGAAATATAGCTAACCCAGATGACAATATTCTTATCTTATTTGTAGGATACATGAATTATAATACAGCAGGACACCACAAAGAGATACACAGATCAAACGATCATATTATGAAGAAGTAGAAAAAGAAAGGACTCCGTAATAAGTAAGGAAATGAACAAGAGTACTACTTCATGAGATATACAGTCCACTTAAAAAATACATCGGAAATAAGGTTTATTTCAGTCAATAGTGTTAATTCTGCTTTAATGAAGAATGTAGTAGAAACTAGATCAAAATTACCACTGACTTCTATTCTGAGCTATATTTAATGACGCCTCGAGCTACTAACTAGTACAATCTTTAAGACCATCAACCGGAAATTCGTGATAAATCAACAGATTTCCGTCCAATATGACTATCTTTCATATCACAATGACGCGTCACTAACTAACTCTGTACCTTTTCAAGGTTCTTTAAATTTCAAAACAAATACTTCTGTGTAATGAATCATCTTTATACACAATTAAGTTTTTAATGCGTGTTAAAAATACTTTGCCTTTCAGTTAGTAAACCTTACTTCCCTTGTTCAAACAACTTTATACGCTTTTAACGCCTTTTAAGTCAATAAGATCAATAAACCCTCGACTTTTCTAATGAATTTCGGCTTACCGAATGCGCACTGCTGAGGAGTCCCACAATAGGAAGAAACGGCCATCCAGTGCTTCCAGGTTTTCCACGGTGGTCTAGCTTCAATTGATTCACGATCTTAACTATTGAAATTACTATAATATCCATGAAACCCCTTCTGATACCGAATAACTGTTTAATAATTCCTAACTCGAAATATATAATATCTATCTTGTACATATTTAACTGAATAGATTTGCTCAAAGAGAAGTAAAGAGTCATAAAACGAACGACGAATTACCTGGACTGAGATTCAGGGATAATGTCATCAACTACAACGAATAACATAGCTCCTGCAGCAAAACCTAACGCATAAGGCTGCAGCCTTCGGAAGAAATGTACGGCCAGACAACCGATAAGCCCGGCAAATGGTTCTACAAGACCAGACAATTGTCCATACCTATTTAAGAAGTTATAAATAAAAGTCTTGAAAAGATTTAACAACGTTAGTACTCATGGGAAATAAGGACAATTGTTAAGTTTGGAAAAGATGTAGATAAAAGCTAAAATTGGAATAAGAAAGAGAAATTGAAAACGGCTTAAGCTTCAGTTTTTTTGCATTAAGGTGTACACGGCTACTGGATAACGGGAATGAGTAAGTTCACATACTTTTAGAAGTAGTCTGGAAAACTGAAACTCTCTTAGAAAGGACAAAAGTGAAGCTAATCATGACTAGTAAGCATAAGTGAATGTTCTGATTATTTTCTAACATTTAATATTTTTTATTGAACTTGATCAATACGAATTGATAAATATGCTAAATCTAATGAAAAAAATGGAGCAAGATACATCCAAGTAGACTCAAAAGTAGGATTCTGATTTACAATATCATAAATATTCACGATAACAAGTGATATCTATGCGTTGATTTAGTAATAGGCTCAGAACTCTGAAGGAAATAACTAAAGTTACATTTCATACGGGAGTCAAATCCTTAAAATAATATGTCTGTATTTTATGTAGAACAGAGTTTAACAACAATTCGAAAAAGATTCTACACTAGTGGATATTTGGATCACCTATAAGTACACCTGACTAGTGTTCTCTAAATAACAATGTGTACGTAAAATTGTCAATATTTCAGTAAGTAATTATGTAGCTTATAAGAAACGGAAAAGAAATAATTGATTATATTTACACATAGCTGAAATACGATGAAAATTTTTAATATAGTGAATAGCTAGTATGAATGTTCAAGGACAAATGTTCTAGATTAATTTTACGACTGAACAAAAGCGATACAACTGTACCGACGATTCTCCTGACAGACTGAAACGACTCAATACAAGGAGAATAGTGACGGAATTTGAAAATCTATTAAAAACAGAAAATAAACCAAAATTATGTCCTTGTACGGTTACCCCTTTACAGCTATCATGTAAAAATAGCTGACTGATTTATATATCTTTGGTCTTTCTTATACTTAGGCAAGTTGTTACACTATATTCGTTGTTAAGTATACGGGAGATACAGTATTATATTGTTTTATTTATTTAAACACAAGAAAAAAATGGTACAAAGAGGCACTAGAATATGTATGCACCACACAAATCATTGAATTCATGTATAGACTGGAATACTCCCGGGTCCTCAGACCCGACCAGATGATTTTCTTAAGGGGCTACTGTCCGAGACTTCGACTCGGAGGTTTAATCTACAAGACAGTGGGGTAACGTTGGGAGATGAGGTCCTATAATAACCAGTGACCAAGAACAGGTTCATCAACCATTGGTTGCCCTACGACCATGGGGCTCATTAGGGCACCATTGTTTTAGAAATAAGATTTTCCAACTGCCCTAATTGGATCCTCCGTATTATATTATATTTTCATGTATCCACCAGAAGATATATATGTAGGGAGAAATCTGAATATGTGATTTCTGTCTGAAAGAATAAAAATTGTAATTTCCTTGCAATATTTCAAATAATAACTTTTATGACAGAATCTTTAACAGTACAAAAGTCATGCAATTGCACAAGAATGTTTAGGTAAGTTTCATGTTTCAGACTTAAGTTGGCAGTTCGACAGTGATGTATTCTAACAATCTAAGTCGTAATTAATTACTTTGTGATTAGTGGTCAATTATAGTCTTTTTATATGAGGACGTGAATGAATGCGACTGTAATTTGATACATTTGTTTGGTTTAAAGAAATACAACCGGTAACCCGTTAAAGTATCTGTATAGTAGCGTAGATTTTCAAGCAGGGTGATAACGATATGAATAGCAAGGAAATAAATGACTGGCTCGAAAAACTAGCCGTGAGATCTCGACTAGTGTAAGGGACACTTAAATGACACAAAAAGACCTCCAAATAATCCTGTAAAATAGGAAAATTTACAGGTTAAATCAGTAGTAGCAATACGTGCTATTCTCAACAATCACCAAATTGATATATAAAATATCGAAATAATTCGGGAAGGTTTTTCCAACTTTAAAAAGAGAGGAACGTAGCCGAAGCGTTTTACATAATGCTACATCCCTCTGACCTCAGGAAGAAAGTAGGCCTGGATATTCATCCAACCCGGACTGTTAATCTGAACAACCACATTTCACCGTACTTATTCTCCACGCAATCTAAACAGACATACACACACCAAAATTTCAACCCCAACTTCATAGTACAAATGCATGCATTTTTCATATCCACATTCTGACGCACAAATTAATACAGTGACGAGTCATACAAGTTCACCTTGATCAAGAATAACTTGACATTGACATATTCAGACCTATTATGACTTTGATTGTACTAAAAATATTCTACATTATTTCCCTTGTACTATGAAAACTTCTGTTTATTTAATTCGGTTCTAGTGAGAAGCCATGACCAATGGAGTTCAATCCGCGTCGAGTGTGAGACAGTTATCCACCTCAGACAATGGATGAATGGTTGTGCAAGATCATGGATCGATTAAAGTTAAACATCAACACCGTTGGATGCCGACTAAGTGGTCTAGAAGTTAAAAAACCGAAGGTCCTGGGTCCGAGTTCCGCGTGCGGGATCGTGAATGTGTACTACTGAGAAGTCCAATACTGGGACGAAATGGACGTCCAGTACTTCCAGGTTTTCAGTGGTGGTTTAGCTCAGATCGATTCGTGAATCCAACTGTTAAAATACTACAATCTCCACAAATCTCCATACTGATTATTCAGTTGTTTGTTTACTCTGAAGAAGTGGCTTACATTAAGTCACGAAATGTCAGAAATACAATTTTTCTAGTCATTGTGATATATATATATATATATATATATATATATACATGCTGTTAATGCTCTTGAAATTAACTAAACATTTTCGGAAGCCTAGAAATGGCGAATGATTACGAATTTTAAAGATGAATGAAAATCTTCAAAACGCACAAACTAGATAAATAAAATAATACAAATGTGACTTTACCAGAAACTAATGAAAAATCCATATCCAGCTGAATATAATGGTAGACTGACAGCCAAACCTTCAGGAAAGTTTTGAATAGCAATACCGATCGCCAGATTACTAATGTAGAAAAAAACGGAAATGGAAATACTGGTTGCCGAACAGTTTACGTACTGATCATATAAAAAATTTAGCAAATGATGGTTAGTAATATGATCTTAAAGCAATTGTCTGATCATTAACCTAGAAAGCACCAATCTAAATCAAATAAAACATTATTTACTTGCTATGCGCGAAATGTTGATTTGCATTTGGAACAAATACAAAAACCAAATGAATTAATAACGGTAAATGGGAGAAAAATCTCTAGAAGAATTATCACAACTTTCGAATGATCTCTTTACTAGATAGGTTAATTGCAATTAAATGTTCATTCAAGAGGATCACAAATAGGTTTTACATTTACTATACTTTGCAGCAATATATGGAAACAAAATTGACAGAAAGCATATAATGTCAAAGATGTACTCGCTTTTGTTAGTTAGAAATATCCTTTCACCTTTTCGTTACTACTGAGTGAGCATAAGTAGTACAAGTTATAGTTATTTGATAAAAAAAACCGGGGTTTAGTTCCCTGAAAAATGACCGAGACCTTCGAGGTAATGGCAGTTAAATATACTAATATTCTACACACAATCCAATGGTACAACAAGACAAAACGGAGTTCAGTTCTTGAGCTGTGATTTGCAAACAGAGTACCAGTATTCGTTAGAAATCTAAACGTTATTTCATTTCATCACAAAGGTATTTAAAAATACGTGACGATCACTCACCATGCTTGAGAAAAAGTAGCTCTTGAATATTGTCCAAGTCCACCAAATGCAATACCAACAGCAAAACCTTCAGGTATATTATGTACTGTAATCGCTATGATTAACAACCATAAGCGACGAGTTATCACCATTTTCGGAAACTGATTTTTTTCTTTATCAACCTCTATCGATGAAGAAGATGGGTATGCTTGTACAGTGTTTTCAGAACGATGCCTGATGTTGGATTCCATACAATTATTTATCGGATATTTACGTTGTTTTACAGACATATCTACAGGTTATACCGATAAAAATAAAACAATTTTAGTAATAGCCTGTACGTCGCCAGAGCTATAAAGAGCATATGTAAGTTATAACACAGCAGGACACCACAAAGAGATACACAGATCAAACGATCATATTATGAAGAAGTAGAAAAAGAAAGGACTCTGTAATAAGTAAGGAAATGAACAAGAGTACTACTTCATGAGATATACAGTCCACTTAAAAAATACATCGGAAATAAGGTTTATTTCAGTCAATAGTGTTAATTCTGCTTTAATGAAGAATGTAGTAGAAACTAGATCAAAATTACCACTGACTTCTATTCTGAGCTATATTTAATGACGCCTCGAGCTACTAACTAGTACAATCTTTAAGACCATCAACCGGAAATTCGTGATAAATCAACAGATTTCCGTCCAATATGACTATCTTTCATATCACGATGGCGCGCCATTAAATGATTAACTAATTTCTTTTTCACTCAGTCAGAGTCAGCAATCGAAATGTGATGCCTTTGTGATGGTATTCGTGACCATTTCTCAAGCTTACGACAGCAGTATTTCAAAAACATGACGTCAGTTGACTTTTCATTACTGAATCCCGAACATACGCTTTCGGTCCTGAGGGTTACTGACATGGTGTCGCCATCAGACGTAAGCCACCTTTTAGAAATAATGATAGTCAGTTGCAGTGAGTCACAGAACATCTTAAACCTAAAGGCATCAGATTACACAAACACGAAGCAAATATGCTTTAGCGAAGAGATGTAAACCCTACATTTTACAAACAGAATGACAACGCATTGCTCAGAGACGGCCAAGATTGTTAATGTTCACGTGGGCCTTCATTATATGTAGATCGACTTTAATAATAACAGCACCATCAGTAATTTTACAACTATCCAGGTAAAATAATTTTTCGAATAATTCTAACGACTCGCCACAAAGAGTGAGTGTAGAAGTATACTTATGTCAGTTTGGTAAAGTACGCTGCACTTCAAAGTCCAAAATGTCATATCCCAGTGAAGATTAGATAATAGGTAACTTCTGAGAACTATTAATGGATTAATATCACATATACATACTTATTGTATAACTGTTCAGTAACTAGATTGTGTATATCTATATTTCTTTTATTAAAAGCTTTATTTTGACCTATAGACTATTATTATACGATTTACTGTTCTTAAGCTATGTCCAGTTTATTGATTACAATCTCCCACAATCACAGCAACTTTCTGGCTATATATATATATATATATATATATATATATACTGAATATTTATCAACTGAGATGGTTCGCACATGTATCACGTATGTTAAACCACTACCTACTTTGAAGAGCGGCGATGGATACTTAATGGTTTGGAAGAAAGCTGAGCACAGTCGAACAAAACGCGGGATCAGTCCTTAAAGTCATTGGTTGTTGGGATGAACCATGTGTTATGTGCAAATTATATGATTGCCGTAAGCGCAATTATCGTAATCACTCTCTAGAGACTGGATGACTAGGCTCGAAGTTATTTTCGTAGGTGTACCCATTCTATCTTGCCCTATAGCGTAAGTAGTTAAATTTCTTTAGGAAAATTATTTAGATTCCATAAATCCTAATTTTTTAACGGATCACATGTTATACGTCTATTTTTTTATTATCAACAATAATGTTATGCGGCCAGGGAAGTTAAGAAGTGACTGGCCGCCGAGCAAAGATAGACATCCACCTCTAGGAAGTATCAAAATATTGTATGATACTCTGAATTCGTCCTACTATTGATTTCCCTGGATTTAAAACAGTGAGTGGAGTCCTTGTAATTGTGTTAGTAGATTTCTATCAGTTTAATCTGATTCTCAATCGTGTCATCCGAGATTGTGTATCTTGTATCGAGCGCAGTGATCAAATGATCTAGTACCTACCTGCGTGTATCAAATTCGTATTTTCGGAAAACCGTATTACATCTCACTCTTGTTCTAGCACAGAGACAAAACTATAAACCAGTAGCAGTATCAGTGATAATAAGAAAGATCAGACACACAAAATGGTGTTAGAAGATTCCAGGGCTCAATATCTAAGGAAAAACAAAAGTGAATGCACCTACGCCATTGTGAACAACCCTGAACCTTGTCATTCAGTCTCTAAAGATTGGTTACGATAATCGCGTTTACCCCAATCATATAGTGTGCACATACCTACATGGTTCGTTCCAAAAATCAATGACTTTAAGGACTGATACTGAGTTTTATCCAAATGTGCCAAGCTTTATTTTAACCTACTCTTACAATAACTTTACAGTTCCGGGATTTGTTTTGATAATTTGAAATCACTGCATTTATGGGGTGTGATGACATGAACCGTTCGACATATGTGCCAGGTTTGATGTTGCGTATTACTGAATAAATAAATAAGAAGCATGATAACAACGAAAAAATAAATAAAATTTTAGTTTACGAAAATGGTATAAACTAACTAGGATACTAACAAAACATGATACTTGATCTCTAAGTGGACAACTGAGATTCTAGTATATAATATTCCCTATAAAAAAGCTTAATGTGAGGATATATGTAATGTGAATACGATCTCCAACGTCCACGTCAATTCGCACGAAACTGAGATTGTTGTCCTTCTTGAACAGGATTTCCGACTAGTAATTCTTGGTGAGAATAAGTAGGTGTTTGGTAAAAATCATCTGTTTCTTTAAGCCTATGTACATTATTATAGAGTATCGATTCACGAGTATTAGAGTGACGTGAAAAAACGAAAATGTGAAACTCGGGAAAATATTTTTGGGCTAGTTTATATATATTTATGTTTATTTACTAAACAATTGGTTTATGGTACTTTTTGTAACTAATATTGCAAGCCGTTTTGGTGGAATTTGTGTTATTTCCCTGAAGGGAATACCCGTTGACCACATTATCAATTGAAGACATGAAAAAAATGAAAATCATTCGGTGGAAAGTTTAGGCTTTGATTTCTAGTCCTGAGTGATCTGCTGAGGAGTCCCATACTAGGACGAAACAGTCGTCCAGTGCTTCCAGGTTTTCAATGGTGGTCGAACATTTATCGCCTCGTGATCTTAATCAGCTTTCACAACGCTATACTCATTTTTATCCCATGATTGTTTGAGAACTAAATTAACGGTCGCGCTGTTAAAAAATGAGTAGTTATTATTTTATAACGAATATGATTAATTTCCAGTCACATTTAACTTTTAGCCATTATATCTAATTAAAATCAAAGTTTGATTGAGTTTATCGAGAACAGAGAATTAAGTCGTGATACTAGCCTGCAGCTGAGTAACCATATGAAAATTAAAATATTGACGAATGGATATGTGGTCAAGTCGCAGATGGTCTAAATGTTTGACAGTTTCCACTAGGAATGCGAAACCGACAGATTTAAAAGTGTACATACA
The DNA here is from genome assembly GCF_000237925.1 of Schistosoma mansoni. NCBI lineage: Eukaryota > Metazoa > Platyhelminthes > Trematoda > Strigeidida > Schistosomatidae > Schistosoma > Schistosoma mansoni. The sequence continues at coordinate 13,316,127 of NC_031502.1, read as the reverse complement.
TTATAAATATTTATGCTGATAGGAAGATAACAATTCAAAAATTATCAGATATTATGTTATACTTTTTACAGTTTCAGAAGGGAACGATTTACCACAATATACAAATAAACTTAACAAACAGTGGAATATGAGCATTACTCTCTAATAATAAAACTTTTATCAAATCAAAAACCATCATGGGAAATATTAAAGCATTTATAAGTATAAGTAGGAAATACCAGGATGTTTATTGAAATTCTGTTTGTTTTGTGTTCTATCTAGGTCTTGGATCAGTGTTGATGAGGAGTCTCAAACTAAGACGAAACAGCGGCCCAGTGCTACCTAGTTTTCAACTGATGTCCAACTTAAGTGGGTTCGTAATATGAGTAAACTATTGGAGTTCAACTAGCAAATATATTCAAAAAGATAAAAGTAATTATGAATGTGAGTCACCTTATGAAACCTGCATTAGTGGACGAAAAAGAAATACCAGACGTGAACAAGAAAACCTTCCAAACATTTAGTAACACCGTACATTACACTCACTTATTTGTATGTAATACGTGAAAGAGTACTGGTAGTAGTAATAAAGGTATATAAGTTCCGGAGAAATAATAAATATCACTGTAGTAGAAATAATTTAATATAACAAGATAGAAGCAGATGCCAAGCGTTAAACCACTAAGTTTGAAAAACGTAATCCCGAATAGTATAATTACCGACTCCAGTCACAATACCTAGTTTGCTATATAACAGAAGTTTATCTATATTCTGAAATATTTATGACTGTAAGGTATATAGTGGAGTATGAAAAGTTGTTTAATTTAGAAACAAAGTAACTGATATTCAAAATAAATTAATCGGAAAATGCGTTTATGGTGTTTTGAAGCCAACGGTCGAATTCCCAGATGCTGGTATTATATGAGTGACTCAAGATATTGGATACTAAATTCCGGGTATGTAATTTCGACAACACCTGAATTCACGTAGATGTGAGTTGTTAATTGAATTTTCTTTTTTTTTCTTCCCAGTTGACGCTTTAAATACTAAATTACACTATAATCTGTTTCAACTTCATCAGATATAATAAATGGTAAGTTGAAAATCGTGAGAATGAACAAATAAAACCAGAAATTTTGACTGACATCAACATGTCATCCGAAAATAGACTTCTCAACAGAACTGCTTCTCTATGACTTTTATGAGCAGAAAAAAACACGAGGCAGATATTTATACAAGATTTGGATAGAAATTATTATAACTTACCAGACACAATGCCAGAGCTTGGATTAGACACTGAATAATAAGAAGAATCATTAAGTGCCACTGGCACTGTTTCAAACCACTAAAAATCACCAGAAATATTATAGTCAGAATGAGAGATTTTAATACCGCTACTTATGATTATTATACTCCATAAATAAACACGATAAAACCAAAAACTTGTAGAATGCCTTTGACCATTTCTGATTTTCAGGATGACTTTTCGATTGTACACTGAGTGAATAAACATATTGCTTTAAGTGACACAGATAATCAATATGTGGGTTGTAAATACTTAAAATTTGGTACAAATTGTCCCAAACAAGTATATTTTATGCCGATATTAGTTCTGAATATTAGTCTTCGCTTAACAACTTTACGGAAATCAACAGCTCTTAGAACTGAGATCGGAAAGAGAGATCAAGCTCTTATTGTCTAAAAAGCTACATTTACCAATGTAATCGAAATGCATATGCAATAGGCTAGCGACAAATCATAGGTTTATTTAGTTCTGCTTGGAAGTCTATTCTTCTTTTACAAAGTTAGCAGCGGATTCTCATTGATCAGTTATTACCAAAAAAATACCAGGCATAAGTGCACATCGGGCTGAAGTTACCAAACCTCATTTCAACTAATTAACTGATTTCATGTCTTCTTTAGCTCACTAGTTTTATGCAAACCTACTTCTATGTCAGACGACATTAAATGGTGGTTAAGTAACAGCAAACATATCCTAACCTGATAATTGAACTTTCCGAATTAATTTAGTATTATATGCCTAATCTCGGGATTATTCACTCAATGGTTTCATTATGTACGAGCACTGCTTCAACGAAACCTAAATTCAAATACTTACAAATTACGTATTTTCTATTTTCATATATTATGTTTCGGACGAGTAAAGCAATACAGAGAAAATTATGGAGGGGTATATTCACTCACTGGTTGACAAATGGATACTTTCTCATACATGATAGGTGGTGCAATTTAGCAACATAGATGTAGGCTATTTTAATTTATGACGAGGTTTCATCAGATACCAGGCCAATAAAATTGACGAGGCTTCGAAGATAATGAAAGCGGTTGACACACTCCAATACTCAACTCCTTATACTCAAACTAGGCGTTGATGTAGACTAGTGGATGTAATATTTGCTACTCTGAAGGCCTATTCAACAACGTATGTATTACTAAGCGTTAACACACCTTTTCATAATACATCATGTTAAATTGCTGAAAAGTATTAATAAGGGAATAAAATAAAAATTTACCTGGGCAGGTAAAAAAGTATCCACTAATCCAACAAATGCTGCACCGATGAACAATCCACATATTACAGGGAAGACACAATATGCACCTAGACCTAAGTCAATTTTAGCCATCTCCAATGCTGGTTCTAACAGGGACCAGAATGATGCAGCTAACATAATCTATTGATGCAAAATTAAAACAATACATGCAACTATACAGTCAACCTTAAGGTAGTAAAGCTTAATTGTCTTGACCAGGGCAATGTTCTACAATACATCTGTGGAGAATTGATTAAAAGATTTCAAAAACAACCCCGATAATTTTATTAAACACGACTTGTAAAATTGAATACTTATGCACAGATAAAAAAGCTAATGCATGCAGCTGGAAAGTCGGAACGAATAAGCATTAAAGCAGTCTGACCAACCTTTAGCATCTTTTCTAGGATTCCATAACAAAATTAATTGGATATCTATCACTATGTGTAAAATCCATAACGATGAGATGAAAAGGGAAAGAAACTGAACAAAAAAACTTCAACCGATTTGTTTCCGGATAGCATCAAGATATTGGAACTTTGATTCTTTGGAATAGAGGGGTGGTGCATTTTAGAATTTGACAATCGTATGAAATAACGTATATACAACCAAGGAGAGAAGAATTTGGAAATGATTTGGTTTACCAAGTGGTTATTTGTTCCAGCAACGGGATACACCGTAATTCTGATCAAATTCATGCGTGCCAACTAGATTTAACTTTAAGAAACTCCTTTCTTATTGTACGAACATTACTATAGTTGAACAGTTTAAGGTGATACAAAAGTATGACTTCTTCCACATTGTTAAAATTTAACAGATTAGGGATGATAACGTGAAAAATAGTAAGACTTACTCCAGAGGAAAAACCCAAACTGCCATCAAGAATCTGATTCTAAACACAACAAATTAAAGGTAAGAAAGAATAGAGACGGCAAACAGCGAAATCAGTTATGATAAATTTTAATTATACTATCAAAAGTAGAAGAAATTTTGTCTCTATTTTTACTCAAATTATAGTCAGTTTTATATAATATTTATCTCATCTCAATCTCCTGGAGTTGAACTTTTACCGGGAGACTCACTTGTTGACTTAGAATACGCCGACGACATAATTTTATTTGATAAAGACGCTGACAAAATGCTGAGTCTTCTGACCACTCTAAGCAACTATGCAGGCATGTTTGGGATGCGATTATCTCCCTCGAAATGCAAAATGTTACCACAGGATTGTGTTGCATCGACACCTGAACTAATGATAGGGAGTGAAGTAGTTGAGCGTGTTGACTGCTTCACTTATCTTGGGAGTCTCATCAGCCCTTGTGGTCTGGTATGTGACGAAATCTCAGCACGCATACAGAAGGCTCGTCTAGCTTTCGCCAACTTGCGTCATTTAAGGCATAGGCGAGATATCCGTCTATCAACAAAAGGACGGGTTTACTGTGTAGCAGTTCGTTCTGTCCTACTTTATGGCTGTCAAACATGGCCGATAAGAGTAGAGGATATTCATAGGCTACTAGTGTTCGATCATCGGTGTCTTCAAAGCATTGCTCGTATATCCTGGGACCACCGGGTAAGTAATGCAGATGTTAGGAAACGGGTACTAGGTAAGGATGGCGAATCGATTGATGAAGTAGTGAAACTTCATCAGTTGAGGTGGATGGGACACGTGTTACGTATGCCCAACCACCGACTGCCCCAACGCGCAATGTTTTATGGTGTAGGAGTAGGTTGGAAGAAAGCTAGGGGCGGACAGACCAAAACGTGGCATAAATTCATGAAGCCACTGACAAGTGGACTGGGCCATGTTGGTAGGTGTAGACTACCTGGTTGGGAGTCGCGAGATGATAGCAACCGATGGTTACAGACCTTGAATGACATGGCTCAAAATCGTTTGCAATGGCGAAGGTGCATCCACCCTTTGTGTTCTACCAAATTCTAATCTTCTGAATTCCTCATGTCCGTATCCTTTTTCTCTTTCCACATTTATTTCACTGGATTATACTCCTTCAATAACATCTTCAAACCCTAATCTTTCACATAATGCTTATACTGTTACTACTTCTACCACTATGGGATTTGAATCGACAACTTTATCTCTGTGCTAATGTGGTATGGCAACTCGAATTGATGTACGTATGTACGAAGTTCTACGTTGTGACTGACCGATTGATAACATCTATCTGTCTTTATTTATATATATATATATATATATATATATATATATATATATGCAAAGACATATATTGTAGCAATTCAAGACACTAGAGAGAGGAACTTAACAAGATGAAAATTGAAGTTTAAACGACAACGACAGTAGTAGTCTATATTTAAAATACAAGGTATATGGCTTCGAAAAGAAGTAAATAGAAACTTAAAGATGAATATCCACTCCACTGTAAATAATTCCAATCAGTTACCGGAAGCTTCCAACATAGATGACCATCATCTCACTGATCTAAAACAGAAGGATTGTATCTCCCAATACGGGTAGATCCATCATTCAATGAGTTCATTGATTGACCATATATCTTAGTTTGGTCATATAATTAACAATTCCCCAATATAATCTTATGCTAGCCAGTGCAGGTCATAGTGGGTTGTATAGTCGCGAATATTTTTTACTTAGTAAGGACGAGAACAGCATACAGCACAAGTCTTTGGAACAGTAGTAGGAGAAAATCCGGTTAGATTACACATGTATTGAAGCATCATAATACAGCTTGAACATAGGGCAAAACAAAATCATCTACATATAATAAGACATATGGGACCGAAGTGAGTGGATGAATTATGGATATCCTAAAAATTGGTTATCCAAACAAACAAAATTGTGATTCTCCAAAAAAGTCTAATAAAACAGTAAAAATCTGGATAGTGACCAAAAGCCTTAGTTGCGAAATCTAGGAATTTGTTGTAAAAACGTTTGAGATAAAAAGAAATCGATACACAGTCACCAGGTAAACAAAATTTCAAAACTAATTGCAAAAATATGCTTTTAAAAAAAGTAGTATTAAGGATGTTAAAATTAATCAAGTTTCCTGAAAAGAAAATTATGCACCTTCGCAAATGAAATTTCCTAGATCTTTAGATTCTTCCACAATTGTTTTTATCAGAATACACAACCACATAAAATAAAAACACACCTTTAGACTCGATGAGGAATTAGAAATGATGAAACAAAATACAGAGCCTATTGCAGTTACAAACCACGTTAACCCAGTACCCAGCAGAGTTTGCATAAACGGTGAAGCATCCTCAATCATTATTACCAAAAAACAATCGTAAATTTGAGTAGAACCACTAGGAATGGTACATATATATGTCACGCAACAATCTAAAACCAGAATAAATAAACAGAAAAACAAACAAGATTAAACATCTCATACTGTTAAAAAGAACTACCACCTAATGGTCTGTTTTTCTTTTATTTAAGAGCTCCTTTCAGCTCTAGTAAATAAGCTGGACAGGAGGGGATTTATTCAATGAGTTATTGAAGATAGCATACGTAAACCGTGAATGCCAGTTTTGCGGCCAATCTAGTTTCTCTTCGAACAATCCTTATGATAGATTTATGCCTTCCAACTAAAAAGTGATTAGTTCATTCTGCTCATGAACATGTGCGAGTTGTGAACTTATGAACAACGAAATTACAGAACTTCTAACGGTTAAGTTTTTTTTAACCAACATACTCCAACAAATAATGATTACTGGTTGGTGATTTGTAAAAGCATTGTGTGTTAGCTACGAAAACCAATGATAGTTTTAAAGATAAAAAATCCAAAAAATATAATTATAAATAAGTTTTATATGGAATCAACGATACATAACACTGAGAATTGTTCTGTAATGATTGGTGGTGAAGCATATATATATATATATATATATATATATATATATATGTTTATCTAGAGGATCCAACACAATGGACAGGAATGTTGAGACCAAACTTCAGGTTGCGTTTAGCAGCATATTTAAAGTCGTTACTTGAAATCAATGGTTAACATAATGAGACAGTCATCATATGTGGCAACCGAAGATCAGGTTATATCTTGATATGATTAAAACAGAAAACGTGGTATAATAGGTATCAAATTAATACCCTAAGGGTTAGGCGACCGTTGTGAAACCTGATAGTTTTCGGTTCGATCCTTGGTGAGATCATGTGTGGACTTTTCAAAAGTTCGATTTAGTTTTTAATGGCATCCCATGTACTTTCAATATGTAACGAAATGTTTATACTTCTTCAACAATCAAATATTCATTCCATATCAAAACCTCAAGCATCACGCAAGCACATTTATCTTAAGCAACAAATACACAGTGAAAGACACAATATTAAAGAAAATTTTCCAGTGTTTACAAAGAATTTCTTTGTTGAAAGACAAGAACACTAAGAAAAATAGGGTACTTATTTTATTTGAAAAAGATAGACAAAATATTGAATTTTCAAGTAATCCTCAATATAAAAGTGGAAACCAATACAAAATATTCTTTTAGCAAAAATAGTGTTATAAAATGCATTATATATCGGTTCATATGAAAAACATTAAGAATCTGTCTATTGTTGTAAGCCCTGGATAAGCCAATAAGCGATTTGTTCTAAGTATTCAAAACCGAAATGTACACCGATATGACGATAAACATCTAAACGACGATAAACTGCATGCCCAGTTGGAACAGTTAGTGTCAGCTTCGTAGAACAATCAGCACATTGAGCAACTGACCCACCATTTGCAATCAGCAACTCCTGTATCCCACCACCTACAGTACATTTAGGACACTGGAGATCCTATCAAAGAAAATAAGTGCAGTAAAATAAATCTAATGCAGACATGCGCATTTAATCAGTCAGTTATTGTAGAAAATTTTCAAATAACATACGATCAAATTTGGAATCGTTTTCTTCAGAAGCTGGCATCAATAGAAAAACCATCAGGGACTACAAGTCTAGTTGCATTGAAATACCAAGTACCAGTAGATTACTTGATAACAAAACTATGTACACATGGTTATTCAATATAATTATCAAAATATATTAAAAAGGAGAAAATATGGTTATGATAGCACACAATTTTGATCAACATTAAAGGAGCTAAAAATTACCCCAATTCACATTAGGCTGCAAACAAAATGTGAAGGAATAATTTGTGGTACAATATCAAGAAAACAAATTATTCATTGATTTATTGACGAAACCTTGCTTAAAACGTTTAGATGCCCTGATAGATCTGATACGGCGACGAAAGTGAAAACTAATCAGAAAGCCACAATTAGTGAAAACTAGACGAGAAGTGAAGTCACATAAATATTAACATGACCGTGAACGAAAAACATTTTCACTTTATGTCAAAACTAAAAGTGATGTAATAATTATCTAACGATCAAGACGACAATTTATGCATATAGCACGATAGGATGATAAAAAATCCGAATAACCAGTGATTTACAGCAAAGAAAAATTACTTCAGTGATGAAAAACATAATGATAACAAACTATTTCAATAATATGCTCCATGAAAGTGCACATCATGAGTGTTCTTCAAAATAAAAGACATTGGAGCGAATAATGAAACTTATGCAAAAAGAGACTGAATAGTGAAAAAAGTGGGTACCTTCAATGCAACATAGAGCGGGTAAAGCAGAAAGTGTAATGAGACCTACTGTATGTTGAAATAGCGATTGGATAGAAACTTCTTAGCTATCAAACTATGAGGTCTCTTGTGTATTTGTATATATGACTGAGATTTCTTTGTACAATACAAACTGAATTTGAAAATTAAGCAATTCAGTGCACCAAGGTTATAAAGTTGTCTTTTCAGAAGATTGGAACTTTTAGGTATAACTAACACTAGATTAACAACACGTTTAGAAAACCACAGCAACTGAGTTAATTTATTATACCCGAAATATGCGATACAATTAATAGAATATAAGTGCAATAGCAGATATTGAATAGGAGACATGAAGTGGATTTAACAAACCTGTAAACAATGTTGAAGTGAGAATTGTTCAAGCTGTTGAACAAGAGCTTCTTCCAGCTTATCACGTGGATAAACTGTACGACAATGTGGACATACCCAAGCCCAACAACCTGATTGTCTAGTTTCAGCATGCATTGAATCCATAGATGCCATTATCCAAACGACATGTATATCACGACAAACATCTATGTCCCGTGTAAAATTACACGTTGGGCAAGCAACCTCTGGGAGATAAATTAGTAGAGAACGAATTGCAGTTGTTTCAAAAGTATATTTATTTGGATCTTGGTTCAACGGACAATCCCTTATCATATGGGGGGAAATCCAAATGGCCTCAGGTGAAAATTCTCCAACATTTATTAAACGAAGTAAATCATGTCTAATGCTTTCAATGTGTAACTTCGCGGATGGCTCTAAACTCAAAACCTTTTAAAAATTAGGGAAAAGTTATGAAAACAGAAAAATAAATGCCAAACAAAGAAATTCGACTTCGCAATTTACAGTTCCTTAAAACGAAAAACGAAAAAACTAGAACTACGTAATAATGACATACAAAGACTAGGATGTTTTTGATTCTTGAGAAAATTTGTTAACGAACGTAAACCAGTGGCGTATGGCTTCTAGGACGTAGCCTGTGAAAACACTTAATATGAAAAGCAACAAATCAAACTATTACATTCTCTTAAGACTATTTTGTGTTGAGGATGACCGTCGGAAATACATCATTCTTGAAGATTGTTTATTAATTACGATAGACCAAACCTGCAGCTGCTTGTAAAGATCGCCCACTTTAACATAACCGATGGTTTGAAACTACTATTCACATAGAATTTCCAGCTGAATCGAATCGACAACTTGAATATATAGATACATTGGACAGATTATCTAATAATATGTGGTCAAATGAGTTAAAAATATCAAACTTTATCTTTTTGTCCAAACAAAGTAGAGAGGTTTAACAAATTCTTCATTACGAAAAAAGGAAAGCTTGCATGATAACCAAAAATATTAGTAAAAAAAGAAGATGCAAAAATAGATAATCAGTGTCTGATAAAAACTGTTTTACGAACGAACTGATTTCTAAGTGTTATATTTCGTAGGTTGAACGCTTTATTCGGATCCTAGCTATTCGGATAACCCCAGGCTAGCACTACTCAGCGACTTGAAGACCAGAGAGAAGACACGAGTAACAGAGAAAACGCTTTACTATAAGGTTCAATTATGTACAGAAAAACAGGGGTTTTATAGTAACTAAAAGACCTTGAGACCCCATAGTAACAGTATGTTAACAGCCAATCAGGACCTTGTTATTTTAGTAGCATAGCTTCTAACTAATTGCTGATTGGTTGGGCTCTTTATGAGCCTCTCTGGAGGCTCTGATAGAGTTTATTGTAAGCCGACCTAACACTAAGACTTAGTCTATACACTTTTGAAGGCTCGAATGATTCAATCCTGACCGCCGATACATCACAGACAGAACTGATAACAGAGTTCAATAGAATCAATGACGCGTTTTAGAAGAACGATCAATGATTCTTTAGAATAACTAAACTTTTCTATTTCGATTACAAACGAGGTCACAGTTCTTTGTTATTTGGATAGTTCGAAAATAAAACGAAAACGCTTTTTAATACTCCGATATCAAAATCTACTTGGTGAAAAACAAGTGATGAAAGATACTTAAATTTACCCTAATTTCAATAGTTATGATGTAGGAAGTTATATATCTGGGACCAGTTAAAAGCAATGTAGCAACACCTTGAACTTATTAAAGAATAACTATATATATATATATATATATATATATATATATATATATATATATATATTGAGAGCAACATACCTCACACAATGATTTAATGAAATCAAGAAGCGGAGTGAAATTCAGAGTATAAATAGCCTGATGTGCAGGTAAAAGGGGTAGAACTAAGTTCGGATTCGAATTTTTGTTGTTGTTGGCAACATCGAACTCTATGTGTGAACCGACTGATTTTTCCGCAAGGTAAGCACTGACAAGGTCGTTATTTCTACATATGTTTGAACCATTATTTAATTGACAGGTCCTATTATTATCAATTGATGGGTCAGTTTTCCTCATTAACTCTGGATCAATCCAAGCAGCTTTACGTTGTAGGCGAATAATTAGATTGTATAACTCTGGGGCCAATTGATCTCTAAATAAACGTTCTTCATATTCCCTAACTCCAGGAGAGACAGTAGCGTCTGACTTGTATGGTGTTGTTTCAGCTTCATGTACACAGTTAGGATCTTTATTCACATCAACATCGAATTCAAGAGATCCGTGTGGTTCATTCTAAAAAAAAAGTATAGAACTGTTTATCATGACTCTTAAAGGGAAACTAACGAAACACCAAGTGAGCGCCAAGGCAAACAATCGTTGATTAGAAAAATGGGTGTCCTTCATAAGAATTCGGAAAGTTGACATCTCACACCCTTTTTATAAGAGATTGCAAACTGAAATATTATAAAAATCATGGGAAAAATGACTTACCAAAGAACATTTAATAGATTCGATCAAACGTCGATGTTCATTTCGAACTGCATTGTAAATAGCCAAAAGATATCCTGCTAGAAGACTTTGAAATTTACTTCTTAAACCACGTGTCTCAGGTAAATAACGTGCTAAATGCCAATGCATATCAAGTTCAGGATCGGGAAGATTAGGTTGTTGTTCCTCTATATTATTTTCCTTATCTTCAGTATGAAGATGAGACTGATGTTGAATGGTTAACACTTTACCCCATTCAACATCTTTACCATCGACCAGATTTTCCACAGAGGCCTGGAACGATGAATAAAGAGATGGTAGAAAATCCATTCAACCAATAAATTAGTGAACAAGGTAGTTTACGGATTACCATTGGGCAGATCGGTTGGAAAAACCATAGGTGTACAATGAAACTATAGACACAACAAAATTATTGGAAGTTTGATAAAGCACGTCAAAAACATCTCAACTTCTGATTTTAACGGAGAAGAGAAAGAGTCTTGATAAACTTTAAAAGATTGTTGAAATAGGTGTAATGCAAAACAAAATTCGATTTCCACTTATTGAGATAGTGAATGTTTCAAGTATAATATCCAACAAGTGTTAAACAGAGGTGAAAGCATCTACAGTAATCAGTGAATATCGCATAGTACTGAATACACAATAAAATTAATGATCGTCAGCGTCGTTAATAAATAGCATAAACGATATCCCTACTTTCATTCGATAAGCTCTTTTAACATATGAAGGTGGAATACGAGAATACGAAGAAACAAAAAGCAACCCGGTTTTTATTTGATGATCGATTTGTGAAAGAAATTTCACGCACAGTATGTATTAAAATGTTATACTTTACTATTAGCATTGCCATACCAGAAATTCAACACTAATACTCATTACATATTACGAAACAAGAAATGGTAAAACGAGTACCTGAAGTATGCATACAATTACAGATACTTAAATACGAAAAAGGTGCAACTTGAAAACTACCTTTGAACGAAATCCCCCAGGGCTTAATAAATGGTTGCTTCATAATAAAGTGAAGATATTTTCACAATTTTTATGAAAAGAAAAACAAATATTGTTTTTAAAGTAACTATATAGATGTATTCGTTGGTGATGAAAGCTAAACGACAACAAAGGATAAATTTTCACACGGATTAAGTCACACACGTTTATGAAGACAAAAGGAATAATAAACCATTGAGAAGTACTAGAAGACGACATTTAAAATCTTAACCCTGTTATATTATTCGATTCAACGTTTTACATTTGGATCTTTAGCTATTGTAGCTCAATGATTCAACGTATAACTTCACAAATGAATTTACATATGATTTAAAAAATAACAACAGGCCAATATTGGAAACACAAAAAATGATTAAATGTTCAATCTCATCATCAACAGCGACAACAAGAATATTTACTGAATACAGAAACTGGCTTCATGATAATGACAAATCAACACCTATTCTATTATGTTAAATATACACCACAAAGCAAATTGTTATAACCTAGTGAAGGCATAAGTACAGGTTACTCCCAGGATCTATTAATGGACGATTATTCTATATATATTCTTACTGTTTAACTATTGAGTAATTAGATTATGTATATCTATATTCCTCTTATTACAAGCTTCATTTTGACCCATGAATTATTATTATACGAATTACTGTTCCTAAATTATACTCAGTTTATTGTTATTGTATCCCACGTTCACAGCCACATTTGACTTGGTCTTGTACAAATGTTTTTTTCTATTTTATGGTATGATGCGGTCTGTCTGTCTAGTATATAAGCCGGGTATGTTTGAAATAAATGGTTTGCATAGATTCGTATAGCAGTAGCTGTAATCGGTGTTCTGGACTCAATTGGAAGGGCTAGGCGGACAAGGGACCAATAAGGACGCTAGACTGCTCATACTGGTTGAACGTCATTGTTTTGGCACGTGCTAAGATTGGAAAAGTCGTATTCCGATCGTTGGATAAATCACGTGATAAAAAGTCGGACATAAAATCATAACGAATCGGCAACGGCCTTCTTTTATAAAGTCATAACACAAATTACAATATCGATGTTATCAAGTTATTTTTTATTAACGCAATTCAAAATAATCGCATTAAAATTCAACTGACTTTTTTTCATTAATTTAGATTCAATCTATAAACGATTTTTCAGTATGAATTTACTGCTTTAATTAACACTGATACAGTACATACAGTACTCATAAAAAGATCTATAGAAAATCCAAGAGTTCAGAAAAAATGTTTATTTTTACTCCGACAAAATTTAAATATACAGTGACCAACTTTTACTAAATAGACATTCGGATAACAATAAGCTAGGATACGAATGAAAGTACCACGACAATTCCATTGAATTAGTAGTTATAAACAAACGATTAGCTAACTGAATTCGGAAAAATGATGTTTTCATCTTAGCACAATTTTAAAAAATGGATGGGACGATATTAATACGTGCTGAACGGCACTGTGACCAAACAGAAATAGTTTTATGTAAAACCATAGGCAACTAGTACAAAATTTCATGCTAAAAAAAGACAATCAATCACTCGAAGTTAAGTGTAAAATATAGTTTTGGTTCACACACTGAGGAAATCACCCAACTGTGTCACAAGACAAGCCCTCACATGGAATCCTGAATGTCAAAGGGAAAGAGGAGGACTATAGAACACATTACGCTGAGAAATGGAGACAGATATGAGAAGGATGAAGAAAAATTGGATAGAACTAGAAAGAAAGGCCCAGGACAGAGTGGGTTAGAGAATGCTGTTCGGCGGCCTATTGGGAGTAACAGGCGTAAGTAATAGTTTTAGTTACCTTGAAACTTATTCTTCTCAGATCTCATTTAAGCTAACATAACGGACGTACAGAAGGAGTAAGTCATTTGTCACCGACGCGAGAAGTGTTATTTTATTTCAGCAGCTAAATATCCTACTAACCCCGGGAAGATGAGCAGGTACAGATATAAAGTGTACAAAAGGACTAATAATACCGTTTGATAATGCAGCAAGGTGGCTACAACTTTCAAGCATAAATCAAACCAACAAATACTGCCTGTTTTAATAAATGGCATTGCTAATTTTCTCCAACTTTGTTTTACCACAATATGCATGATGATGATTCAAAAGGTGTGAAACATGTATTTTATGCAAACATGACTGGAAGTCTGACAAAAAACTAATACGCAGTTAGTGACTATCCCAGGAAAACCTATTAAATAGTTAACCGGAAAATAAACAGTTTATAACTAACCTTTACACCAGCGTAATTTGCTGAATCCATCCAAATTAACTGACGCCAGCTAGTTACATACTGCAAGTCCAAGTGAGTGAACAGAGTTCCTTGGCGTGTACGTAATAATTGTGTAAAGTAATCTACGCGTGCTAAAGCTTCAGGTAATTCTATTCTATGAGTAGACATAATAAGGCGACTAAAATTTGCATAGATTACGTCCACATGAAAGTGAGTTATTTCATCGACCAATTTAAGAAATACCTGAGGAAAAAGTGAGTATATATATATATATATATAATTTTGTATCTGTAATTTACAATGTTCGAAGGAAAACGGAAAACTAAACTTGATTCAAGTACTGAGTATAAATCAACTGCAGAGTGAATAAAAACAAGATATTTCGTGAGGTTGTACTCATTGAAATCGATGGTTTGATTTAGAAGCACTTACTGCCATCGATCACACCTGGAAAGACAATAAATAAAATTAAACTATTCGATTTATAGTACGAAACGCCACTAAAAGCACTAAAACGAGCTACAACCCTTTCCACCGTTTCAAAACCTGATCCTTCAGTAGTTATGGGGACTAAGTTATCACCTAAGTCCTTAAGTTTTAATCTAAACGATGAGCTATTTCAAATAAATGGGTTCAAGTCGATTACCTATATGGCATAATGACTATTTTTTCAAAATGTAAAAATAGATGTCGATAGCATTGCAAGAATTGTATAATTTTAAATTAAAAAAACTTAGGTGGTCGATATTTGTAATCAGCTATAGACCAAAAACGAAAAAATCCAGAATCGAGAGTAAAAATAATAATCGTTTACATAGCACATTAGGAAACTGAAACATATCCTATTGAGCACAAAGAAACAGATTACATTGGTCTCACAATCATTTTATTGCCTAAGGACTAGTAACTCGATTTGTGTTTAAGCTGAGTATTTTATGACTGTTATAGAAATCAGTACCCGTCAAGACATTACACATTCACTGGTTTATATTTAAACGTACTATATATTTGATCGTCAAATTTAGTGATTAGTTTAAACCAATTAAACGAAAATACAACTAAATACGTTGAATGATAACTTAAATGATTAACATTCTTAGCTTAAAACAATAAGTCAACTGTGGCAGAGAACCAAAAAGGATAACGAGGTATCAGATTGAGAAACCGCGTTTACGCTTACTTGCGGACTTCTCAAAATATTTTCATTACAAAGTAAGCCCCTGAATTTTATTTGAAGAATGGTGGACTCGAAAAATGAGTTACCAGAAATAGTCATTATCAAAAGAGAAAAGCTTACTTTCTTCATTAATTTTTGAACAGTGCGTCTTAAAGCAGGATCATAGAATAATGAACGAGGCGATCGAAGCCATTGGTAAAAATAAATAATTTGTTCATCGGCCAAAGGATTTTGGTATTGTGTAACATCACGAACCCAAGCAAGAACCATATTGCTAAATACAAGAAATGTTGTCATGATCAGTACCAAAGTTTGACATGAAGATTCCAAAAAAACCATAGGGTGGATCATATATAGTAAAAATATGGATATATTTACAATACCCCAATGAGTAGACGACTGAATTTTTGACGTTTTGACACTTAGTGTACGTCGGTCCTCCATCGAAAAAATAACTGAATTATATTAACAAATTCATATCTCAATTAATGCACCATCACATGCTTCTGTTTTATTGAGAATGGGTTACCTAGATATTCCATCAAGACTTATGGCCCCCAAATGCCCTGGTACGACCGAGAATGGGGAGACTCAGCTCTCTTTCTCTCTCTCGAAATGCTCTCACATAGCCACGTGCATACAACTACTACCAGAGAAGTCCTACCCACTGCCTTCTCGCGCCACGGGTGTTGTCTACGAAATTCAGAGGAAGAAAAGCGAATGTCCGGCGCTCTAACTGGGTCAGTGGACGCGAAGCGTCCATATAGGGAAGTTGGAAAACCCTGACTCCAAACCAATGGTGCACATGGGCTCCAGGGTCCTGAAAGAACAAATGGCATATGAACCAATCGTTGGTCACAAGCTATCATGGTACTGCATCTCCTTACGTTGCTCCACTGCCTTGTGGATTAGACCTTTAGGTCAAAGGCTCGGGGAGTGGCCTCCTAAGAAAACCACCTGCTTTGGTCTGGGCCTCCGGGAGGTATCACAGCCTGCACATAGATCAAGTGACTTGTGTGGCATATATATATTTGGTGCCTCCTTGTACCAATCTTTATGTGTTTAAATAAATAAATAAATATAGTGGACTTGACAAACACAAATAGCATACTCCTTTTCAAAATATCTGAGCAGCATACTGAAGCTATTTCAAGCAAACGGAACAACATCATTAAAGATTATAATTATTTAAAGTTCAAGATTAATGAACGAATAATCACAGTAAGTGACACTGGTAAGCTATGATGAGCCGTAATACACTAGTTTTCTAATCCCTAAATGCCTAAAGTCTATGAATCGTTTAATAAAGACAAAATTTAGGCTTATTATAGTGAAGAAAGTTGTTCTACTTAAATACTTGTTTCAGATGCAGTCTTTAATAAATCAAAGGCACATTTGTTTCTAGAAAATGGGCAGGAACTGATACATGCTTAACTCATTTTAAATTTATCTTTAAGTTCTGAAGTATGAGCACATTTGGATAGGGTTTTTATGCAGATTCAAGTGGTGAGACGAACAAACTACCAAGGAAGCTAGGAGAAACGTAAAGTTCATCAGGTTTCCAGAAGTGCCTGGTTGTTTGAATGAGCAAGTTTAATATTATCAGCTCTATAAAAAATGAACAAGTAGGTTTGGAGTTTTCCAAGCAATGTGAGATTTTCTACGGGACTGATGAAATTCGAAACCCGCAGTCGATTATCTACAATCACAGTGTTCGATTATGATATTATTATTTGCAATACGAATAGTATGAAACGCAGTATGATAACTGTTAATGTTTAATGACGAATAGAAATGGAATATTTGTTATTTTCTTACCGAAGAATGCGAAAGGCAGCACTACACGCAGCTGTTTCATCGTAGCTTGTAATATGTGTACCTAAATTAACACCTTGATTTAACTGCTCTTCAAGAGTTCTATCTGCAGCAGATAAACGGTCGAACGACAATAGCGTAGCACCTTCCAGTTCTGGAATACGATTCGCTATTATCAAAGTATTTACAGCCAAATTAGTGAATTCCAATTCAACATTAACATATGGATAAAGACCAGGTCGATTGATTTCAACTACCTATGAAGATATGTAAAACAACCTTGAAATCGAAAGCAAGTAGTAAAGTATTTGATTTATAATAGATAAAACTCTTAGTGCTATAGTTTCAGCACAAAAAAGTATATATGAATACCAAAGAACTCAAGTAAGCTTGATAACAAGCCTGAAATAACTGACTAATAAAAATATCCTTTGGAGTGCTCTGTCCAAAGTTTGAGGTGCTTTCAAAGACTACAATTTGGTGTCCTGATAGCCCTAAAGATTGTCTCACTGACAAGAAGATTCCTTACATTAGTAGTTTGGGTCACTGGAACAGTCAGATGCAGTTACTACTTCCAATTTGTTAGCCCATTGTGACTGACAGGATTCGCATTCTTCGCATAAGTTTTGTGAAGGACTTGCGAGGATTATCAAATCAGTGATCAACTGGAATAAACCGGTGTCCGTCAAGAAGCCACAAGTAGTTTACGAATTCCAGTGTTAATAGGTAGAACGTTTCGAAAAAATTGTTTCATCCGCCGTTTGTTTAGCTTTTTGTAAACAGAGCTAGTTTATTTACGCTTTATAATGAGCTCACAGCTAGGTATTAGGACTACCTTGGTTTTATATTAAGTTTCAATAGGTCTACGTCGCAGCTTGTCTGGTACAGAAAATTTTGTGACCGACAAAACAGTTGACAAGGCTCTGATTAACACTAAAGAAAACGGGTTCTCATTATCTGAACTGTGATCAAAGAGTTTCTCATTTATTGGACAAGTTTAACTACCTGAAAAAGCAATGGCGCAATTTTGTGATCCTCTTAAAGTGACATTCTAGTGTTTTTCAGGCGAACACCCTTCAAAGAAAGATTTCTCCTTATTAGTTCCTTACTCCATTCAAAATGCTAGTATTTCAACCAACTGTCAAATACTTTATAAATGTATTTAAGCGCATTAAACTTGTAGTTAGATCAGCTAAATTATGGTTAGCTGATGAATTTTCATTTTAATAAATTAACCATGTTATCCGGTTAGCCTGAGGATCGATTAGTGCATGGAGATACATGGATGTGAATAATACAAAGTTATACCACTATTGAAAAAAAAAACTATAACCTGGCTTCATGTAAGTCAACTTGCAATCTTGTCAATTATTCTCTGAGTTATTCAAGCAGAGTTCAGTTGTTCAATATAACTACGTGACAATACTTAATTACATCAGAGTGATTTCGAACCAATTCTTCCTTGTCCTCGACCAATCAATCTTTTCGAGTACATTTTTCTCTTGGGAAAGTCAGGGTTAGGAAAAGTGAAAGGAAACTCCGTTACTCAGTGTCTCTGAATCGACGCTGAAACGTTTCATCGTTTGAACAAGCCCTATCACAACTGAGCATACTAAGGAATTTTCCTATGATGAATCCACACTAATTCTGTGAAGGTCTGAGATAACACCAAGCTATTCAAATCAAAGTAATCAGAGCACAGTTTCAAGCATAGGATTTAATGGTTGAGACTTGAGTATAAACAGTCGTTCTACTCCATCACCTAGAATGCTTCGGTTCTGACCTCTGAACAAATTCCACCGATCAAACTGTTTAATGTGGACAACAAAAAGCAAACAGACGAAATGGTAGATCGTATGCGTTTAGTGTCAGGCAGTGAGTTCATCATATGCTCACTAATATGTTAAAATGTGTTTAAAATCATAACATTAACTTACTCCAGATTCTTCCATTTCAAGTAGAAGACGTTGATCGTCTGTTTCTTTCCCACCCAAATCTGGACGACCAGAGGACGAACACCAAAGGACATGATTATGCTTAACCAAATGTCTAGCGTAAAACAGATCACAACCAAGTTCAATAGCATTTATAGAGCTGGCAGGAGGTTGAATATCTTGACTTGGAGCAGTCAATAAAACGGGTAAAGGAGCTTCAGAAACTGGTATATTCCCAACAGGAATGTGTAAATAACGCGCCAACTCCAATTGACGTTCGAGACGTGCTTCCGACTAAAATTATTATTGGTGAGTTTAAAAGATTAGCACTTTGCTCTTGAAGAATATTACATTCTTTAGTGCCAACAAATGCCCTAGTACGACCGAGAATGGGGAGACTCAGCTCTCTTTCTCTCTCTCGAAATGCTCTCACATAGCCACGTGCATACAACTACTACCAGAGAAGTCCTACCCACTGCCTTCTCGCGCCACGGGTGTTGTCTACGAAATTCAGAGGAAGAAAAGCGAATGTCCGGCGCTCTAACTGGGTCAGTGGACGCGAAGCGTCCATATAGGGAAGTTGGAAAACCCTGACTCCAAACCAATGGTGCACATGGGCTCCAGGGTCCTGAAAGAACAAATGGCATATGAACCAATCGTTGGTCACAAGCTATCATGGTACTGCATCTCCTTACGTTGCTCCACTGCCTTGTGGATTAGACCTTTAGGTCAAAGGCTCGGGGAGTGGCCTCCTAAGAAAACCACCTGCTTTGGTCTGGGCCTCCGGGAGGTATCACAGCCTGCACATAGATCAACTGATTTGTGTGGCGCATATATATTCGGTACCCTTTTGTACCAATTTTTATGTGTTCAAATAAAAATAAAATAAACAACAATAATAAAATGGCATGATTCTTAAAAAAAACCCTTACGATCCATGAGATTAATTCTTACCTGTAAAAAATAACGAATACCCCGTTTTACAGCTGTTTGTTGCCAATTCAAAAGACTATACGCGTCAGTGCTATACTCTAGATCGCCTATTTGGGATTCACCCTCATCCATAGTACCACCAAGCTGAATTACAGGAAATCCAGACAAAACAGGCAATTGAGGGCTACGACGACGCCCAATTATCTCATCATTCAGTGGCCAATTCACTTCATTTGGACCGCTTGAGATATCTTGTTGTGTAGCAGATAGAGAAGAATGGAGCAAAATAACAATTGGTGCAGCTGACTGAGAGCTAGTTATGTTTTCTTCCTTGGAATTCTGCTCTCGTGCACCCATACTTTTACACAAACTAGTAATCCAACGTTGGACTATACGACGACCAATAACTGCATCTGATTCAATGCGCACTTCAAAATTTAAAGTATCCGGAGGGAATTCTTCGTTTTCAAAATGAGGAAAACACTTGGCACATTGTCTCAAATATAATACATTTAAATCCGGTAGCTGATTAATTCTTGCACTATCAATTACACAAACATAACCACACCTAGTCCATGGTACAATCAAAAGGTAAAGCTAAAAACAAAGTTATTTGATAGAATAGTTTTTAGTCACCATATACATTTACGTTTGTGAGTGTTTATAGAATATTGTGAATTTTTTGTCAACCTGCCATGGACTTAGAAGTTTGTGGGAGAATTATTAAGCATGTTCATGAAGACCATAAATCACGAAAAAATGTATTGATAAATTCATTTGAATATTCAATATATGAGAAGTCTATCATTGTGTAGACAAGTAATTATGGAAATCCTATCAGGGAACTACTGACCACATAGTACTCAGAAATTTGAAAAAGACTCAACCAAGACTTCATGTTAAGTTGACTATTATACGATGCTATTCAGTCTTGTAGGCTGCGGAAACTCTTCAGTGATACCTTGTACATAGTAAGTTGTTTACCTCAATGTTGAAGAATCAATGAAAATATATAAACAGTCCCGAAGAATATCGCCCATACATTCACTACACTACTAACAAACAAATGGACTTGATTTTTTAACACCTTTTAATAATGTATTTAATAAACAGAAAATATCAAACTATGTAGTAACAGTAAAACGTACTTGTCTTTGTGAATCTTTTCTTGTCATGGCCTGTCCTACTGAAGGCAACTGATAGTGAAATAAGAATAAGTGCCTCAGGCTGCGACCAGATAAATATGGATGTTGAGCCAAAGAACAGAAACATAGTTGGTCCAAATTAAAACTGCCTTCGTCCGAAACTGATCCATGTTGGTTATTCCTAAAAGCTTCCCGGTCAACTGTACACAAACATCCTACTTTCATTAGAATACGAAATAAACTTGGAACACCAAGTTCATACACACCTTCAACATCTGGCCTTGCTAAATCCGTAGCAATTTCTGAAGCGTGTTCAGTGTAAACACTTTCTGGAACGTTGTACTCGTACAGATGATAAACTGTGTGATTTCTAGGAAGAATAAGACCACTTGCACTTCTGGTTTCATTACCCATCGATACATTGCCAGACACTTTACGGAAGAGTGGGCCAGAGTCCTTGGGTTTTGGTGTACGCATATTAACATAGAAATTTCTGGATACTGTTATATCTACAGCATTTAGCGAAGGAACTAACCCAGATTCAGGTGAATTAATCAAAACCCATAGTGTATAGTGGCCAATTTGCCCAGGATCTGGAACAATCTCAATCACCTTAAAATTGCAGGTAAGAAAATGGACGAACAAGTGACGGGTATAATATCTGTCTATAAAACGAAGACAACGGATAATACACAGAATATAATGTACGAAGTACGACTAACTTAGGTAAATAATCATAAGAGTATTAAATTTTACTTGAAAATTAGTAAAATGAAGTTTTAGGTCCTAACAAGGAATATCATGTGACGGTCTGTAATTCATCAATAATCTAGTTAACTGCTGTTCATACAACCCAACGCAATGTATGTTTAAAATCAAGTTACAAATAAATAAACATATAATTGAAATGACTGGTGAAGAACAAACACACAAATTCAGTTTCTATGGTAACTTAAACAATGGAAGCGATTGAGGAGTAATCATCTACAGAGAACATGTACAACTTGTTATCAATAGGATGAACAAAATGATAATAAACCTTTAGTGATAACAAAAACAGTCGTGAATCAATTGTAGTGATAGTAATGATAATCCCAACAATACTTCAAGGTGGGAAAATCGCTTCTATTAGCTCGACTGGATATGATATCAATAGCCTCTTTAAGTTAAACAAACTTGGATAAAGACTCTATGTAAAAATAAACTACGTGCGTTGAGCTAAAATTTGATGTCTTCTATTAACCTGATGAAATCAGTTTGACATATGTAACGTAGAACCTGGTACGTATGTGCATCGTTCTACGTTGTCATGCATCAGTGCAGCGAGATGAAATCATCGAGAAGGTAGTAGCGGCGTTAGTAGTGGTAGTCAGTGATATTAAAAAGAAAGCAGGTATGAAGAATATTTAATGCATATCACAGTACTACAAAACTGTATTTTTAAAGGCGCTTCGCGAACACAAACTAGGAGAGGGAGCTGCTGCACTCAGCGTACCAATGCAAACACCCAATGGCATGGGTGGACATTGTTGTGTCGCTTAACAACTCGTTGTTTATTACGTACATACTACAGAACAAACCACTACTGCAACTCTTTTAAAGTTACTGCCGGTCCCAGGCACACACAAAAAGGGAGGGTTAGGTATGGGGTCAGCAACACTATCCAGTAGAAAAAAATCTTGCTGAAAACACCCAAACCAGGCTAAACAAATTAAACCATTTAAACTCTGCCCTGGGAGTTGAAAGAAGAATTATGACGCCTCAGGATGAAAGCCGAAATCCTTCGGAAGTCATAGGGCCGATGCCCCTTCTAACAACCAGAGCAACAATTAATATGGGTACATGGAACGTCTGGACAATGTGGAAGACCGGAAGGACTGGTCAAATAGCAACAGAAATGAGGAGATAGAACTTGGAAGTACTCGGAGTCAGCGAAACCCATTGAACCCAAGCTGGAAAGAAAAGGTTAGGTACGGGAGAGATGATGCTGTACTCCAGTCACGCAGAGGAAAATGCTCCACACACTCAGGGAGTTGCCCTGATGCCGTCCAAACAAGCACAAAGAGCACTTATAGAATGAGAATCTCATGGACTCAGAATCATCAAAGCATCATTCAAAACAAAGAAGGAGAGAAACACAATCCATGTCATCCAATGTTATGCACCCACTAATAATAGCAACGACGACAATAAGGATCAGTTCGTTCAGTTTGGGCACCTGGGCAGTATCACAGCCCTCACACAAATCAAATGAGATTTGTGTGGCGCATTTATATCTGGTGCCTCTTGGTACCAATATTTATGTGTTTAAATAAATGAAATAAAATTCATTATGAGCTTTCATTTAACCTATTGACTACTATTATACGATTTACCACACTTAACTTATTCCCAATTTATTAGTTACAGTGTCTCACAATCACAGTCACTTTTTAGCCTGGTCTTGTATAATAGTTATTTTCTATTTTATGGTATGATGTGGACTGGCTTGTTTGTATACAAATCAAGTACGCCTGAAATACATGATTCATATAACCGAAGCTGATATTTGTGTTCTGAACTGAACCGGTTGGGTTAGGTAAGAAACTACTATATCGGGGACTAATAAGAACTCAGAATTGACTCTAGGCTGCTCGTACTGATTTATGAGTCTTTAGTCTGATCAATAAGTGGGTATTCTAATTGGCGATAAGTCAAGGGATATATTCGCGGAGCATAAGCGCATTACATGAGGCAAGCCCTGATTTGGAATACTTACACCTGTTATCCCTCATGGAGGAGCATAGGCCGCTCACCAGCATTCTCCATCCAACTCTGTTCTGAGCGAATTTGGAATACTTAATATCAAAGGAAAAGAGGCAGCTGAAAAACACATAGCTCAAAAAATTGGAAGCAGGCATTAAGACTATGAACTAAAAAGAAGAGCCCAAGACAGAGTCGTTTTGAGATGCCTGGCCGACAGCCTATGACTCCATGAGGGGTGGCAGGGTTTTAGCAAATGGCGATAAGCTTAGTGAAACACAACAAATTAATGTTCAACGATTCTACTATTTCTAGAAATATCTGGATTAATACTGTAGAGCAAAATAATTTTAAAAACGACAAATACCAAAAAACGTATGTTACCTGCCATACGGCTGTGAATAGATTTACTCGAGTTTGGTTCAAATATCTGGCCAAACCACGCTGTCTTTTAGCAGATGGTAAGAATGAATAACCATGGTCGGAATCGCCATTTATTTTCGCATTACCCATAGATTTAGTGAAATATTGACGCTGTTCTAATTGGAAATGCCACTTAGCTTGATGAAACGCTAGCCATTCAGTCAATTTTTTCGAAGTATTAGCATCATCCAAGTTTGGAGGTTCACCTAACTGTTCTCTCCATGATTTGAAAGGACCGTTAGGTGATCGAAATCGTTTTACAGGGAAATGGCGAGTGACGATGGGTGTGGTGGACTTAACTTTCTCGTCATTTCTTGAACATAGTGTTTCCAGATCTGGTAAGTCAGTAGTTTGTTCTTGAAGTTTATTTGTCACTGGATTTTTTAAAACAAACACTTCTGTTAGCTTCCGTTGTTTACATGTATCCATTTTTTCAGCTAATTTACGAAGTAACCAATCAGGATGACTAACTCTAGGTACTGGATTAGAAACCTGCTGTAAAGCCGCTGGGATTGTGATAATTTTTTGGATAGCACTCGACAAGCGTTCAATATAATAGGACCAATCAAGTATTTCACGTATATCAGTATGCTCATCAAGATTCGAATCTTTAAGCCACTTTTGAAGATAATGACGTTTTATTGATCCTTCTGCCTAGTAAATATAACAGGAAAAATAAAGAACCGAGAAGGGTAGAAAATATTCAACCTAACTTCTATCAGCCACCTAGGTAAAAATAACCATAGAAGTATTATTAAGGGTTTTTGTGATTGATGCGATGAAATTTTCGATTGTTTAAATCAATGTGTAAAATGTTAATCATTAAGTGAGCTTAGTGATATGATGTGACTGAATAATAGTACAATCACAAAGCAATACGATGAAGGGGAATTCATGAGCATTATAGATGTCCTCGTACGTAAAATTTCATGAGTGATCATCATAGGAAAATTTCAATCACAAAGTACTCGGAATAACTGTTTCCCTAACTGTGGAGAAAAATGTTGCACACTCTGAAATAAAGGGATCCAAACGATATGCAAAATTTAAAGAGTTCTTACGTAAAAAGTGTCTCCTTATAACTGGAATTCTTAATATTCTGTGACTATACTATCCGTATTCAATAAAAATAACGTAAAGATTTGAAAAGCCTTTAAGACTGAAACATTAAATCACGTCTACCTGAAATATAGCTAAAGGGATAGCTCGTTCAGTTACTGGAGCACCATCGGGCTGTCGTGCAATGATATAACGACAAGATAAACCGGCATCTTTAACAATTTGGTCTCCTAAAAATTCAGCCATTCGTCTAGCAGTACTTAGAGATGTCGATTTCTGACTTCCATAATCTTCCAATTTTCTGGACATGCTTCGATTTTCCGAAATCAAATCGAACAATTCAGAATCTGGCATATCAGCTCCTTTAGAGTAAAGTACATCCAACCAATGATCAGCAACACTAGCTACTGATGAATAAGCTTCAACTAAACTATCCCCACGAAGAAACGCCTCAAACACAGATGACTGAAATATTTTAATCAGCTGTAGTTCACCGTTCCGTTTAATCTCGAATCCTTTCAATTCTGCCAAACTTCCATCGAAATTGAAAACAGCGTAACGTTTTTTTAGACGTTTTCCTTCTTCCTTCGCCGCAGGCAAAACCATAGCTTTATATGGACCGTCAACTTCAAAATATATGGAGTTTTCAGAACGAATTTTGTAAGTAAGAGTCTCTTGGTCAACTAATTCATGATACTGATGATTGGTGAAAAAATCTTGCACCATGATGTTCAACAGAGCTCCAGGATATGAAATTGAAATACGAGATGGCTTTGAAGCGACAGCAGTAAATTCAATATTTTGCGGAAAACTTGCAGGTAGAATACACCATATTCCATCAGTATCTAGTTCTAAAGCACGACCGATCTAAAGAAAAGAAATATCAATACTCTGACAATGTAATAAAAAGGGCATTCAAGCTTTACAGACAAAATGCAAATGGGAACTAATGTAAAATAGGTTATGCGAGACACTGCTCATCGAGCCATTATCAAACACGAAATAGGGCAAACGTAAACTTGCTAACGACCGATTTGTTTTCACATACTTAAGAAAAGCAGATATTAAGTTACAGTTTCGGGGGAAAAACGATCGGGAGACGTTAACGTGACATCCTGAAAATCCTTAAATGATAAATCTTCTAATTGAATGCTAGATTCAGTTCTTCTAGTAACCCTCAGGCTAAATCTACACGGCAACTTGAACACGAGAGAAAAGGCGTGAAATATGGAAGAAACGTTCTACTCCAAGGTTCGTTTATGTACAGAAAATCTAGGGTTTTTATAGTGTTTTAGTAGGCCTTGGGTCTGCGGAAAATCCTGGAACGCTACTAAACATAATAGCAGCATAGGTAATCATCCGATTAGAAGCTTGATATGTGACCTTTCACTTTCTAGGTGTTTCTGGCAAAACTTCTAGTGAATGCTGATTAGATAAGACGCTTCTCGGTGTTTTCAGAGCCTTTGTTGGCTTTTTTCGAGGAGTTTTCTGGATCACCCCAACATTAGCAAAAAGAGTATAAGCCAAATTCCCTTTATACTACTAGAAGACTGACTGGCGTTAAACTAACCGTTCCTACCTCACAAGGAATGAAAACAAAATATAAACCCTGATAATGCCTAGGTTTATACGGGGTTTTTCAGATGGTTTTATCGTAATGACCTCATTCACTGATTTATAGAACAAAATATACCCGGTTGTAATAATAATAATAATAATAATAATAATAATGCTCGCTTTATTCCGTACCGAAATAAAGAATTTATATCAAAAATCTTTTAGCAATTTACACGTAAATTCCATGTACATTAACTACTTCTGTTATCTTGTCGTTTGAACCCGTTAATACTTCGGATTTCGACAATGACAGCTTATTCTCTTAGATCGCTGCATTAGATTTGCTATTAACCGTAGTCTTGTTTTTTGATATCATCTTTAGTTAAGTGGTCCACCCTAAAGGTTCATAGACATATTTAAGAATCTACATTACTGGACAACGCTAAATCAATAAGAACTCAGGTTGCAGAGACTCATATTTGGTAGGAAAGTTGAAACTGTTTTCGATACTAACAAGGCCGAACAGATTGTCAACAAAAGAAACCCAGAGACAAAAGATAATTTCAATCACTAATGCAGGAAAAAACCTTGAGAATTTATAACGGGCCAGAAAGTATATGTTCGTGATTTCTTTTATTCATCTAATTGGACTGGTGGTACAATCATAAAACATCAGAGAAGTGTATTATATGTGGTGGAATTAGGTAGTAAGTAGATTTAACATGTAAACTACGTTGAAGATTCTGCACAGATAATGAGTAGAATGGATTAAAATTAATGTTTGAAATTCTTTTAAACGGTTTAGATGTAGAAAAATCGACAGCATATAAAAAGTATGGACCATAACAGATACTCGTTAAAAAGTTATTATGAAAACAAAGTTCGAAAATTTCAAATAGATTGAAGCAAGAAATAATAACTCTCAAGGAGAAAAAGAATACGCGACAAATGTTTTGCCGTATTAACATATATGTTTGTCAACGTCAAACGTCATGATGAACTCCAAACCAATATGGTACTTGCTTTAGGTTCTGAAACATGGTGGGGAGTGGCGATCCCCGCCCAGCAAGTTTCACAATAATGTGATTATCTTCCGAAGTCAGGTTGGGATCACATGAAAAAAGATTTTATTCGGAAAACAAACTGCATCCCACTAACAAAAACGAATACAGTGATAAGCATTTAAGATTTTACAAGTTTTTAGTATCCGTTGATGCATAACTTATTTTTCAATAACCTATTCAGATTTAGTTATTGAGAAAAACTTCGAAAATTCAAATGTACATATGGGAATGGTAGGTTTATACACAGAACCTTTGAATGGAAAAGTTCAAACAAATCCACTCATACTGGACCTCAGAAGTAGTTCAGAGTTCTATATAAAAAGATGATGGGTATATTTTGGTTAAAAGAACACTCGAACTGAGATATTCAAAAAGGAAAAAAGAAATATTAAAAAGTTTAAAAAATAACCAACTAACTTGTTCCACTATTTCTCTTGATTTAGTTATGATATTAGCACCAGTATGACAGACAATGCCGGCCATTTCCATCGAATACCAACGAGCACCACGTCGCATTACATAGCCATAAAAAGAGTTCAGAATACATTTATGTGCTAGTTGAAGGCTATCATATAGTACAAGCATCGCATTAGCCTCTTTTACAGCATTTGAATCACCTGTCCCAGCGGACAGAGCTGCACATGCATCATCGTAATGACGCTTCCATGTCTAAGAAAGAAGAAAACTGCAATAAAAATTGTGAAATAAACAGAAAGACTGAAGATGATCCATGTAAATACATACTACTCAGAAAAAAGCTTCCATCATGGATCAAAATTAATTGAAAAACAAGCAGAAAAAAAACCATTCATTATAGGACAGACTCTAAAAACTGTAGACCTCATAATTGTTATACCTTTTTGGTTAACATGCCAGAGCACATGATAATCGAAGTCCATGGTTGGAAACCGTAGATAACACGACTCAGTATCGATTTCTGGTCAAATGAAGAAGTGGCCTTCATTGAAAGTATACTTACATGAAAACAACTAGACTATTGGGAATAAGTCAACCCCTAGCTAAAAAGTAAAAATGAGCATGATTGAATTAATTTCGATCACAGCATCACATAACGAATGTCGCAATGTTGATGCGCTGATTGGAATTAGATATCGAGACGATCTAATAAGCAGATGAAACACATATTTATTGAGGTCCCACTACCCCAAAAACGTCTGGATAGTGCTAGAAACAAAAGAGTAAAGTTATGGTCCGAAAGTGAGTTGCTAGCTAAGCTGATAAAAGCACTAGTTAGTGTATGAGAGTCACTTACTATTCGTTCAACTATTCCTAAAGGTTGACTTTCAGACTCATAAGAACGAGAATCCTGATGCTGATTGGCCACAGATGGGTGACCAATATCATGTTTGTATAGTCCTTAGCGGGTCCTCTAAGCTTGAATCCCACACGAGGCATCAGTCCTCCTATGACTACAGATACACCTTGATGACGAATGTCGACTAGCATGAGATCTAGATAAATTGTTTCCTGCCGTTTACCTCCAACCACGTTAAAACGATAATTTTTGTATTAATATCCAGTGCATCAGATAGTCACACAGTGTGGAACCACTATCATTCTTCAACGTCTATCTGAAGGGCGGAAACAACACGTGAACTCGTCACTATGTAAACACGTTTGTTTACTAACATTGTACGTAACAGTCATTTACATGATCTTTTATTTTACCTGGACTCCATAGACGATACAGTTTCGTTTGGTAAAACTGAAGTCAATATGCAACCTACTCACCGTATATATTTTACCCAACGGGTATGATTCTGCAAAGTTTATTATCTTCCCAACTACTCCTTGACTTCTCATACAACGGGAACAAAGTATTGTATTAAAACTAGGATGTTCGAAATGGGGTGACTGGGCATACGGAAAATGCTCTGAAGCAAATACTACCAGCAGTATAGATATTTTTGTGGAAACCCTCATCGATGAGTATACTACGTCCAAAAACGTGCATTGTTATTCCATCATGACACAACTTCAAATCACGATAGGTAGCCATCACATTCATTAACATCTTATCAAAATGTAAACTACAGTCCATAATACTCATTGATGCCTATTATAGAATACTTACCTTTGTCAAACCTTTGAATTTATATCGACGGTCACGGAATGCCTTTACTGTATCAACATAAAAAGAATTTTCTCGTTGACAGACCATAGCAATTCGTTCTTCAGTTCTAGTTAAGTGAATACGTTTATAAGCTCGACGGCAATAATCCGTGATACGCTTTTTCTCCACTGCAGCTTGTTCTTCCCTTGACAATTCGTGAAATGACTTCATTACAGTCTTGGGGAACTTTTCATTAGCGTCAGTCAACTTAATGGGAAAGCGTTCTTGGGAAAGTTGAGCATGGATTCGGTAAACTTCCGGTCTGGAGGCTGTCCAGAGCTCTGCACGCCATGTCCACGGCATGAAACGTTGACAGGATATTCCCGGTTTGTAAAATTCACAGTCAGCACACTTAGCAGCAGAACCAGAATCGACAGCTGATGGTTGAAGTCGATTAGTAAGAATAATGTTTGGGTACATTGCACCAACATCCAAGTGATAAATAACAGGACATTCAATTCGGTTAGGTGTGGAGGCCAATTGCTGTAAGGTGTTCTCAACTTGTCCACAAATCTGATGTGTGAAAACAAATAGATCGGAAGCTATAAGCATGGGATATTATTCAAGGGAAAGCATAGATAGAAACTACACCTATATTTAGGAACGTAAAAGTTACTAACCGTGTATTATATGAAAATCTCTAAGACTTAAGTGAGAATGGAACCTTTAGTGGATTAACTTTTTTCACTTCAGAATTTTTGCTGGCAAGAATAGTGATAAGCATTGCATTTTTATGTAAGTATTTTTGATATCTATTTAGTGCATCTGTTTCTCAACAAACTAATCAGTATAATAACTTATTATCTGTATAGGACTGTAGAGATTGCTGATTCTCTACTGAGATCAAACGATTGACACTAGACCACCATTGAGGACCTGAAAGCACTGGTAGGTCGTCCCAATCGAGAGTTTGAGCCCCACATGCGAGAATGTGGATGTACACTGATGAAAAGCCCTATACCAGGACGAAGCGGTCGCCAAGTGCTTCCGGGTTTCCAGTGGAGATTGACTGGTTTCAATCATAATTTATTGCATGGGCAGCTTTTAGTGTTATTGCTTACCTGCTCACATTATTTAGTTGGTGAATAAGCGTATCCTATGGGCTCATATAAGTGTAAAACCTGAATTCTCATTGACGTGTAGTTTGCTTTATTTAGTGATCGTACAACGATTGAATTCTGATGGAGAAATTAAAGCAAGGTACCCGACAAAAATTTACATTCGACACGGCGTCATATGCTTTAACGTTGAAGTTAACGTATAGGAATGACGATGTAAATTATCATTAAAAATTGACCACTGTAAAACTTCTTTGAGATATTGTTTTTCAGAGGATACAAAACCTGCAAAAAAACTACTGAAATAAGAACCAACCAGAGGCCTTCAAGCTGACATCAAACAGCTCAGCAACTGATTTGTAAATATACAGTAAACGGCTTGCTAACAAACAATCTTCCAAAAATAAAATCCTAATATTAGTATGTAAGAAGTATATCATTACTGAAAACCACTTTTTTCTCTGCTCAAAAATATATCCACAGCAGCATTCTAACGGGCATATATATCTGGTGCCCCTTTGTACCAATATTTATGTGTTTAAATAAATAAATTCTAACGGGCATAACTTTTTCACAAGCTGGTGGATTGATAGGATTATAAGACATACATCTATTTCAGTAAATAGACAGTATCGTATGAAATAACGCAGCCAATGAGTATATGAAGACAAGTGTTAGTGTATTTTTTGCTTCTCAAGAGTTCATAGTTTTCGAAATTGAGGAAAACCAAAACATCTAATCAACAATGATTTATATCCTAATTTCGAAACAATGAGGGCTTCGCGCAGTACATAATCAGCTGCATAGGACTAACAGGTGAACAAAATGTGTGTATCTGCTTCGCAATGGACGGCTTAATGATCAAAAATTTTGCCAGTGTGTAACAATGAAGTGACCACAGGCTGACAACACAAAATAATTACTGGTAATTCCAAGCATTATAAGTTAATACAACAAACAAAATACTCTGGCAAAATGATAAGTAGAAATGAATTTAGTACTTCAGATCTATACCTTGTTAAAATTATCCTTCGCTATAACACTAAACAATGCATCTTCGTCTTCTGCACCTATCTCCGCCTGTAGAGCCCGACTAATACAACGTTTGACATCAGCTCTTAATGCTTCCAAGGCTGCAGGAACTAGACGAAATCTAACGGGTATATCAGCACGAAAAACACCCGCTTCTAAGGCTTCCACATGCCCACCAACATAAGTTTGGGAATCGATAAGATGTCCGTCCTCCGTAAACTTTCCTGAAATTCCAGAGTCACTCAACAACAAATTGTTAGGTCCAGATTCACCATCTGTTTGTTTGTGGGGAAAGATAACGTTCGCTGCATAAGCTTGAACCATCAAAAGAGCCTCGCATAGTGTACCAGAGCCTTTACGAAGAACATCATCAGGGTTTAATGGAAGGATTGTACATAATGCGAATACAAATGGATGAACATACTTCATATACAAATAGTAGGTGGCAACTGCATCAGACACTGAGTAATTTGCCAACTCTCTAGGTGATTCGTGAGCCATACGACACATTAATTCTGGATCTACTTCGATTGGGTCATATCGTAGTTTAGCTTTGGCGACAGCTTTAAGACCACGAGCTCCAACGGGAAGATAACTATCACGCTTAACCCAGCATAAGCAGTCAATGTGAACTGCTGGTCGTGATAGGTACTCGCCAGAACTTCCATCTCTTCCGGGGCCCACAGTACCTTTCTGACGAGAGAACCCAGTTTCTTCGGACATGGAGAGCCCGTAGCTAGCAGCTCGAACTTCGATAAATGGCCAGTCAAAATGATCACCGTTATAGGTAACCAATATGTTTGGTCGAACTCTCTGAATATGTTCAAAGAAAAAGGTAATGCAATCTAATTCTGTTTTTAAATTATGTACAGTGAAGTGACCTGGGAACTCTGGTCTTGGTGTGTAGTCGAAATCCTCTATATCTTCTGAAAGGATTTCCCTGTTGCATATAAGATGTCCAGCTCCATCTAACATATATGAGATCATAATTATCTAAAATGGAAACAAATTAGAAGTATGCTAAGGCTAAGTAGCACTATCCAATGTTGAAAAACTACTGAGTACCTAAATCAGCTTGATAAATCAACTTACAGAAATCTTTGTCACCTTAGATAAATTCCCCGTTAACACATAGCAGAACATATATACGCCGATAATTGATCATGAAAGATAAGAGCTATTAGTTGTATTAACCAAGTTATAAACCTTAAAATGGATGAAGCTTCCGAGGTATCATCTGAAATTTAATAATTAGAGCGTTTCGCTCTTTCGTTTTCGTGAAACTCACCCATAGCCAAAAAATTTTGACACTATCCAAACTGATAACGAAGAGGCCACTTGGGATTTTTAAAAAATGTCTGCGTATATTAACTGGATGGTCAATTATATCATATATCACAAAACATAATGGTCACCGTACAAAGATTTGGAGTTAGTCGTTAGTTGAAAAATAACGGCTGTAACACATTTTCTGCATTCATCGCTTAAAGTTTTCGGATGCTGATGGAAGTGTGTACAACGAAATTGTCTGCAATAGTAGATAGGAATAGTTCATAGAAAGTTGGCGTTGAATAAAACGTTAGTCATCGCGTATGGAAACATTGTAAGCCACTGAAAACACTCAGAAAATCAAGGTGAAAATGATTTTACCTCTTCAGAGTTCAAATGAACTAAATTTGCTTTCTTTAAAATGATGAAGAGTACTAAGTGTTTTAACCATGACTTCTAATCTCCTTCAAAATACTATCATGTGTTTTCTTTTTTCTGCCTGAAAACAGATGACTAGCGAAAACAAAACAGCAAATGAACTCAATTATTTGACTTGGGTTAGAGGTGCTTTACTAATAAACACAAACATGTTGCTGAAATTTGAGTTACAAATATATTTCTCCTACTAAACTTTCAAACAGACAGGAAATTAAGTCTACGTTAAGAGGATGGGTCTAGTATGCACATTTTATTGTCAAAGGGAAGACATCAGGCGACAGAAGTAATGATTTAAGGGATCAAAGTAAATAAGCTTGTATTTTGTCAGGTAATAAGATGTCACAAACACATTCGTGGCCAAACTATGAAGTCTTTAAGTGAGCTAGCCAAAAATCATTTAGATGTTGAAAAATTCTCAAGAACTCTAAAATACATATTTACTTGACAATAAGTACTAGAATCGGAAATATGGAGGGAACTAGGTGCCGTTTATCTTAGATTTGCAGCAAACTACGAAAGAAACCTGTCCAGTGAAATAATAACCTAGTCCCGACCAATGTAATTGATTCTTGTCAAAAACATCCTAATGTATTAACCACAAAGAAAACCAAGAAAACAGACGTAGTACTAACTTGATCGTTTGTAGGATCAGGGAACTTTAAAGGCATTTTGGTAGTCTCAATATCGAATGCCAATACTACAGGTTCAGGCCAAGCCACAGTATCTTCATGATGTTTAAATTCAGGAGGGCATCCAGGCTTACATGTTGTGACATACCAGCAACCAGCAAATATATTCAGGTCAATGCATACACGGGTTAAATAGGGAACATCTGACTCTCTTAGATCAAACAAATTATCAAGAGGATCACTACGGTTCTGCTTCACGCTTAACTGGTTAGTTACAATTCCATAGTCATCATTTCTGAAGTGTTCAGCTAATATATCCGTATAAGAAGATCCCGAAGAGGCCAGCTCACGATTTGCTCGGATCCGAACTGCTAGCTCCTTGCGAACTCTAACCAACTCATCCACACTATAAAACAGCATCTTAAGATAAGTAGCTTTGGCCCCAACAAGGTGGTTAGGCAAATCTAAATCGTTCTTGGAAACAATTTCAATTCCAGCAAGACGACCGGAGAAACGTTTCAATAAATACGAGTTGGCGTCACGCTCTGCAGCTTGACCTCCACGAACCAGCACATAGAAATATGGGAGATAAGGTCTCGAGACTTTGAAACGGTTCCCATCTGTTTGAAGAAAATATAGGTCGATACCACTAACAAGTCTCTTCGAGTCATCTAGTAAATCAGTGGGATGCATGTTTACGAGCCAACCGATGCGCTCGCCAGGACCAACAAATGCTTCGAAGCCGTACCGCCGATCAGTTATTTCGTTAGCTTTCGCTCTCAAATATCGGTGTTCATTTGATTCATTTAGAGCGCTTTCAGCATCTAGTGGTTGTTCTATGTCATTTTTAACACCGGAAATCTGAGCGTCACTTTCATTCTTGGCATAATCGAATTCTTTTTTGAAGGATTTCAATGGAAATCCTTTTCGTGTGTAATTAAAGCTTCTAGACATCGGCGACGTAAAATACGATCCACAAAGCTAATTACCGAGATTGTAAGAAGTCAAGAGCTTGAGATGATTGCTTTAATCTTTTGGGTGCGTTGTTTATAGAGGGGGATTTGCATAGAAGCGTGTATGACGATCTAGAATAGAAAACATTTGAAACAGTAAGTATGCGCACAGAATTAACTTGAGCTTGTAAATAAAGGCAATAAATAACAACAACAATCAATCACATAGGCGTGAGATCAGGATGACCTTGTAACGGTAAATCTGTTAAGATCAGCACTACGTTACGGCAAGGTAAATAAGTCAGTGCGTTTTCAAACCTGCCCGCCGTTTCCTTTTTGCGACCTTGAACTGCCTGACACGAGGCGGTCATTCCGTATTTGATTTGTTAAGGGTCGGTTGGTTGTCCTCTGGGTTGCACGAATATCAGGTTTTCTCGTATTTGCGTCGTTTTTGGCTGTAGTAAATTCGCAAAATCAATGCCAAAAGCGTTTATTTAGCTTACTCTGTTTTGTAGTGTACAATTTGGCTCTTTTGTTGCTTCATAACTTGACCTGGGATACCAATTACCCTACTGAATATCACTCTCCTTGTTTAAAATTTGTAGGGGTCCACGAAACTGCGTATTCAGCATAAATTATCAGTAAAAGATACTCTGAATTTATGTGAATAGTTGTTTTCTGCGAGAATTAAGACGACATGACGAGTAACCCGTAATTCTTAAATGTTTGTAGTCCTTACTTCAGTTACTGAAGTATTATCGCATGAAATAGCTGTTTTTTTAGTAATTAACGAGTAATGTTTGTAGTGATTTATGTTCCAGAGACATTTCGGTCGACTTAAGTGAGGCGTTTCAACGCATAATACTGAGCAGGCGTTTTGGAAACTGGATTGAATTCGATGGTGTGTTTAAGGAGTTCCAAAAAGTATGGATGCATAATTCCATCCCTTTTCAGACCACCCGTACGCATAACATTCACGGCGAAAGTAAACTGCTGAAGGACATGCGATTTAAATACAGTTTTGTGGTGTTATGAACTAGATGCAGGCACTTGCGAGTGCAATTGTCGAACATTTATGACTTATCGATATCCTTGTCGTCATATACTACTGACATATGTAAAAAGACCAACTCTTACAGGTGAGCTTAATCAACTATGAAATAAATAAACTAATTAGCTCATCACATACTTAGACCATGCAGCCGATGGAAGTTAAATAACACGCATAACTTCCATTATAATACAACAACATCATTACCCAGACGGAGTGAAGAGTATATACGAATTCAAAGAAACCAGAAAATTAACATGTGACGGAAAAATGCTGTGATTAGCCGATAAAAAACGACATTAAAAATCCGCGACAACATGTAACGTGTGAGCGAGAATCAATGACATGATTTTCCGACCATGTCCTACGTTACAATTTAAATACTTTTAACTGGCGCCGAAGAAGGTGCGTCACTATTGGCTGATTCAGACAGAGCAACTATTGGTTCGCTTACCAAAGAAGATACTAAAACAACTATGCTATAATGATAAATTGTTCATCCACTTACAAAATAAACTAACAGTTTATAGTACTAATTGTCAAAACACTTATTATCGGATAAGCGAAACCCATTGAACCCAAGCTGGAAAGAAAAGGTTAGGTACGGGAGAGATGATGCTGTACTCCAGTCACGCAGAGGAAAATGCTCCACACACTCAGGGAGTTGCCCTGATGCCGTCCAAACAAGCACAAAGAGCACTTATAGAATGAGAATCTCATGGACTCAGAATCATCAAAGCATCATTCAAAACAAAGAAGGAGAGAAACACAATCCATGTCATCCAATGTTATGCACCCACTAATAATAGCAACGACGACAATAAGGATCAGTTCGTTCAATGATAGACTGAAATTAATCATAGAGAAGTCCCCAGCGAAGGATCACACCATCCTGATGGGAGAACTGAACATCAAAGTCGGAGAGGAAAACACCGGATATGAGGGTGTCATGGGACGACATGGACTAGAAGAAATGAACGAGAATGTTGACATCTAATAATCCATGTGCCTGCAACAAGTTGGTTATAGGCAACACAATACCCCTCCCCTCACAAATCCATACATAGAGCTACATGGGTCTCACCGGATCACATCACAGAGAACCAGATAGATCATATTTGTATCAACAAAAAATTCAGAAGGACAATGGGAGAGGTGAGAACCAGGAGAGGAGCTGACATAGCTTCAGATCACCATCTGGTTGTGGCCAAGATGAAGCTGAAGCTAAATAAACAATGGACAACTTTGGAAACAGCATTCAAAAGGTTTAATACAGCCACCCTACGAGATCCTAACAAACGCAACGAATTCAAGATAACTCTCAACAACAGGTTCCAAGTCATACAAGATATACTGAAAGAAGAAGAAACTACGATGGAGGACAACTGGAGAGAGATCAAAGAAGCACTAAGTTCAACATACCAGGAAGTGCTGGACCGCAAGAAGCATCATCATGAGTAATGAATCTCCACTGAAACCATGGAAGAGATTCATGAAACGAAGAACAATAAGACAGCAATTAACAACAGACGAACAAGAGCAGAGAAAATCAAGGCACAAGCTGAATACACTAAAGCAAACAAGTAAGCGAAGAGGAGCATTAGATCTGACAAGCAGAAATATGTGAAAAGCCTAGCCACGACAGAGGCAAAAGTTGCAAGAGACGGAAATATGGAACAACTATGTGGCACAGCGAAGAAACAGGAAGGGAAATATATTAGACCAGAGAGACCAGCCAACAACATAGAAGGAAAGCCAACCACTGAGATTCAAGAACAGACGAACAGTTGGGTAGAACACTGAGGAACTCTTGAATAGACCAGCTTCATTGAATCCGCCGGAAATCGAAGCAGCACCTACAGACCCTTCTTTAGATGTCCCTCCACCAACGATCGAAGAAATCAGTACGGTCATCGGACAAATCAAGAGCGGGACCTGAAAATACACCAGCTGAAGCACCGATGTCAGGCATAGAAGCAACTGCAAGCATGCTCCACGTTCTATTCAGGGAGATTTGGGAGGAAGAGGAAGTGCCACGAACAGACTGGAAAGAAGAATATCTCATCTAGATACCAAAAAAACGAGATCTAGGCAAATATGAAAACTACAGAGGTTTCACACTACCATCGGTACCAGGAATAGTTTTCAACAGAGTATTGCTGAATTTAATGAAAGATTCAATAGACACCCAACTTTGAGATCAACAGACCGGATTCTGTAAAGATCGGTCGTGCACAGACCAAATCGCGACACTACGGATCATCGTTCAACAATCAACTAAGTGGAACCCATCACCATACACCAACTTCATTGACTATGAGAAGGCATTTGACAGCATGGATAGGAGAACCGTGTGAAATCTTCTTCGACACTGTGGTGTACCTGAGAAGATTGTCACAATCATACAGAATTCTTGTGATGGACTACACTGCAAAGTCTTGGATGATTGGCTGCTGACAGACACATACTATGTAAGGACCAGTGTCAGACAAGGCTGCTTACTCTCGCGTTTCTTTTTTTTTCTGATAGTTGACTGGATTATGAAAACCTACACATCTGAGGGAAAGCACGCGATTCAATGGACAGCTTGGATGCAGCTTGAGGATTTCCATTTCTTAGATGACCTGGCTCTTTTATTCCATACACACCAACAAGTGTGGGTCAAGACAGACAGTTTAGCAGTAGACTCTGCAGCAGTAGGCCTCAACACACACAAGGGTAAAGGCAAGATCTTCAAATACAACATGGAAAACACCAACCCAATCACACTTGATGGAGAAACTCTGAAAGAGATGGAAGCTTTCACGTGCCTGGTCGGCATCATCGATGAACAAGAAGGATCCGACGCAGACGTAAAGGTAAGGATTGGCAAAGCAAGGACAGCATTCCTACAGTTGAAGAACATATAGAACTCAAAATAACTGTCAACCAATATCAAAAACAGAATCTTCAATACGAACTTCAAGACAGTCCTACTGTACAGAGCTGAAACTGAGAGAACTACCACAACCATCATCAAAAATTTATAAGTATTTGCAAACAACTGTCTATGCAAGATACTCAATGTGCGTTGGTCGGATACCATAAGCAACAGTCTACTATGGAAGAGAACAAACCAGCTTCCAGCTGAGGAGGAAGTTAGGAAATGTCTCTGGAGGTAAATAGGACATTGCTGTTGTATTTGTATGCGGTACTGATGCTCTTGTACTTGAATGTCTTCTGATTTCGTATTCAAAAGACTTGGATTTCGTTTATGCTCATCTAGTTCTTATTGCTTAAATTTCTGTGTTTCTGGAATTCCTAGTTGGTACAATAATTTAAATGCTTCTAATCATCGTAATTTCACGGAACAGAGTTCCGTGGAGAGCGCTGGTGTGCTGCGCTTGCTCCTCCATAAGGGGTGGCAGGAGTAAGTCAGTGTGTCGAGAACAATATAATCCAGTTTGATCAGTTGTTTTGATCAAGGCGCAGCAACATGACCCAGTGGTCATCTGGTGCAGATGGTTAACCGAGGGATCTTAGTTAGATGTGTCCAGTAAATTCTTGATGTCCGTATCATTATCAGACTTACAGAATTATTTATTTCAGGGATTTATTTCCCTCTACAGGTTTGTATTCTTTAGAACGGTTCCATTAGCTGTATAAAGGAAACAAGTACTGGAACAGTTTATATATTGTGTAAATATTGCCAGCTCTTTATATAAGGAATAGTTTATTTGTATCTCTCCTTTCCCGGATAACACTTAGGCGGCATAGGGAATTCGCTGCAAGGTATACTCAATCTTATCACAAACACTGTGTCATACTCTAAAATTTCGGTTATTCTTCTGTTCATCGACTTGATCTTCTATATTTCCGTGCTTCATCCTTCATATCTCAGTGAAATTCACGGGATATTATCGTAACATGTGGATCACCAGATTAAGCGATCTGTGTCGAATGATTGAAGGCCTAGTCAAGTCGAACAGGAATGTCTCGACCAACCAACTTATTTCGAATGTACAGCTCACGTTTAGTGCATGTGAAGATAGTAAACTGATTTTGCAACTAGTTTTTACTATTATTCGCGTTTTCTACAGAGGGCTGGTACTATGTCAATCCTACATAGTTTGTTCCGGTTTCTGGACAAACCAATTTATTCATTCTTCTCAAACCACATTTGGATTTATGTATTCACTCATTAACACTTACTGTTTTTATATGATCGCATGTGTTATTTATTTGAGCACATCAACACTGGTATAAAGAGGCACCAAATAGATATGAGCCACACAGTAACCATGGTGCCAGTAGTGATGATCACTGATATGTGTGAGGTCTGTGATACCGTCCGGGTTCCCAAACTGAAGCAGATGATTTTCTTACGGCTCCACACCTCAAGCTTTTGACATGAAGGTCTAATCCACAAGGTAGTAGAGCAACGTTAGAAGATGCAGTCCCATGGTAGCCCGTGACCAACGATTGGCCCATACGCCATTTGTTCCCTCAGGATCTTGGAGCCCATATGCACCATTGGTTAATTACGTACTCCACTCACTACATGTCTGCAACTTATTTTCAGTCTGACTATAAATATTAAGTTATGTTTGGTCAAATCGATTTGGCTTACACGTCTTCTCTACCACGCGTCATTTCGCTTCGCTCTCTTCACTTCATTTCTCTGATCGTTTGTCTGGATCAACGATTGTATGAAATGCACGTATTCAGAACCTATTCTCATACTTGACTTATTTAATTCCGTTATTCACTAACGCCAGTTAAGTCGATAATTATATACGAGGATTGACGACATTTTTACTTCGATACCAATCATTCATACGATCCAAATAGAGTCAGATATATGGCCACTAAAAAGCATTCTAATGTCATGATATTGAAATTATATTAGTTAGTGCCAAATCAAGCCTTTTTCCCGCTGCAGGGTAACAGAGAAATGTGCTAAGGAAAGTAGAGCAAGCCTGGTACGAATTAAATATAAGAGATGATATAAAAACAAGTTTGTAAAAACGTCTGTACCTATGTAATCCTCTTTTCGAGGGTACCTCGTTTCAAGACACTCTGTAAGAAAACAACGCTTAGAAAGCATTGAGTGATTCATCCTACAGGAATCTTCGAGTGCTTTCAACCACCTAACACCTGTACATAGAAGTGGGCTGACCAAAATCACACTGCCATAACAACTGCACCTCATTATCACTTCGTCACTGACTTTAAAGCACTCATAACTTTCCCAGTCCTCCGAATTGTTAGACTAAACCTTCGGTTGCTATTGGTCACGCAATTGCTCCCACCACTATTATTTTTTCAAGTTTCATTTCACTAATGTACTGTCAAAATTGTCATCTGCCAAAACAAACTAATTTCAATTTTATTTATTAACCTACTGACGTGATGCGTATTCCGTGTTGCTTTTAATTTGAACATATTTATTTGATTATCGACTTTAACAGCAGCTGTACTTTTATTCTCTTCTAAACAGATGACAAGTCATGAATAAAAATCAGTTCATTTCATTTTACGATTCATGTTAACTTTGGGTTACATTACCACTCAAATACTAACCACTAGAATATATTTCAAAGTTCTTATTGGTTTTTCGGTCCAATTTCATTTTATTTCTCAAGAATTATTTATCTTAATCTTCATACAATCAACTGTTGGAAAAATGTATTAAGCAAATTTGTTCTAATGTACACTTTAAGTAATGCCATTCGCTCACGTTTCTCGTGAAGTCTGTACAGCTGGACAGATTCCTCGTTTTTCCTTTTAAAATTTCAGGAACTTTTTTTTTGGCTTACTAGCTTTCCTCAAGTTTAACAACAAACAATTCCTACACTTAGGCGATTATTAGGATTTACTGTGAAGATATTTAGTGGAGCATAATATCAAGTAGTCGACAGACAATTACTGAAGAATAGAATTAGCTTTTGATAACACACAATAAAATAATAAGCGAGACAAAACACACTATATTAGAAATAGTTTGTGCCCATCTTACATTTAGCTGGTCGGATACTTTACAACCTGAATTAACTTTTAAGCATTCATTTATATTCTTTATACAAGAGTTCAGTTTGTTAGAGAAAAAAGTGACTTTTTTAAAGTATTACGGAGCTTTTAGAAATATATATGTAGTAAAAAGTCTTTATTACCATAAAACTTCATCCTGTACATTTTCCTTTTACACTTATTTGATTATAGTGTCCATACTACCAGTTGACGTCACAGTACTTAAGCTATGTTAAAAGCATGACGTATCATACTTTTTACTGTTGTTTATTGAGATGATGTTTACAGTTCAACTAAAAACGTATATATGACAGAAAATAAGCTATCTTGTCAGTCATATGTCGACAACAAATTACAATTTACCACAGTATACAAAAAATAATCTGCAGTCATAACAGTAACACATACTATTCTTCATCACACGTGTATAAAGTCTCATCTTAATATTTTTACATGAAAATCTAAATCGTGTTAAGATTTGAATCAAATCATAGTTTGAATTGATGGTTTCTTTGAATTTTCCTCCACTTCCAACTACCATTAATGTTTCAGTGACAAAACTCTACTAGTAACCGTTAAATTACAAGTATCTTGAAAAATATCACAGCTAATTCAAGTGATCACACAAAGTTCTAGTTAAAGCACGTGCACTTTAACTAAAAATCTTATGTGTAAACTAAAGTGAATTATGGAGAACAAATCACAGAAATTAAGAGACAATGTTTGTAAAATAAAAGTGGAATAATTAGCACACTATTGTGTTAAAATATAACCTGTTTGAGAGCCAATTATCACGGGACAGAAAAAGGGAATATAAAAATGTAAGAAAGGAAAACAAGAATACACACACAAAAGAAAGTCACAACTGGCCATTACTAACAATATGAGCCAAGGATTTTGTTCGTTGACCTTCAGAATGAATAAGTGTTTTCCCAACTTCTTCAATTAAACCATCAATTTCTGTTACATCAGTGCTTGAACCAGTATTTCGTATCATAAGTGGACTTGGATCTGTATTGATAACATCGAGAGGACTCTTAACACCGTTACTATTAGCACTGACCGGGTAACTTTTAGCTGTTAAATTTGCATACTGTTCGGCTTGCTCCATTGTAATAGTCAATTTCGCTAATGTGGCTTTGTATCTGAGTACTTCATCAAACATACGACAACGTTTACGTAAAACGCTGAGTTCCGAATCCCGATTGAGTAAATCACGTTCTAAACGTTGGAGTTTTACATTTTGTCTAAATATTAATTCATTAAGATTGTTTACTTCTGTTTCACGCTTTACATGTACTTCCTAAAATTGAACACAAAATGGTTAGAAATTCACGTAATAACTATCAGATAAAGTATGCTTAGTGCTACGAACGATGCTGTTTAGGGACATATATAAGTGATAATTCAAGTTTAAGATACTGCTAAGTTGAAAATCAATAAATTATCGCTAAAATGATTGCGAAAATTTTAGAAGTTTTGGATTTTAATCAAGAGCAAAGATTCTCCTATGCAGTGTTAAGCCACATGGCTTTAAAATATTTTTCAAGTAAATGTGTTAAGAAATTGTTTCATAACCTTAGTACAACTGTCACGGAAGATACAAAACCGAACTAAAATGAATCTCAACGCAAATGACAAAGCGGGATAGGAATATCGCTCTTCTCAATACCCCCAGAAATAACAAGTTTAGGTATTTCATAAGAAAAACAAATAAAGACTTTAAAAACCACTGGATCTACTTAGATTACTGACAAGCGAACTATGAAATAGTCACGTGTATAGTGGCTAAAGATGATTAACCAATGAATACAAGTCACTATCGACCATATAAGCCTGATTAATTATATTTCTCCACAAATTACTAACCCTATGAAGTGGACTGGTGGAAAATAAGGGTTTATCATACCAAATAC
Organism: Schistosoma mansoni; assembly: GCF_000237925.1. Lineage (NCBI taxonomy): Eukaryota > Metazoa > Platyhelminthes > Trematoda > Strigeidida > Schistosomatidae > Schistosoma > Schistosoma mansoni. The sequence goes on along the minus strand of NC_031502.1, from coordinate 13,271,487 downwards.
AAATACTAATGTCCACAAAACAACCGAATGTGAACAAATTTAAAGCAAGCCTTATCGTACAAAACCTATTGTGCTGCAAAGCATATACTCCTCTCGTTAATTATATTTATCAAATGACTGCATGATTACTTTAGGGTGTGAACTACAACTTTACTGACTAACTCTTTACGTCACTAATAATGTGCGTCGTTTAGTGAAAGTCATTTAAGGCTCGTCTACAAAATTGGAGACGTATAATTTGATTCGAAAATTCGAACTCCTACTATATAGCCCTTTGGTTACAGGTATCATCACTAGGTCAGCTGCGCTAAATAAGACTCCTTCACAAATAAATCGGTCAGTGGGAAATAATCAATTTTATCTGGTCATTATTACTGATGCAGACACTATACTAACTGGAGAACTTTATTCCTTACTAGATTTCTGGTCACTTTCATTTACAGTGTTGGGTTCGTGGTTAGGGCATCTGAGGTTTAACTAGTAAATCTGAGGTATGAGTTCTACCCCACCTAATTCAGTATGAATAGAATGGTAATAATGAGACTTCACAAGTTGATCCCAATCTGTACTTGGTAAATGAGTCGTAGTGTTTAATCATTATATTATTATCTACTACTGGATAACTGATTGATGTGACAGGACTCTACTGATTTGTGACGACCGAAAATGAGCATGAAATAATCACCCAGATGAGTTATACTGAAGCATAATACCTTCATAACTGTGTTGAAGTCTTCTTCCTTTTTATTTAACTCTTCTTCCTTAGTTTTGAGTTGTATTTCCAGTTCCTTAATCCTAGTTGTTAAAGCGTTGAGGTGGCGATTAGCTTCCTCAATGTGTGTTTTAGGCTGTGTACCATTGAACCACATCTAAAATAAAAGTATCTTTTAAAAAGGGCGGAAAATTATGGTAAACTGTACGCGACATACACAAGCCTATTTTATGAAGCAGACAACAGTCAACTGGATGAATACACGCGATGTGCATACGATTTCTAATAAATAGGTGGAAGAGTTGTAAAAATTCATCCGAGTCATAAAATAAATGAACGGGTTTTCAAACCGAATCTCAGACCGCCATGAGGAAATTAATTTGACGAAATGACCAGTTTATTGTTATTTCCATTAGCATTAACTCAAAAACTATGAATTCCATTTAAATCACGAACCGATATAATTTAGGTTATCGTTGAAAACTTGGAAGCACTAGGCGTTTGTTTTGTTCTAGTATGGAACTTCTCAGCGGTGTCCACCCATGGACGTACAAAAGGGACTCGAACCCAAGACTTTAGGTCCCGCGTGAGGACGCCTAGTCTCTAGACTGCTGAGTCGGCATCCAAAGGTATTAATGTCCAACTGACAACTATGACTTCGAAGCCAATACACACTGGATTCATATGTCGAGGAAACACAGCACAGGTTTCCAGCTACCATTTCTATTTTGAACAACAGATCTAATATTTTGTTAACAAAACCCTAAGGTGATAGCTGAATAACACAATAAACGACATGTTAGGCCTGAGACATTTTTACATGAGAGTAGTAATTCAGAAAGTTTAACTTGCAGTCTTTGATGTTATGACAATATATAACTAATTATTCGACAGCGTTTGATCTGTTCCTAGTGGAGGTCATTCTAGACGGCTGATGTGCTACATCAGGCCACCTGCATTCATTAAATATGCTAGAACTAACAGAGAGCTAAACATACCTATTGTCAAGGGTTAAGTCTCCTCAATGGATAGTAAACGTACTAATTTTGTTAAATAAATTTAAGAATTGAATTAGATAATGATCTAGAGATTAAAAAGAGCGTGGAAGGTAGCATCATGTGTAAATCCAGCTAGTAATAAAGGGTAAGGTATGTAAATTGTATGACGAAAGAATAGGAGGGAGAAAAGGTATGACCCTTTGATTCTGAAGACTTGAGTGCTTTTATATTCGACTCAAAGAAGTTAATGAACCAGTTTAATTATGAAAACCTTAGCTCGACTAGTTAACTAAGAGAAACTCAACGAACCTGTATTACATCTCAAAGCCGATAAATGTAATGAGCTGTGTGAACCCAAGCATTATATATATATATATATATATATATATATATATATATATATATATATATATATATCAAGCAGTCATAACTGATATATGAAGCTTCATTAGTTTACCTTATGTGAGTTACATTGTTCAGGACAGGAGCAAGTTAAGAAGGCTAAACAGTGACATATGTTGTCTATCAGACGAACAGCGTAAAATATCCGCATAAAAATAAACAACCTAGGGCTAAAAGTACTCGAGATGCTTTGTAATTGTTCTAAGACTGGAATTATCACAATGTCACGTAAACAAAAACAACTCAGCAGAGGAATCATCAGCAAAATGGATTTTTAGTAGAGATAATAATTTTGTAACTTCAATCAAGGCTTTCCGGAACGTTGTCTCAAATGTTGGGATCACGGCTTCCTCACCAGATTTCGGATAGTAACTAACATGTCTATAAACGTCGCTCCAACAAATGCAATAAATTACAAAGTTATCGGATTCGTTTGTTTTATTCCCTACGTCTTGAGACACTTACTTTTTGTTCATCTCCGAGCCTTGTTTTATCTACCAGTTGAGTTAATGTTACCCTTATCTATTTCAATTTTTTAATTTATTTGATCCGCACGCTAAAATTCTTAATGCGACCAGCGTGAAGCCTAGAAAATCGAAAGCTGCTTGTTTCAACATCGAAAGGTGGGGAGAACAAAAATAACCATCAAGCTCACAAAACTAGTAAGGCAACTTTATATTGAAAAAACGGCAGAAAACAAGAATTAGGCGAACATAACATTTGAACGTTATGCACAAATATTTGAAGGTAAAGAAAAGGGCTCTTGTGATTTAAAGCCATAGAAGTATCATGTTAAATGCTCATGAATGAGGTAAGTAGGAACTTTCCCACTTTAAATTCGAGTCACAACTTGAATATATACATCTACATATTTTGGAACAAACAAAACAGACTTAATACTTTTCAACATACGACTTGGAAAATAGCGCAACAACCGAAAGCGCCGCTCCAGAAAATGGTCCAAATGGTCATAGACAGAATAGAACGAGCTTATACTTAACGGAATTCTGTGTCTTAATGCAGTGAATCTCCGTGCCCTTTGGGTTAGAATCTAGATATGCTTGATCACCAATAGAGAGCTATTAGTTAGAATATTGACCTGAGACCTTAGTAACATATTAAGGCATGAAACAAAAGTTACTCTGGTCTAAATTGTCGCTTTTTGGCACAATTCTGAGGGACTAAGTTGGTTTTGGCAATTTTTATCCGAATGTATGTTTGTGATTAGAAGAAAGTCATATTTTGTCAGTCATTGTGGTAAATAAACCCCCAAAATTAATAGCCCTGTTAGTATCCGACATTTGATGCTGACCGCATTAGTTTTAATGAAATCATCTAGCTAAATGCGCTCGGTCATGAATCTGCACCAGATCACGAGTGATTACGACATGTCTCACTTCCCCTTCAACTTCTAAGCAGCTTAGATTGATCACTTCTCCATATATCGATATTCTATCAAATATATCTTCGAGTTTCTTCGCTTCTGACTTCTGATTTCACTGGATTGGCATATTTAGAATATAAAGGTGTTAACAGCTAAAGTGTTTTCAATCTCCGAATACTTGTTGCATCTTCACGGTCTTGTCACGACGCTGTAAGTATGTTAAGTTATATGTAATCAAGTACGTTAAAGTGTCTGGGTTGTTAGTCAGTGCTACGAGTTGCTTTACATAACGCTGAGAATACAGCAAAGTCCTTGACGATGGATCACCATCATGCTTCAAGACTGTCAGTCCGTTAAGTAGGAGATTATCTTTTGAGGAGAAGGATAACTTGGCTCCAACATTGCAACGAAAATGCAAGTTGGATGTGGTTGAAATGTGAAGAGTGCATTTCGTGAAGAAATCCCTGCCAGCGACGTAAGCAACCTGAAATTTCAGCCCCTCAAACGTTTGCGCAACCACTTAATTGCGGTTTAGATCCACCAAAAATTACATCTCTTATGATATCTTTATTCTACCATTTGGTGCAGTAAATTTCTTTCAGTCTTTATTTCATATTTATCATCACTGGGAAGCCGAAGTCCATTAGTACTTGGTAGGCAGCTTAGAAAATCTAGTCAAAACTCAAACTAGATCAATATTTGTTTATTTGTTTATTTAAACACATAAATATTGGTACAAGGGGGCACCGGCTATATATGCACCACACAAAACAATGAGAAGGGGAAGAGGAAGGGGGAAGATGCGTATATATGAAAGAACTGAAATGAATATGTAAAAAAATTAGAGTGATGATGAGCGAAACTGAAATTTACAACCAGAAGATCTCTTTCAGTTAATGAAGTTATGATCACCCTTTATAAAGAAAGTAAAAAAAGGTTACAGCAAGATCGCCACTGGCTTCTATTCTGAGCCATATCTGACAACGTCTCTAGCCATTGTGTCGTTCCATCTCTCGGACCCCAGCCAGGGTGTCGTGAAGGATCAACAGAAGCTAGCCCTTTGCAACCTTCTTTCATACCACGACACCATGTCATACAATGACCACCTCTCCGCCTTTTCCAACCAGTCCCGGCGTCGAGGAACAATGCACGACGAGGAATTCTCTGGGACGACATTCGTAAAACATGTCCAAGCCACCGAAGTCGGTGTTTCAAGATGGTGACACTAATTGGATTATCGTCTCGGCGCCCGAACACACGATGCCGAAGCTCTGCATTACTAACATGGTGTTGCCACTGGATGTCAGCAATCCTTCGGAGACAACGATGATCGAACACAGAGAGTCGTCTAACATCCTCAACTCGGGGAGGCCAGGTTTCACAAGCATAGAGCAAAATTGCTCTCACCGATACGTTGTAGATCCGACCTTTTACAGCCAGACTAACATCACGAAGGCGCCAAAGATGGCCCAGATTGGCATAAGCCGCTCTGGCTTTCCTTATACGTGCATCAATCTCATCACTCACGCCACCACCAGCACTTATATAGCTACCTAGATACACGAACTTCTCAACTACTTCAATCTGCTCACCATCCAGGGTGAGTACAGGATGAGAATCCTGCCAGTCTTGTAGGAGTACTTTGCACTTGGAGGGTGCAAAGCACATGCCGTACCTGCGGACACTGATTGCCAACTGATTAAGTGCGGATTGCATGCCTTGGGCATTATCGCACAGTAAGACAATATCATCCGCATACTCGAGGTCGAGAAGTCGTTCTCCAGGCAGCAGATCCACACCGCCATTACTTACACCCATCAGAGCTGTCTCCAGGATGTCGTCGATGGCAAAGTTGAAGAGGAATGGTGAGATTGGGCAACCCTGCCTAACCCCACTGCTCGAATAGAACAAGGGAGAAAGGTGGTTGTATGCCCTCACTCTGCCTGAAGTGTTCGTATACAGGGCCTTTAAGATGTTAATGAACTTCTCAGGCACACCCTTCTTCAATAGACAATCCCAGAGAACAGTCCTGTCCAACGAATCGAAGGCAGCCCTGATATCAAGAAACACTACGATTGTTGCCCTGCGATAAGTATGACGGTGTTCTAACATTTGGCGGAGGGTGAAGATGTGATCAATGCATCCTCGACCAGAACGAAAACCAGCCTGCTCCTCTCGAGTCAATCGTTCTCGGGTTTTAAACAACCTACGAAGAATGACAGAAGCCAATAGTTTGGACGCAATCGGAAGTAGACTTATTCCCCGATAGTTGTTACAGGAACAACGTGAACCCTTTTTAAAGATAGGTACGACTATTGACTCACTCCATGATGTTGGAACACTTTCTTCCTCCCAAACCTTTGCAAACAACATAGTCAATTCCTTAGTCAGAAAGTAACCATCTTTAAAAAGAGCCGGAGGTAAGTCATCTGGGCCAGGTGATTTGTAACGTTTCAAGAGTTGGAGTTCCTTGTGGACTTCAGCCTCATTTGGTGGATCGGTCGTCACCGGCCATGGGGGGCAGGACAAACTGGTTGATGTTGCCGGAGCAGCAGGCCAGTTGAAATGCCCTTAGAAAAATTCCGCCCATTGTCCATGACGTCGATAGATGTTAATGATCGGCATCCTGACATCCTCACAGATTGTTTCACTCACGCCAGACTTCTTGCTGCCAGTGGCTCGGATGAGTTGGAAGAGCTTCCAGCAGTTACCAGATGCAGCTGCTGCTTCCATCTCATTAGCACGCTCCGACCACCAGGCTTCTCGGTCCTTACGCAAGCTTTGCCCAATTTCGTAGCGTAACAGCCTTCGTTAGTGGTCAAACTTCCGGTCACCCGGAGTAGACCGACGGGCTTCCATCAGTTGTAAGGAGCTAGAAGCCTGAAATTGCAACCAATTCACTAACATCAATCCGTTGATGGTGGTCAATCCTTCGGCCACTGAAAAGGAAGGTGAGATTGGCGCAGACCAGGGCATGATCAGACTCCAGATAGGTACTCCAAAAGGAGCGGCAGTCTTGTACACAACCACGCCAGCGGTAGCTGATCGCGATGTGATCAATCTGAGTCCAGGCTTGAGATGCAGAGGGAGGACGCCAGGTGGCACACCGGCGATGACTGTGCCGGAAGTTAGTGCTAGCCAGAAACAGGTTGTGGTCTGTGCACAGTTGCAGCAAACGGTCCCAGTTATCTGTCCTGCGACCAACAAGTCCCCATCGACCACCTAAACGACTCTCTTCTGTGCCTAGACGCCCGACCTGAGCATTCAAGTCTCCGGCTAATACTACAATATCTGTCGAACGCGCTTTCTGGAGAAGAACTGTTAACTGGTGGTAAAACTCATCCTTGATTGCATCCGGGCTGCAATCTGTCGGGGCATAGGCGGAGATGACGAAAAGACACCGTTTCTCACGCCGGTTTCTTCTCACTTTGATGGAACTTTCTAATCTAACAGCACATAACCGACTGTTAATGGGGATCCAATCGATTAGTGCTACCTCAGCCCTAGCGCTTAGTGCAACACCAACGCCTGCAAGACCAGACGAAGATGCCACAGAGTCCCCAGATAAGCGCACATGAAACAAGCTTTTCGAAGCGACAGATGGAGAACGAATTTGTAGTACCTCACTAGTGTCTTGAATACGGGTCTCAGATAGACAACAAACGTCGATATTAAGACTTTCTAAAGACATAGACAGCCCTATCTGTTGTCCGATCTGCATTAGTGTGCGAACGTTGAAGGAAGCCAGTTTGAACGGTGTACGTGGTTTCAGAAAGACTGCTTCAGTATTCATATTCGGTAGAAGCATTCACTTTCGACCAAACAGTGACTAGAGATCGTTTAGATAGAACAGAGTTTCCACCATGGTCGATCTGCTGCCTAAGTTGAAAAGTAAGGATACACAGATTGGGTATAAAGGGAGTGAATAAGCGACGTGGTAAATAAGAATAACAACGTAAATTGTCTGACTTCTAGTAGAAGTTAGAATAGTATTGTCAGTAGAAAGCGCCATTTCATTTATTTGTGCGAGGGCCGTGATACTACCCAGGTGCCCAGACCGAGGCAGGTTGTTTTCTTAGGGGGCCACACCCCGAGCCTTTAGCCTAAAGGTCTGATCCACAAGGCGGTTTAGCAACGTTAGGAGATGCAGTCCCATGGTAGCCGGTGACCAACAATTGGTTCATACGCCATTCACTGCCTCGGGGTACTGGAGCCCATGTATACCATCGGTTTGGAATCAGGGTTTGCCAACTCCCCTAGGTGAACTTTCCGTGTCAACCAATCCGGTTAATGCGCCAGATATTCGCTTTTCGTCCTCTCAATTTCGTAAACAACACCCGTGGCACGAGAAGGCAGTGAGTAGGACTTCCCTGGGAGAGGCTATATACGCGTGGCCATGTGAGAGTATTTCGAAAGAGAGCTGACTATCCCCACTCTCGGCCGTACCACGGCATTCGGGGGTGACTAATTCAATATAACTATTTATTCTCATAAGACTCAAATAACTCAACAAGAAAACCTATTTCTACTCACCAACACCACACCTCTAAGTTGGTGCCTAACGTAAAATACCATCTCGTGATATCCAGAGACTATGACTATTTCGGCTACTATGTGGAACAAAAATGACGGTAAAGATGAAATGTCATGATGAGTCTAGAATAGTACAGAGCTCAAAGCGTGGTCATTCTTGATCTTCAGGATTTTTGATGGACTGTTTGACGATCAACCATCTGTCGTTGAATGTAGAAATAGTTATACATGATGGATGATTTGTTTTGAGCCCAGTGAAGTCCCACTGACCCAGTGAATTTTTACGCAAAGAAGGTGTCCAAAATATGCCAATGACGACCGATTCTACTGGCGAGGATACATATGCCTTTCAATCCGCACTTGGTTGGAAGTGTCCGTAGGTATGAGATTTGCCAGATATACAGCGCTTCAGAGGAAGAAGGTTTACTCTATGTTTATATTACCTAGCCTCTGACTTCAAGATGAGAAGGGGCTCCTTGTGTTTGACAACCATTGTTACTAACCTATTCTGACATTTAGTGACGACACTGCGTTGATATTGCGGAAGTTTGGAGAAGTGTTTGAGTGCAGTGACATTAGCTTAGTTGGTACCGACATCTTGAAACACTAAATACAAGTCCAGACTGAAAGTAGGATGTGTATTTTCGTCCTTCCAATGAGTACTTTAGTTTTGTTACCATGTGATTTTGCAAAACAGACTTCTTGAGTGGTTTTCGACAGGTCATTGTTGTTGTTTGATACGTTCATCAGCTCTACCGATTTCGATGACCAATAAGATAAGAATGCTGACGCTGTGCTCGGATCAGTGATGATCTACCTGACACGTTCACAAAAGATATTGAGGTTAAGGTTTGTTTTCATCATTAGATTGGTCGTAAGGAAGGTGCAACTTGCCTGTGCACTTTTGTACACTTTTTGTATAAAAACTATGGGATCATGGAACATACAAGTTTAGAAATTCGCCACTGGAATCCGAATTGCTACAACAACATGTCATCGATCGGCTCTTATTAACGCGTTATGAGTAATTTAACAGAAGATTGTGGTTGCATTCTATTGAGGTGCCTATTTTTTGTGCGTTCGATAATTTTCTTACATTCATTTGGAATTTGTCTATTTGTTATAATTTAAATCGATTATTGAGGGAACAATTATTGGTTGAATATCTGAGTGGTTAAAGTTGTTTAGGTAATAATGAACATTTGTAATCACAATTGATTGATCACTGAGTGGTGATCCTACAGGAGGTCGGTCGCGGCCCGAATAGCTCAGTGGTAACGTCTCTGACTGTGAAGCTGAGTGACACGGGATCGAATCCGCCATGGAGCATCAGTTCCCTCAGGATTACAAGTACACCTTGCTGACGAGTGCCAAGTAGCACGAAACCCGGGTCTAGGGTTTCCTGTTGACCACCTCCAACCACCATCTTATTTCAATGAACATTTGTATTTATAAGGAAATTTAGAACCGTTATTTTCCCAATCCCCTTGTTATACCGATCAAAATTCTAGGCATTTACATTTTCTAGCTTCCAAACACCTGCCAACGTGGCTAAGCAGAGATCTAGTTACGAGAGTGAATAGCTCGATACCAGCCCGTTTGGTGCAAACTGGTAATAGTGGCAGTATAAATCAATCCTTTTCAAATATTTGTCAGTTCAGTCATTTTTGCCAGAGCCTATCAGATTCAAAGTTCTTCCAGCGGCGGAAGCTGTGGTCATCTGAATTAAGTGACTGGAGCTGTGTACAAAAGAAATATCTTCAACCGCCTCTTCTGCCTTCGTCAAGCTCAGGGCTAACCAATCAATTTTAATCTTATATATTTAATGACAACTTGACTGGTGTACTCACAACCTTTCTCATTCGTATATAATTGTCTCTTTCCTTTATTCATATATACTTTTATTTTTATTATCGTTATTATTATTGTTAGTTTGTGTTATGCCCCGATGAGGACAATGAGTGGTAACTTTGGGATCTATTTGTAAACCAATAATATGTATATATTTTTTATCGTATAATCGCTAAATAACTAAACAATTCATATTCGTTTCTATCTTATTATAAGCTTTATTTTGACCTATAAATTATTGTTATATGATTTACCATTCCTGAATTATGCCCTGTCTATTAGTTATTATCTCCCCTATTCACAGCCACATTTGGTTGAAACTTGTACACATGTTATTTTCGATTTTATGGTACGATGTGGTCAGTTTGATTGGTATATAAGCTCAGCATGTTTGAAACACAATACAAAGTTTGTGCAACGTAATAAAGACGTTGCGTCGATAATGATTCGGCACGAGTGAGCGATCCCTACCTGTAGACTTGCCACACTGTAAGGTTTCCTTACCTGTTCCCTCCGTTTAATACGCAGTTTCAGGGTTGTTGAGGATAACTCGTGCTGAAGATCAGTGTCTTCTTTTTGAAGCTAGGCGAGTTTAAGCAGGTCGATTCCTTGGAAACTGTTCAAGGAAGTTATATGAGACAAGGCATCTGCAACTACAGAGTTTGCTCCAGAAATATGTTGTATACCTGAAGTAAACTGCTAAATGTAATCCAGTTGTCGAGACTAACGAGGTTAGTACTTGTCTGAAGATGAGCTTAAAGAGAAAGTAAGGGGTTTATGATCAGCGGAAAGGGTGCCTTCTCGTCCTTCGATAGAGTGTTGAAAATGCCGTACAGCATAATACATAGCTAGGAGTTCCCCACCGAAAGTGCTGTACCCCGATTCAGTGTTTAGCAACCATCTAGAGAAAAATCCCAGAGGTTTCCAAAAGTGGTTAACCCATTGTTGTAAGACTCCTCCGATTGCCGAGTCGAATACGTCTATTGCGATTGTGATGAGTGCTTGAGTATCCTGATATGCCAGCATGGTTGCCTTCGTGATGATTTTCCTAATTATAGGAGATGCCTTTAACCCAATGTCGTCCAGAATAATGGATTTCGTGTTCCCACGAATTTGGTCGGTTAGCGGTTTCATAAGGGACGTGCATTTTGGTATGAACCGTCTGTAGAAACTTACAAGGCCGTTAAATGTGCGCAATTGTTTAATCGTGGTCGGTTCTGGGTAATACAGAATGGCCGCAACTTTGCTTCTAAGAGGTCGGGTGCCTAACGCATCAATCGTGTGTCCCAGGAAATCCAAGGACTTGGTTCCAATCTGCCATTTCGGAATGTTCACAGTAATGTCATGCTTTTGCAGTCGTTCGAACACAATGTCTAGACTCTGGGGATGGGATTCTCTGTCCGGACTTGCAATCAAGCAGTCATCAACATACGCATGTACGAAGTTGAGACCTCGAAAAGCGTCATCGATGAACCTCTGGAAAGTCTGGTGAGAATTTCTGAGGATGAGAGACATTCGCGGAAATTCGCAGAGTGCGAAGGGAGTGATGATAGCGCTTTTTGGAATATCGTCGGTAGCTATATGGATTTGGTTATAGGCTTCAATCAAGACAATTTTCGAAAAGACAGTTATGCCTTTCGAGGTAGCTGTCAGATCGTGAATGTGAAGCAACGGGTTACGATTGGGAGTGGTTTTGGCATTCAAACGCTGATAATCACCAGTTGGACGCCAGTCGTTGCTCTTGTTTTTAGAAACCATGTGCAAGCGAGATGCCCATGGGCTGTTTGATGGTCGACTGATTCCCAACTCTATCATGTGGTCGAATTCACTTTTGGCCAACCTCAGCTTTTCGGGAGCCAGTCGGTGTGTTTTCGAGAATACAGGTGGTCCTGTAGTCGTGATGTGATGTGTAAGATTGCTGGTTACACACGGCAATTTCTGTTGCGGTCGGCATATCTCAGAATACTTATTGAGTAATGGTTGGTAGAATGTGTCTATTGTGTGCCTAATTGTGACTGGAGATAATCTGCAACCGGAAAAAGAAGTTACGCAAACAGATAACCTGGTGTTTCCGTCTACTAGCCTCTGTTTGCGCGTATTGATGAGCAGATTGTGTTGTTATAGGAGGTCTATACCGATGATTAGCATAGAAACATCTGCAACAGCGAAGATCTGGTGAATGGGTTTGCGTAAACCCATATTAAGGTAAACGTACCTTCCGCCATATGTGGAGATTGGCTTCCCGTTTGCCACCTGTAAGTTTAAAACAGATTCGTGAAGCCGGTCGTTAGAATTTGCAGGAAGAACGCTAACTCCTGCGCCAGTATCGACGAGGTAGAGTATTTTCGTTGTCACATTTGTGACGCATAAGAGGCGGCTATGTTCGCCGACTAAGGTTGCCGTGAACGCGTTAGGGCTGAGAAGTTTCTCAAATTGTCTTTCGTGCCATTCGATTTCGAGCTCTGATAACTGCAGGGTTTCCCGCAATTTCTGGAAGACTTTCCATTCTGGCTATGATACCAGCACCATTCGGGATCACCCGTCTCTCGTGGTCTGGAGACAGATCGCTTAAATGAAGTGTTTCTTCGCGGGATATGTGACCGTTTACCGTCATCATAAAATTCAAGATAGCGTGTGAGTGTATGACATAACTCCCTTTAAGGTTTTTCTTTGACTGAAAAATCCTCCGCATTAGAAGACTTCATGATTTCGAGGATGCGGTCAGCAGATGAAGTCAGCTCGTCTACAGCGTTGTTTTGAAACGAGACGAGTACTGTTTGCACTGGTTGAGGAAGTTTAGACAAGAAATGTTGTCTGAGTAGGCCATCATAGAAAGTTCTTTGGACAATTACCTCGCTCATTTTTAGCAACATGTCTGTCACAGAACCATGTTGCAGGCAGATATTATTAAGGAGTTGATCTAACCTCTGTCGATCGGTTAGATCTCCGGGTTTCAGAATGGACCATTTTAGGCCTTCGTAAGCTTCCGAAACATCACTAGTAAACATACTATATGTGATGTACCTGTTGAATTCGCGCGATAGCGCGCGTGGATCAGTTAATCCGTGTTTATAGAAGTCGGCCACCGCGTAGCAGAACCAAGCATCGATATTGTCCGGCCAGAAGGACATTAGTTGAAACAAAGGTGGGGACATAGCCTTTAACTTAAGTACCCTGGGTGTCTGTTCCGCCATGGTGAAATATCAAGAACGAGAATGAAGGAGGACCAAAAATAGCAGCGAACTCGAAAAAATATCACAATATATAAAAGTTATAGTGAAACAATTATTCATGAAACCCCAAAAGAGAACAGACAGTTTATGGGCTGGTGTACCGGATTATGTCGGGCTTAACGATGAAGATGCCACAGGTATTGTAGTTTGACAACACTTAACCAGTAACACCTATAATTGAATCGCACCAACCCAGTGAAATCAAATGTCGGAAGCGAAGAGACTTGAAGATATATTTGATCGGTTATCAGCATATCGAGAAGTGACTGATTTAAACTGGATATTGATCGCAGGAGGAAATGAACACGGCGTTCCCACTGGTGACCTGGTGCGGATGCATGATCGAGCGCCTTCGGCTGGGTAAGTCCACTAAAGGTAACGTGGTCAGAGCTAATGATTTTGAGGATTTATTTACCGCTTCAGTCTAAGTTAGAAAGTCAGCTGACGTCTATGTTTGTGTGCTGACGTAAGAGTTGATTTCCAATGTCATCTGCATTAGTAGGTCAACTGAAAGAACAGAAGTATAAACGTGAAGAGAAAGAATTTCAACTAGTGTTCCAATTAGTTTGTCAAGTTTAATACGGTTTATTTGGCTTTGAGGAGATTTCTTCGACCTCATTATTGTTTATCTATGATAGAAATTAATAAAAATACTAATACATATGAATGATTATCGAAAATTCTTTCACGTGAAAATGGTGGTAATTGTGTTCATTTTGGACAAATATCTAAGAACAGTTCGTTAAATATCAGTGTATTCGTGAGAGACATGCTCCAGACTCAGTGTTATTTATATTCATACCTACCAGCTGATGGTGCATAGAAATTAGTTGCAAGTATCGAGTTTCGCATAAGATAGGAAACGACTTATTTAAATGGAGTGATTATAATATATAATTCCTTGAAAAAGCTTGGACCAGATTGTCAGGCGAAACGTTGGATTTATTACAAATTCATTCACTGAGATTTTACAAATATATTATTTCTATTTAATGGAGTGATTATAAGTTGTGGAAATCAAGACAGCCAATGTACCACAAATATAGGTGACATGGTGCTGCACGATGCTTTCGGATAAATCAATCTTTACAAGATGATGAACAGTGAGTGATGCTCATGTGATTATCAGGGAAAGCATAAGTTGTGACCAAGCGAGTACAACTCCCAACGCGTGTCTATGATAATGGTATGAACCTTTGTCAGTGTTAGGGCAAATTCAACAGTGTTTTCAGTTTTCAGAAGATTCGCTTAACTGCTTATGCTAATTATTTGCATGCATGATTGTGTCGCAAAACCTCCAGTTGGACTGACAAGGTCTTAAGATATTTACTGAATGAGCGGCCGATAGAGAAACATACTATAGTCATTTTAAATGGATGAAGACAAAGAGAAAACAACACTATTTTATGACAATTACAAGCAAATTTGTTGACCAGTTTTGCTGATAGTTTCATCGATTTCATCAATCATATTACGTGGTTGTCAAGTCATGACAAAGATTTATGACGATATCCAGAAACCACTACAACTAGTTGTAGCGTTCATTGAGGATTAGCGAGTAGGAAATTGGTATTGTTATCATAGGTGATTCTGAGATACCAGTAGTTCGTAGCATTAACGGATCCGAGCTGCTTTATTATATTACCGATTGAGATCCCAAAATATTTGTTCACCAAATGTTAAGTTTAATTATAGGCTCCGGCGTTTTTTGGAATGCTTGTTTGACTAACAACTACGTGATAGTTTAGTCACTGTACCAGTGTAGTACGTTACGTGACTTTATTATTTTACCTATGTTAAATGTCTTTTTAGTCCTGAACACGTATAGCAATGGCGACCATGGTGGATTTTTAGAGAACGTTAAAGGTGGTTCTACTAATCATCAACTTCAAATGACAGTGAAGATATAATGCAACACATGTACGGGTCAGGTTAACATGCAGGTTGGTGAGGTATGTAACAATTTAAAAATAATAAAGTAGTCCAAAAATGTAGTTGTAAAGTCAAGAATACTTATGGAATTTCAGTTAGGAATATGACGAGTTATAAATTTTCCGTAAGAAGCTACTGTCGTTAGCCTAGTGACATTTACGAATATGTGGCAAAGGCAGTACGGGGTAAGAAAATGTCAGATAATTTTTTGAATCTAGTATGCTTCGTCTGTATACAACACACCTTTATAGTAGTATGTTGTAGTATTAAACTATAAAATATATCTTATACTAAAAACGTTTTGGGAGTGGTTTGTATGAATTATACACAGCTAGTCTAAGTGAAAATACACACATGTTAAGTACAAAAACAGTAAATCATCCAGCAAAATAGTGAAATCGAAAATTGGAAATTAGTCGGAAGAAAAATATCATAGTCTAGTTCATAGTTTAAGACAGAGTGAAATGTTAAGCGAAGAAACGATGTGAAGAGTGTGTGTAGTTTCGATATCCAATTGATTCAGCAGGCCTGATCGATTCAAGACTCATTCAAAATGTTCTACTTACCTGTTACGCTGCTCTTGAAATTCAGTGATTGGTTTGGATTAGTTTGTTCTTGACTTGTCTCTCTGGTTTGCCCTATTTCACTTTTGGCATCCCCCTCGTGACATATTATTGGTTACGTCTTTTGCAGCTTTCTTCGCTGTCATTATCTAGTTTTTCAAGAAGTTTTGATGTTTCTGTTAACTCCATTATTTGCTTTTGTGTATTCGGCCAGTGCCTTGGTTTTCTCTGCCCTAGTTCGGCTGTTGTTGGTTTCAATGTTCTTATCTTGTCTATCCCGAAGCCCGTCAAGTGTGAAAACAGAGATCCGATCATTATCTTGGTGCTTCTTGAGACTCAACACATCCTGGCAAAATATTGAAGCGATCGCTACTTTAGTCTACTTCCAGTTGTTCTCTAGAGTAGTTTCCTCTTTTCCTGGAGTCTGTTGCTGGGATCCACTTTGAATTCGTTGAGTTTGTCAGTACATCTAATCAATACTGCTCGTCCAGCTGTTCAGTACACCTTCAGCTGCAGCTTCATCTTGGTTACCACCAGATGGTAATCTGAAGCTATATCAGCACCTCTCTTTGTTATTAGACTTTTCGTGGACCAGAAATTTTATCGATAAAGATGTAATCAACATACTTCTTTGAAGTGTAGATCGATGAGACCCATATAGCTTTGTATGTGTATTTGTTGGAGAAACCGATGCACTTATAACTATGCTGCTGAAAACCCACTGACGTGCCGGTCTCTAACCATTCTCATCCGTTCTTCCAAGCCTATGTCGTCCGATGACATATTCATACCCGGTGTCATCCATTCGACCTTAAGATTTAGGTATCTCATCACGTTGGTCAGACTTTCCTACAGGCTCTTTTTCCACGACTGACTGCAGCCTCTCACAAAATTGATATTTGTTATCTCCTCTGTTGTCATTGGTGTGGACAAGGAGTAGATGACATTCATTTTAATTCTTTATTTTAAAGTATGCTTTTGTGATTCTGGGGCCATGAGATTTCCACCCTACAGATGTTATTTTTTAATTTTCTAAGGATCAGCGAGAATTCTCGTATATCCAAGGCAATTTCTTTATGACCAGAATACAACAGCACCTCACCTGAAGGTAATCTTTTCTGTCCAACTTGAGTCCAATAGATTTCGCTTATTCAGAGCACGCAAAGTTCATATCTTTGCATTTCCATAGCTAAATGGATGTTATACTAAGTTTCCCTCACTGTGCGAACATTCTATGCACCTATATTGATCGTCCATCTGATTGTCAGAAATAACATCGGCTTCATGATTTCCGAGGCATCAAAACTATCGTAAATGGAGACCGTTCAACTCCCACGCCAGAGTTTATGTGGTTTAAGTGATTTTTCCTAGTCTTAGTTTTATAGCAAGGTTTGTTCCACTGGGTGATGTTGCTGTAGTGAACAAGAGGATCAATGGAGACAATCAAATGTATTTTAACTCAACATCGCAGAATGGCTTAGTTAAATCTAAGAAGTATACAGTAATAACTCATTTGCAAAATTCCCATCAATCGTCCGAAACTTGATTGTCCCTTCGTTTCCACACTAATCATTATCTGTCCTCGTTCTCTTCTCTCCCTTCTTTCTGACCTTCTGCCACCAGGCATTACATTTTCAATTGATGATACATTCTACTTATATCTGTCGACTTTAGTAGCACACACTTCATGGCTAGCCTCGTGCCTTGTCCTTGACCTTGACGAGGACCGGTGAACTCTTTGACAATCGGTGACCTAACTACCCGGTGATTTGGCTAAAGCTCAGTGACATTTCACTGGCCCCGGAAGGGGTGCAGACAGGGTCGGAAGTGTCATAAAACCAAACGATTTAGATACTCTGAATCTGTGTAGTATGAAGTTATTCGACAAATCCAGAGAAAGTAACGTATCAGAGTAGTTTTCGAATAGTAAATAAGTGTTGTCCGGGGTGTCTCCACCATAAAAGAGTAAGAATATTTTGGATCATGTCCAAAATAGCTAAGAAATCGGTTTATGACATTTGTTCAAAATTCTTCCAATAAATCCTGAATACACTGAATTCAAACTTCTTAGAATTTAGATGACAAAGGAAAGAACTATTAATGATCTGCAACAACATAAAAATTCCGTGACCACAAGCTGATAGATTCGCTCAAACTCAGTCTTAAAACGAAAAAAAGCGAGTTGTTTAGTTGAACATAACTTTCTTGTGTCTCATCCATAACCATGTGAGACGTAGTAGCTCAAAAAATGATATTGAAAATTGAAGGCGCTGATTGTAATAGCAAGCGTCCTATATGGTTGGGCTATGTGTTCCTAGTTTCGATTCCGACGTTGTCATTATCTGAGGCTTCTGTTACCGCTGATCGTTGTTTATTGCTTTCCTTAAGAAATGTAAGTGCATTAAGTGTTTGATCTGTCTCCCACTCATTTTTGTTCTCTACACCTCTCACGCTATTCTGCATCCTCCCCCAGTATACTGTATCCTCTGGCTAGACGCAAACCGCTTCACGTTTTAGGGGTTTTTCGAAATGACTGGACAATGCCTCAGTTTTTCTAGCTTTCCTTATTGTGGTTCGACCTACACTATGATTGCTTCTTCTCGGTCTGTAGATTGTTTACTTCTGGCCACAGTATTACTTTTTCCACTTGCTGCCTGGATATTTATCAACCACAGAACATGGCGTGCCAGACGTTTACTCGCACTGCACTCAAATGCATTCACCTCTATAGGAATGCATGGTTAAGTTGCATGTATTTATTGGAATATCTCCAAAGTTCACATCTGTGAGCAAAAGCAGAGAGAGAGAGTGATTAGTTGAGGCGTCCCTGATATCAGAGACACCCTAGCGACACTTGTATCATTTATCCATCTTACCAGTATGTTTATTCACTGTCATCTAAATCAATATTTTGGACGGAGAGGTATTCAGTATGTTGACGGGTTGAGAAGTCAGATCTGAGTTCCAAAATGCTTGGGGACATGTTCTTGCTTGCCAAACATGTGTGTTTACTTTCCCATGCCTGTAACACTATGCATCATATTTGAGCAATGCAACTTACTCAGTTGCTCATTCGCAAGATTGAATTTTATTATAACCCATTAGGACCTAAAAGTATCCGACTGTGATGTGGTGGGGCGAATATTCCGTTAACTGGCGTGCGTAAGTTTTCATGTATGATCGCGTATACTAGGTTAAAGACAAGTTAAGGGAATTCATTTGACTTAAAATCTGCACTTAATGTCTTACTAAGACTGCACCACAAGATTATCGATTGTTCCATAGTAGCAAACAGACAGTCAAAAAATGTTTTGATTGTTTTCCAAAGCAGCATCTACTCATTTGACGAGTCCTATTTAATATATATAGGTCACATCTCACAATCCTGGTCTGTTTATTTTTGACCTCCCAATCAGGTTGTCGTTGAGTAGTGAGTAACTGAAGATGGTGGCGTGAGTGATGAGATCGATGCACGTATAATGAAAGCCAGAGCGGCTTATGCCAATCTGGGCCATCTTTGGCGCCTTCGTGATGTTAGTCTGGCTGTAAAAGGTCGGATCTACAACGTATCGGTGAGAGCAATTTTGCTCTATGCTTGTGAAACCTGGCCTCCCCGAGTTGAGGATGTTAGACGACTCTCTGTGTTCGATCATCGTTGTCTCCGAAGGATTGCTGACATCCAGTGGCAACACCATGTTAGTAATGCAGAGCTTCGGCATCGTGTGTTCGGGCGCCGAGACGATAATTCAATTGGTGTCATCATCTTGAAACACCGACTTCGGTGGCTTGGACATGTTTTACGAATGTCGTCCCAGAGAATTCCTCGTCGTGCATTGTTCCTCGACGCCGGGACTGGTTGGAAAAGGCGGAGAGGTGGTCATTGTATGACATGGTGTCGTGGTATGAAAGAAGGTTGCAAAGGGCTAGCTTCTGTTGATCCTTCACGACTCCCTGGCTGGGGTCCGTCAGTCAGTGGTCTTGAGTGCTGTCAGAGGTATGAGGGCAGTTATCACCTCCCGGTCGCCCACACCATGGAAGGGTTCTTCTATAGGTACCTGAAAAAGAAATTGGGTTAGAAGTAGTCTTAATGACCTGAGAGCGTGACCGCAGTGCCCAAGGGACAACTGCTTGAAATCGGTCACACATGACCTTTTTGTGGGTAGTTTTTGTGTTAGCTCCGTACTTTTTGGGAAGGCAGCATCGCTGTTATGCTGGTTGTCTGAAGGAAACACCTTACTGCTGTCACACCTCTGTACAGTCAGCAGTATGACTTTGCCTTCGGACCTTGGGTTTGCTGCCTTTAGTCTTACCGCTCTTCAACCGACCTGCCTGGCATGGTAGGACCTTGAGGAACGATTGTCCCAGCCAGTATAGCTCGATTGGTTCATCACGATAGGCAAGCCCGACCACCACGTCATGGTAGCAGCAACGGTCGGCTGGGGTCCGAGAGATGGTGCAACACAATGGCTAGAGACGTTATCAGATATGGTTCAGAATAGAAGCGAGTGGCGATCCTGCTATAACCTTTTACCTTCATGAAGAGTGGTTATAACTTTCTTAACTGAAAGAGTCTTGTGGTTGTACATTTCAGTTCTTTTATATATACGCATCTTCCCCATTTCTCTTCATATTCTCATTGTTTTGTGTGACGCATAAGTATCTGGTGTCCTTTTGTACCAATATGTATGTTTAAATAAATAAACTGAAGACCAGCTGTATTGTCCTTCATACCGTTCTGCCCATCGTTTTAGTCTCCTGATAGGAGAGTAGATCAAGATCCTGACATCCCCAGGAATAGTTGGCTAACATGTTTTAGCGCATTAAAACCAGCTACGTGCAAGCTACTAGTTTTCTGAAGTAAATCAGGACGCTTCTGATAGAAATCACTTTCTACTCCGTCCATTTCGCAATCATTGGGTGTATAGTCATAAACGACGAAAAGAAAACGTGTATCTTTAGCTTTCTGAGTTTATTACCGTGCCATTTAGTTTGACAGCTTATCAACAGTTATGGGTATTCGCAGACGGGTTGCCTGTTCTGTTCTCAAAATTAGTGGTACTACAATGCTGGGGGTCTATAAAAAACTAGTCAGGTCCGAAAACAGTAATTCACGTTAGCTCTCCATTCTGATTAAGTGAAGTCAATTTGATTACCAGCCTAGAATCCTGTATGCGTTTTTTTGTGGGCAATAAACATCGCAACGCATGCCTCCTGGGCGATATTTAATGAAACCTGTTGCTTAATTCGACTTGTCCGGATATTGGAAGCTCCAATATGTTAGTGGAAGCTCATTTCCAGATGAGTTGGAATAGCACGTATGGAAGAGGTTGAAGACAGGCGAGTAAGATTAGTGATGGAGATCGAAGAAATGTTAGAAAGTAAACAGGAATTTTTCTAAGAACTAGATTAACATGAGTGCTATTAGAAGTATGTGGGGAGTTCTCGTCTACCGGTTACCCACGATATGATAAAAATCGCCATCTCGGGAGATCTAGTTAAGAAACTCGGCTGGGGCTTGTCTTGACGACCTAACAGCATAACCACTGCTCTTATGAATAGTTTTGAGCATTTTAGCTGCGTGATTTTCCAACCTTAATGCTGGCAATGTAAATCGACTGGGGTAATTAAGGTGTGCTAATTTGTTTCAATTCTATCCACCTTTCCTCCATGAGAAGGAGGCATCGGGAATGCTAAATTTCTAATGAAAATACCTTGTTGTATTCACTCCATAGTATCACTGCCAGTACCACGTCACCACCAGATTTCAATTTTAGTGCTTCTAGGCCTACAACTCTTCAGCTGACTTGTCTGGCATTACAGGATTCTAAAGAATAAATATTTGGTCATCTGGATATCCAGGCCCAACTATCCTGTCAAGGTGCTAATTTGTTTCCATAAAATAATTTCATGTACCAATGTTTATGTGTTTGAATAAATATTCCGTAAAACACCAAGTTTGGTTTTGGAGAACCATTCAATAATCGATTTTGCCAAACAAAATGCTTAATAACATGAGAAAAATGGCTAGAAACTAACGGACAGTCTTCTCATTTGTACCTCACTAGTTGTTCACACGCTACCTTGTCAGCGATCAAACCCCATGTCTACTCTTCATAATTGCGTGACATGACATTGATACCAATTGCTACATCCGTATCTCAGATGCAAATTATCATAACATAAGAGAATGTCTATTAAGATTTCATGAACATTTCAATGAATCATACACATGATAGTAGCCGCATGCTACTACCACTCACTTGTTCCAGACTAGCCGTGAATTTAGTCAAAATTATTCGATGTATCAGACTTTTTTTTGAATCTACTATAAGTGATACTCTGAAGGAAGCATATGACAATGGTGTAAACCTATCACTCAGAAAATGATCAACCTTGCAATAAAATTCTCATGCGGCCGCATGAATTCAGTTGTACTTCATCATCTGGTGATCGTTGTTTGCATGATTATTGTCCAGATCATTTTCTCAAGATCAGTAAAACATTATATCTCTGTTAATCTAAAAGAATTTTTTAGTAGTTGTATCATCGCTAGCTAGGGTATTATGCTCTACTTCACGATTAGGTTTTCCATTTCATTCATTTATACTTTTAACGATATTATTAATTTACTTTAAACGACTTTTGTCTGCGCTTTTGTGTTCCAGTTTTAATAAGCTACGAGAAAATACTAGAGACTAATGGAAGCTGTTGCTAACTATCCATTTACTCCTACTGAACCTGACGAACTTGGGTTTGAAAAAGGTAGTACTTTATATATTGTTGGTATGGAAGAGGATCCGAATTGGTATAAAGCCCGGCTAGGGAACCAAGAAGGCATGGTACCTGCAAACTATATTTCTTTGTATCCTCATCCATGGTACATACCCAGGTGTAGTCGGCGAGAGGCAGAGGCCAGACTTTTAGAAACTGATCCGGATACGAACCGGGACGTACAACCTGATGGAGCATTTATTTTACGGCAAAGCGAAAATGATCCTGGTCAGTTCAGTATCTCGGTTAAGTAAGTTAACGATATATATATATATATATATATATATATATACTACCGATTGTTTTGGTGACTTCTAGCAAGTCATCAGAAAATCGTTCTCAAACTATGGGACGGTCAATTTCATAGATGCTTTGCGAAACGTTTGTTCAAAATAACTCTCTTTAGTTTCAAAGCTAAAATGTATCACAGCCGAATTGTACGAAGGTTTTTCTCCCTTCTGTCAACATTTCATGTTCAACAGGCAAAGCAGTAGCACAGCGCACAGATTCTAAAGAAAAATTCAGAATCTAGGTTTTCTAATAATCACGTTTTGTGAAACTGACTAAAGAACAGTGTATAAAATTTAAGGCAAGTAAGATATATAAACTACTAAATTTATGACCATGGAAATTTTTAAAAAATAATCGCTGTGTACTATTACTCGTATCGACGTTTCATAATGATTAGACTAATGGTAAGTCCGAATAAATTTACGCAGACGAAGTCGTGTCAAAATTGTTTGTCTTAATTGTGGAGAAAAATGTATTCTTCCTGGATATATATATATATATAACAAGCAACATTGCTGAAAATATATCTCTAGGGTTTGTTTGCTCGTTTCTCTGCGATCTAAAAGTTATTATATTTAGATCTTATGCTTGTTCATCCTGTCCTTCCTTTTTTGGTCAGCGAATACTCAGTGATTAAGGCTTTCGACTTTCAGTAATTAAGTCTGATTCGAACCCCTGGAAACGGGGTAGTATCACTAACCCTCACACTTTATGTGTGACTCAAACCAAAGTACGTAAATGTGTATCTAGCCAATTAGTTAATAAAAAGCGTCCGTTTTGTTGTTTTCGTCTTGTGTTTCAGAGTATAACAGTCTAAACTGTCTGACTACTATATAGAACTGCATTCCGTTTACTGGTAGTTTGTCAAATCGAAATTTCCAAAACAGGTTAGAAGGAATCACGAACTAGATTTTTACATAACTACTACCATTATTAGAGATTATGTATCATGGCTCTTCGAGACAGCGGAAATCTTAATCTGTCATATCATTTGCTAAAAATATTGATGTTAAGGATCCAACATTCCCAACAATTAATCGTCATAGTTACTATTGTATCTGTGTACCTAATACGTCATTTAGGCATCCAACGGTACGTTGCATCGTATTTCTTCAAAATAGTTAATATATTTCATTTTTATGCATCCTACAGAGAAGGTTCGTCGGTTTTGCACTTCCGTATATTTTTCGATCCAAAGGGTAAGTATTACATCTGGACGAATAAATTCGACTCAATTAATGCCCTGATCGATTATCATCGTCATCAAACAATATACGGGGTAAAAGCACTCCTGCTACGTGATTGTGTTTCAAGTAAAGTGAGTTATGTCGGGCATAATTTTCTATTAATTGGAGCCTGTTCTTGTATATTCGCTATTATATTCATGTGTCCTTACATGCAAATCCATCTTTATTCATTTTACAGCACTTTTGGTTCTCTTCATCTACCCTACTCCCCCTAAAAATTAGCAATAAATTAACAAACAAATAAACCAGTGCATATTTATTTGTGCACACATTTGTTTGTTTTATAACAATATGTAGGTTTTAAAGGTCGATTTGCATCCACTCAATTATTATAATGATATTTGTAAACAGGTATTCATTGAAAAGCAGTGTTAATATGTTTAATCCATTTAAAAAGGTTTACCTTACGTTTACGAGAAATGTACCGAAAACCTAATGCGTTAGCGCTATTTGGTTCTCTTCAAAACTATATCTGATACCGTCTCAAGCCACTGACTTTCTGATTATTTAGAACACTATTCAAAGAACCGTGATAAACTGGGAAATATCACTCGTACATAGATTGCTTTCATATAATGGTACTATGTCATATACTTGCTGCTATCCAACTAATTCCAGGGTTTATACATTGCTCTTAGTATGGAGGCTTCTAGGATGGCGTTTGTAAAACATGTTCAGTTCATCAAGTGTTTCGAAAAGGTTATGCCATTCATCATCACTATCTTTAAACAAATTGTTAAGGATTTACGAATAACTTGTCACTGGAATCAACCAATCCGGTCACACAGCTACCGAAACATATGAACCTTTCTACAGTTTCCAGTCTCATTGGAAAAGATGAATGAAAACTTCGGTTCCCACTAATCTCAGATAAGTAATTTGCATTTTGAAGGTTCAAAGTACATAACCCGCCTAAACTGAATGCCAACTGATTTAGTGCAATTTGATTTGTTTGTGTATCATTGTTCAGTAAGACAGTACCATCCGAATACAGACAAGACAACTAAAAATAGTAATCTATGGCGTATGCCACTTACATTGACAGATATCAGAAGTATATAACACCAATCAGAAGTGGAATGCCTGTCAAAAAAAGAATTGAGATTAAACTGAAAATAAATGGAAACAGAAAGGAATTGGGATAAAAGCAGAATTGGAAGAATCGTGAAGAGTATAAATGACAACTGATGGAAGATGTATGGTTTTCATATTTGATGAAAATACACTGTACTTTTGTATGTAATAACAAGTTGGTCTTCCCCATCTGAGTGTTCATCCACTGCATTTTGTGTCGCTGTCAAAGGACAGGCGGAGAGGAGGAAAATTTAAGGGCGCCGGGAGAAAAGGCGCTACCTGGGGTGCTCTGGCACAGGAAGGTGATGTTGAGTGGAGTGTTCTGGCAGGGCGATGTTGACTGTAGCAGTCGCTGTCGACGGATTGGAAGAGTTGGACGTCCGGACGCCGGACTTAGATAACTCGGCGGATGGCTGAGGAGAGGGTGTTAAACGTCCCAGGTTCTCGGCCGGCTGGCCGACATTTCTATGGAGGTCATTGCATCGGCGTACTCGACATTTTAACGGGAAGCGTGGCACAGGCTTCAGCAAAAAAGAAGGTGGCGCGCAGAACAACCGCATGAGCGACCGTCTAAAGATGAGACGAGTGTGGCGTATGCTATTTATGTTGATAAATACAAGTAGCATGTAACACCAGTCAGAAGTGGAATGCCTGGCAGGAGATGGTTGACAAGAGAGCGGGAATGTAAACAGAGAGTAATTGTAATACCGATGAGAATGAAGGAACGATGATGTTTGTAAGAAACAGTTGATGGAAGATGTGAAAATGAAGTATTTAATATATGGTTTTCATATTTTAAGAAGACACTGTAGTTTTGCATTAAATAATAAATTGGTCTTTCCCACCTGAGCGTTTGTTCACTTTAGACCTACAGTTATATGCATCATTCAGAGTTGCCTTCAGTATATGATCGGCGAAATAGCACAGTCCTACCTAACCTCACTGTTGAACTAGAACTATGGGGATTACTGATTGTATCCCTGCACTTCGGGCTTCTGTTAATCTGTAGTCTGTCATTTTCTTCACTACTATGTTAGCTGAAGCATTTCGCTATAAAAGCAACTAGTGATTACATATGAATAGAACGTGAACTAGTTAGAGTAAATATCACTCAGTGTTCATGAAGAACTATACCATCAGTCAAATAAGTGACCATATCCATACTAACTTTTTGTTTGTTAAGACGTATATTCATTTCGGTTGCTACTTGTAACTATCCTTCCAAAAAATCTTTTTATCACTTGAAACTAAGTAACTGAACAATTTTTCATTACGTAATAGCCTTCGTTTGTGGTCAAACTCACGGTCACCCGGAGTAGACCGACGGGCTTCCATCAGTTGTAAGGAGCCAGAAGAAACCCAGTGCTTGTAAGCGGGATGTTTCGCGAAGCCGCAAGCGGCTTTACTCGCCATTTTCATGGCGTTGTGAAGATGCAACCAATGCTCATCTATACTTTTCGATGGGATGGTAGCTAGCCTAGAGGCTAGCTCCGCTCGATACTTACTTGCAACAGAAGTTGCAGCCAGTTTACTAACATCGA
Organism: Schistosoma mansoni; assembly: GCF_000237925.1. NCBI lineage: Eukaryota > Metazoa > Platyhelminthes > Trematoda > Strigeidida > Schistosomatidae > Schistosoma > Schistosoma mansoni. The sequence continues at coordinate 13,244,955 of NC_031502.1, read as the reverse complement.
TCCGTTGGTGGTGGTCAATCCTTCGGCCACTGAAAAGGAAGGTGAGATTGGCGCAGACCAGGGCATGATCAGACTCCAGATAGGTACTCCAAAAGGAGCGGCAGTCTTGTACACAACCACGCCAGCGGTAGCTGATCGCGATGTGATCAATCTGAGTCCAGGCTGCAGATGCAGAGGGAGGACGCCAGGTGGCACACCGGCGATGACTGTGCCGGAAGTTAGTGCTAGCCAGAAACAGGTTGTGGTCTGTGCACAGTTGCAGCAAACGGTCCCAGTTATCTGTCCTGCGACCAACAAGTCCCCATCGACCACCTAAACGACTCTCTTCTGTGCCTAGACGCCCGACCTGAGCATTCAAGTCTCCGGCTAATACTACAATATCTGTCGAACGCGCTTTCTGGAGAAGAACTGTTAACTGGTGGTAAAACTCATCCTTGATTGCATCCGGGCTGCAATCTGTCGGGGCATAGGCGGAGATGACGAAAAGACACCGTTTCTCACGCCGGTTTCTTCTCACTTTGATGGAACTTTCTAATCTAACAGCACATAACCGACTGTTAATGGGGATCCAATCGATTAGTGCTACCTCAGCCCTAGCGCTTAGTGCAACACCAACGCCTGCAAGACCAGACGAAGATGCCACAGAGTCCCCAGATAAGCGCACATGAAACAAGCTTTTCGAAGCGACAGATAGAGAACGAGAAGCCTGGTGGTCGGAGCGTGCTAATGAGATGGAAGCAGCAGCTGCATCTGGTAACTGCTGGAAGCTCTTCCAACTCATCCGAGCCACTGGCAGCAAGAAGTCTGGCGTGAGTGAAACAATCTGTGAGGATGTCAGGATGCCGATCATTAACATCTATCGACGTCATGGACAATGGGCGGAATTTTTCTAAGGGCATTTCAACTGGCCTGCTGCTCCGGCAACATCAACCAGTTTGTCCTGCCCCCCATGGCCGGTGACGACCGATCCACCAAATGAGGCTGAAGTCCACAAGGAACTCCAACTCTTGAAACGTTACAAATCACCTGGCCCAGATGACTTACCTCCGGCTCTTTTTAAAGATGGTTACTTTCTGACTAAGGAATTGACTATGTTGTTTGCAAAGGTTTGGGAGGAAGAAAGTGTTCCAACATCATGGAGTGAGTCAATAGTCGTACCTATCTTTAAAAAGGGTTCACGTTGTTCCTGTAACAACTATCGGGGAATAAGTCTACTTCCGATTGCGTCCAAACTATTGGCTTCTGTCATTCTTCGTAGGTTGTTTAAAACCCGAGAACGATTGACTCGAGAGGAGCAGGCTGGTTTTCGTTCTGGTCGAGGATGCATTGATCACATCTTCACCCTCCGCCAAATGTTAGAACACCGTCATACTTATCGCAGGGCAACAATCGTAGTGTTTCTTGATATCAGGGCTGCCTTCGATTCGTTGGACAGGACTGTTCTCTGGGATTGTCTATTGAAGAAGGGTGTGCCTGAGAAGTTCATTAACATCTTAAAGGCCCTGTATACGAACACTTCAGGCAGACTGAGGGCATACAACCACCTTTCTCCCTTGTTCTATTCGAGCAGTGGGGTTAGGCAGGGTTGCCCAATCTCACCATTCCTCTTCAACTTTGCCATCGACGACATCCTGGAGACAGCTCTGATGGGTGTAAGTAATGGCGGTGTGGATCTGCTGCCTGGAGAACGACTTCTCGACCTCGAGTATGCGGATGATATTGTCTTACTGTGCGATAATGCCCAAGGCATGCAATCCGCACTTAATCAGTTGGCAATCAGTGTCCGCAGGTACGGCATGTGCTTTGCACCCTCCAAGTGCAAAGTACTCCTACAAGACTGGCAGGATTCTCATCCTGTACTCACCCTGGATGGTGAGCAGATTGAAGTAGTTGAGAAGTTCGTGTATCTAGGTAGCTATATAAGTGCTGGTGGTGGCGTGAGTGATGAGATTGATGCACGTATAAGGAAAGCCAGAGCGGCTTATGCCAATCTGGGCCATCTTTGGCGCCTTCGTGATGTTAGTCTGGCTGTAAAAGGTCGGATCTACAACGTATCGGTGAGAGCAATTTTGCTCTATGCTTGTGAAACCTGGCCTCCCCGAGTTGAGGATGTTAGACGACTCTCTGTGTTCGATCATCGTTGTCTCCGAAGGATTGCTGACATCCAGTGGCAACACCATGTTAGTAATGCAGAGCTTCGGCATCGTGTGTTCGGGCGCCGAGACGATAATTCAATTGGTGTCATCATCTTGAAACACCGACTTCGGTGGCTTGGACATGTTTTACGAATGTCGTCCCGGAGACTTCCACGTCGTGCATTATTTGCCGACTCTGGGACTGGTTGGAAAAAGCGGAGAGGACGTCAGTGTATGACATGGTGTCGTGGTATGAAAGAAAGCTGCAAAGGGCTAGCTTCTGTTGGTCCTTCCCGACTCGCTGGCTGGGGTCCGAGAGATGGTGCAACACAGTGGCTAGAGACGTTATCAGATATGGCTCAGAATAGAAGCCAGTGGCGATCCTGCTGCAACCTTTTTTTACTTTCTTCATAAAGAGTGGTTCTAACTTTCTTAACTGAAAGAGTCTTCTGGTTGTACATTTCAGTCCGCTTTATCTTTTCATCCCTTCTCTTCCTACTTTCATTATTTTGTGTGGTGCATATATAGCCGGTGCCCCCTTGTACCAATATATATGTGTTTAAATAAATAAATAAATAAAATCTCAGAATTGGGTTTCGTACCAATTGACAGTTGTTAAAATGAGTTATATACAGTCTTTGATGAGGTGATCCTCTCTGTGCAGTTCGAACTCGTGTCACCAATTGCTACAGTTGAAAATACCTTAAATTGATATGTAAGACTCCATTATCACATACGACTAATTAAAACTAAATAGTGATTGACTATTGTAAATACTGTATGTAGTCCTCCGAGTGTCAAACTTAATAGAATAATAAACCAAAGACGTTTTTCTACATTCCATCCTACACTGTTCCAGCTGTATGGTCGTAACAGTCATAATAAAAATTTCAGGGGAGCTTTTTTTACGAAGTGAGGTAGTTATATGCTTTGAATAAATGGAACTCAAACACTTTGTTGGCGCTATAATCCAATGGTCACAACATCCGATGATGAAGCATTGCTACAACTGTTTTAATTAGGTAGACAAAATGGCATATGACATGGGATACGGAGTTATACTTCGTCACCAAGCCTCATGTCTTAACAGATGCTAGTAACTCATCAAATCATTTTAATAATATTAAGATGGGAAATAATCTACAAAGTTAAGTGGAGAAAAATAAAAATAAAGCTTTTCAGAAGGTTAAACCTCAGTCATACGTTTGACTTTATTCAGATAACTACTTAAGTCCTAAGAGCACTGGAAAACTGTCTCACCACATTATGTCACTCGTTAACAGCGCTTATGGGGACCTTATTAAAAATAGAATATATTGCCTTCAGACTTCTTAGCCACCACTTAACCTTCAGATCATAGGGTTGGATATTGAGTGTTTGCAGGTGTGACTTCAGCGAATTCGCAATGCTGCGCGACCGTCATCCATTGCCACCACGAATCAATCATAGTGCCCTCAATTGATTTGGATCTAAAACTACTTTATTCTAATGAATTTCTTATTTTTGTCACTTACAAGTGTACGAAGAGAAGTGTATATATAAAGCGATATCTGTTAATTTTCGATTAAATGCCTTTAAAGTTAAGATGCATTTCTATCAATATTTAAACAATGAACCTTCAGATTTGGACTATTATATGCAATCCGGTTTGTCAAGTATAGTCATGATTCTAGCTCTTTAAATTTATTCCATTCAGGTAGTAATTTGTTATCAATATGAGACAATTATTGCTGCAGAAGCCTTTAGTATTTATATAAAGTCTATTGGTATTAACTGAAATTCACCGATGTCAATTGTTAATCCAGGTGTTTTTCGTTCCGTTGTTTTGAGACTTTTTGTTTTTGATTTAAATCGTAGGAACATATGTATGAGACTTCTAAGAGTTGACTTAGAACATACCAACTGATTGTATGCTCACCATTTCCTACGTAACCGTATCATTAAATTCTTGTCTATGATATTTCCTAAGTATAGTACTTGAGTGGGTACCTAATGAATAAGTTTAAAACACGAATATAAACCAGTCCCAATGATTATAAATGATATTAACAACTGTGTTGGCTAAATTACTTCTATATTTAGTCTGAAAACTTTAAAATCAGTCATACTTTCGTTATTTTTACTTCTGTGTCGCTTCTTAGAAGTTTTCTGTGCAAAAAGAAAACCCCATAAAATTTATTATTTATTAGTGGTCTGTTTGTAATTTTCAGACTTTTGGTTCAGTTGGTTCCGGTCCTAATGTGGTTTTTAATAGCCCTAGCATTCACACAAATACTACTAACAAGGGTTCCCATCCACAGACTACCGTTGGTTCACATTTACATACTAAAGAGCACCCTGCTCAAATGAATCTGGATTTACCTCCTGGAGTGGTATTTACAAATTTGTCTGGACGACAGTGTGTAGCCAAATTTGACTTCAATGCTGAGTTTCAAGAAGAAATGTCATTTCGTCAGGGAGATCGTCTTCGATTGCTTGGTGAAGAAGATGAAAATTGGTGGTTTGCTGAATTAATAACTCATGCTTCTAGTGGTCAACCAACTCCTCAAGGCTTGATTCCTGCTAATTATGTCAAACTCTTATCAAATAATACGTCTAGTTCCACAGTTTCTAACATGCGTAGTAATCCTTCTAAAGTTCCACAACCCTCTGCTCAGATCGCTCGTGCTACTTAACTTCTTTTGTATAAGTATAGCTGCAACACCAATATATGTACACTACATTGATATATTTGATGAATCAATCTAACCTTCTGGTTTCCACAGCTTGTGTGTTTATTTTTATTATTGTTTTTATCTGCTCTTGTGGATGAACTTTCATGTGATAAGTTTATGGTAAGTAACAGAAACTCATGCTCATCTCAGTGACTTATTCGAAGCTCAATCTGGATCTCATGTGGATTTTCTATTTACCGAAAGCACATAATACGATCAATTTTTTGTCAGCAAATTTCATTTCAAATCTCAGAATTATTTGAATGTCTTTTTAAATGAAATAAATTGTACTACTGAGACTTATTGGTCATCTTATTACCCCTAAGTTTCGTGATTTGTATTTTTTTCCAGAATCAAAGCCTTGCTTTGGTTTTGTTTTTCACTTGTATTTTTAAATGAAATATTAGTTTTTCTGATCTACGTTTGCGAATACTTATGTATATGGGCTAAAATGTTTCTGATGCATGTACTTGGTTCTAGGTTATGTCATTGTTTAATGCATAATTGTCCATGTGTATTGTTACCATCAACATACTCACATTCTCTTATTACTCTTATTAAATAATTCTTTATAGAAATTACTTTCTACAGCAGGCCAATAAATAGTGGTTGTATAAAAAAACACCCAAGGTTTCTCCAGAAAGCTCTCGTCTTTGTTTCGTTGACTGATATACCATTATGATTATCTCTGTTGTACGGTTTTTTATAGTCTGTGTTAAAACTAAATTTCCTTTCGAATAGTCATGTTTTCTTGAGATTTATCCACAAGTTGAATAAAAACAATCCCACAGTTATTTGTTACATGATTTTAATATCCATGCGAATCGACCGAAAAGAGTTTGTCTCACTAAATATGGGAATAAAATACATAGATGACTTAGAATTGATTTGCAATTCAAAAGTCTTTGCTGAAATGTATTTATTTAAGGGCTTCACATGTTTCCACTAGCTATTCAATCGAAAATATCATTCATAGATCAATCTTGATATGTATCATATGAAGTACTCTTTCAGTATTCAGTAACTATTGTACTGTGACACCTCCTTTTTGTAAAGTTATGAAGTCACAATTACCATAAAAGAAAGTTATTGATGAAGAATCACAGACAGTTCAAGAAGGGAATTTTCTTTTTCGACAATGTCATTTACTTATATTACAAACGTATTTGTTGTTAACTTTTAAAAATAGTAGTCTATAAGAAAATAAGAAACTATGTCATTCATTGAAGCTAACAACAATTCAAATTCTTCAAGTATCGAATATAATAGTATATCTTCTCAATCTTGAACTCTGGTGTCTCTTTATACATAAATTTCTATTCTGTCTTGTCAAACCTTATTCCCAAGGTTAAGTTTTATATCGTTGCTACTGCATTAATCCGATCTCCTTTTTTATTTCCATCTCGTCCTACTGATGTAGTATAGCAACTTGTACCGATAGACATCTGTACCAAGCCCGATGATGATATCTGGTCGTAATAAGATTTAGAAAGACTGTTGCATAATTAAAAAGTTATCAAAAATAAAGTGGCATTGAATTCACATTATATTACACTAGACTACCATTAATAGAAGTTAACTATGAATACAGTTGTACAGCTTGAGATAATGAAGGAAGGGGTAGAAAAGGTCGACCCTGAAAATGTCACTTCCCACTTTAACCCACAGATTTTTGTCTCCGATGTTAAGACTTTTAGAAGTGAGGAGTTAACGCATCAAAAAACCCACAATAGGGCCGTGCTCCACCGGCCTCAAGCAGTTGTCCCATGGGTTCTGTGGTCACGTTCCCAGTTCGCTAAGACCACCACTAACTCAGCTTCTCTTTCAGGTTACTGAAGAAGAAACATCTTTTCACTATGTTGTCATCCGGGAAGTGTCAACTACCCCCATGCCCTTTTCAGCACCTGAAATCATCTTGTTCAAGATCAAACCTTTACCTCACCTCTGAATAATTCTTCTATCCTCACGACTAAGCCTTATCATTTATCTTTACATTCACGCGCTACCAATGCTGATGTTTCGGGTTCACAAGATGATATTCCTGGTCTCCTGAAACTACGCTTTTAATGTTCGCACCTTTTGTCAGACGGGATTGCAGGCTTCTTTAGTTAGAACTCAAGAATCTCGCGTCGTCGATGTATGCTACGTCTCTGAAACGCATGTACAGAATCTAAGTACGATCATTCATTTGACTTCACCATGTCAGTATAAAGAACCCGCACGCTTTACTCTTCGTGTATCTGAAGACCCTACTGCTACTTCACGCGGCATCGCTGGTATAGATATAGAACTAAGTTCGAAAGCAGAACAGACTCTCCTAGACTAGATTCCAATAGACAGTTACTTATGTGTTTAACTAAACAAGACAGTAAGATCTCGGAAAAATGGGGATATACGACGTTGCCTGTTCGTTTTCTCTGCCTACACTACCGCTGATTGCAGCTCGGACAAAGTTAAAGATGAATTTTATGGGAAGCTACCAAGCCTCCTTCAAAAAGCTAAACGCTCTGATGTAGTGTTAGTGACAGGTGGTTTTAATACTCTAGTACGTAAACCAAACCGAATGGCAATTAGGCTGATCTTACTGTGTTGCGGCTCAGCGAACAGAAAATGTTGGCCGTCTGTCGCGACAGTGGACAGCCGTTCGGAACTATCAAGGAAACTGTTATTTATTGTTTCCGCCTTCAGGTTTTTTATCTTCCTCATATCCCGTAAGTATATAATTACTTCTCAAGCATTTGTTTTTCATCTTACGCAACCTTATTTTGATTCTCGAAGTGATCTACTATTTATATTTTCGACCAATTTCAAAGGGTAACAGGCGTAAATAAGCTGCGTAAACCAAAGGACTATCACTTAGACGTACGAGATAACATGACTAGTACGGATGACAATTTATTGCAGAATTCGAAATTTTTCATTATTTGTTGAAAATAAACAACTTCATTAGACGTTTGGAAAACCACCATTTCTATTGGTTTTAGAATAAAGGGACGATCGTAAGTCGAACATATTTCACACGATAAAAAATGTCATTCTATTTCTTAAAGTTCACCTTTATTAACATACGCATTTTTTCACTTGTCTTTTTGCTCACGCCCTTATCTGTATGAACCATTACTTCGCTATTGAAAACGTAAAGTTGGTAGTGAGTTACACTAATATTAAAAATGAATTATATCAAGCTCCATATCAACAGCTCGCATAGTCAGAAGTGCGATTTGCTGACGGGTAGCTCATCGCAATGTTACCAAAAAGTGATTTCGATTTAGCGGTCTATGGAATTTTCAAGCAAAAGAATGACCGTTTTACACGAAATATGAAATTATTGAATATTACTCCTGAACATAGGTATAATTTGTCTCGTTATCTCTCTATAGTATGCACAAATAACTTGTATTTATCTGCAAAAATCTACAATATCCTCACAGAAATTTGACTCAGGGTTAGAGGATTAAGTCTCTCTAGTTTTTGACTGGAAAGAACTGTCCGCACAGGTTAATCTAAAAAGAGATTGATATAGAGTAACCTATTGCTGTTGTAAGCTATAATTAAATACAAAAGAAAAAGTTAGCTACTTCTTTTCTAAGCACATAGGAGAAACATTTTGAGCACAAATATCTCGAATACATAGTGGTAGACGTATATGGGATTGTGTTCTTTTGGTTTTTGAATATCATTTACTGCTAGGTCGGTGACTAAGTTCTTACAACACATTAATATTTTGCACCAACTTTACTGATAGAATGGAGGCCTTAGGACGTGGAATTCCAGCCACACTGAACCTTCTTGAGCATAATTAGGAAGGTTATCTGTTGGGGATGTTAGATTTCCAGAACTCACTTAGTAAATACCTTGTTTTTGTAATTTTATCTTGAAAATTTGAATTTCTTTGCTTCCGCGCCAAAAGCGCTCTTTCCACCTTCATGTCGTATTTCCCACTTGGGAAAACCTTAAACGCTATTGGTCCGTTGCGTCTTTCAGTATGCTATTTTGTAACGCTTCCCAAGGACAGTTTTATGTTGTGTACATACGTTTAGTTTGTGCCTGTTGGATCGCTCATGCTTCTGGCTGCTTGTGGAATATAGTCCCCGTTTGGATTTCGACTTATCACTAGTTAGCGGGGCTGGGACACGTCGGAATAGCTAGCTTATTGGTCTTTGGTTACAAGTCTTTGTTCCGTTCGCATACCACGTGAACTCGTAATCGCTTCAAACATAGCATTATCACTGTCAAAAGCTCTCAAACAGTAATATATAAGTACTGATATTTCTCAAAATTTCTTTACAAATAAAACTATTAGTATTTTTTTCACTGTTAATACTTAATGGTAGAAATGAAATAGGTAAAAAAAGAGTTAGCTCAAAATGTGAGATGCGCTCTAATGCGTGTTGCAGAAAACTCAAATTGTTTTCAAATTAAATTACACGATTTACCATGTGTACGTTAGTTAGAACATAGCTATATACACGTATTGTATAGAGATGATTGATTATGTGATTTGTCACAGTTTTACTTTTCTACGGCACAAAAAACAATTTCAGTTATTTTAGTGAAGAAGTTTATTTCCATAAAATCTGAGAACCATACTGGATAACCCTCAGAATACTGAAATTTATCTGTCAATCACTCCACTAGCCTCGGTACGTGCACTACATTTACTAAAATACTACATCGTTTAGTTGTAAAACTATGTTGTTTCTTTTAACTCGATTTATGAAATTGGAGGTAAAGCTATACTAAGGATAGTGCGGAGATATTCATAAGATTTTAAACGGTAAACACGTACAACAGAACTAAAAGAACCGTTTCGGCGACTTTATGACTCATTACTAAATAGACAAAGAATGTTGGAATCAATATTTCAACACATAGTTCCAATACAGGAGTGCAGAGTAAATATTCAGTAATTAGTTGAAACAAACAAGACATGTTTTGTTCTTTTTTGTCAGCAAGTAGTAAATTGATGTCTTGAAATTGACCATGAATATTCAACCTTGTTTGAACGAACTTGCTTTCCATCTATGATGGGCACATTTATTTCTCCTTTAAGATGTGCCCTAGATGTGTTCACTGTTTCTTTTCTTTACGTCTATCATTGTCTCTGTAAATTTATTGGAAAGAATATGTAATAAGTTATTGATTTTAGTGTTTGTAAATAGTAATAAGAATACTTCTGAGAAAGAGTTTTTAGCCTCTACTATTTTCACACAAAAAAGAATGTCATAAACCCAGCTAAAAAATGACATCGCTTTTGACCTTTAGATAATCTCTGAAAATACGAGTTCTTTTGAAGATACAGTCTGCGGGATTACAAATCCTATTGAATTAATCAATAAGAATAATTTAGTTTTTTAACTTTCATTTAAGAACCTCCAAAGTAAACGTACGAAAGAAATGAACATGTTTCTTTTTTCACAAGATAGTATACATCAAACCTAAAAAATAATTCACTTTGATGGGACAAAAGAAAAATAACGGAACGGTTGTTTATACAATTTAAGTCAAACATGTCATCAATTTATAACTGGTTTTAGACTGAACATTGTAGATGAAATTATTGAGTTTAATTCGACATACAATGTTTAAATCCATAATAATTTTGTCATAACTAAGGGATTCTGTTTTAAGTTTCGAGATGAGTTTCTTAGTACATTCAATTTGTGATTTTGTGACACGTCGTACATACCCTTGGATGAAACGGCAGAGATCATAGTTGAATATTCTGAACTTTTACCTTTACCAATCCATGAATTCAAACAGCTCCTGTTTCTGTGTACAAAGAACATACAATTCAAATTCAACAATGTGTTCTACCGTCAAATTGATGAAGTAGCCATGGGTCCGATTCTGGCCGACATATTTATGGGAAATCTCGAATAGAAGAAGCTTAAGCATGTCATCAATAGTACCACACTCTACTGTAGATACATGGATGACACTTTTCTTGTTTGCAACAATCACAAACACTCCATCAATCTACTCAGTTTGTTCAATAAAGCATACAAGGATATAAAATTTACCATGGAACATGAAGTGGAAGATAAATTCCATTTCCTAGATATTGGAATTAGACGAACATCAGTGGGTACATTACAAAGATACGTTCATCGCAAAAACACTTGAAGTGGACTATATCTCAATTACTACAGTTTCTGTCCATTGAACTACAAAAAGGGTATTGTACGAACCTTTTTTGACCGCGCACGCAAAATCTGCTCAAATGAGTGTCTTGAAGAAATTGCTTTAATCACCAAGTGCCTACGTGAAAATGCATACCCGGAGAAATTCATCCATAAATAGGCAAACACCAAGTATGATCGAGTGGAAAAGAAAACATGCTTCTTATACCTACGTTTCAAAGGAGATGAAATCCCTGGAATAATTAATCACAGACTTGATTCTGCGTTGAAAGCGACCTACCCAGCAGCTAAACTGACAACGGTGTGGGAAACTAACTGCTCACTCAAACAAGCTAAAATCGACAAGTCCTCTTTTCTCAGTAGCTCCAACTGCATTTACCAATTTACATGTATGTGCCAAAGAACATACTTTGGAATAACCGAGAGAAGAGTACATGTTCGTATTTCTGAGCATGTTCGTAAGAAACTGAGGCTGAGAGTGACCAGGGCTCTCAACAGTGCAATAGCTCGGCATTTACTCGACACCGGGCACACCGCTGACATTTCTCATGCTTTCAAAATTATTAGCAAACAAAGAATTACAATTGCTCTCCAGTTTGCTGAAGCGATCGCGATAAAAAAAACTCAAACCGGATCTATGTACTCAAAAAGAGACAGTGATAAACTTATTACTACCCTGGTAATCCATTTCTTGTTTTTTGTTTTAATTTTTTGGATATTAGTTTTACTTTGGTTAATATTTAGTTTTTATTATATTCCTCTTCCATTGCCCAATTCTTAAACCACCCTTTCTCTCACACATTTCCACTGACTTGTTTCTCTTAAATTATATGAACTCTCCAAATTCTATTCAATTATTACATAACCCATCCTATTTGTTTTTAATTCCATGAATCCTTCATTACCTCTAAAATTATCACACATTTGATCATATCTGTCTTTGAACTCCATTCAACTATTACGCCACCCACCCTTTATGCTTCCTTCATTCTAATACCTAATAACCTCTGACCTTTTCTTGAACATATATATAAATGTAGTTATCATTGATGACCTTTTGTTATTGCAATCCTTTTACATTCACTTATGTCAATTGTTCCACACTATATATTATCTCAATACTAAAACTCTCATCCATATTTGGTTGTAAGAAGTTGATGAGAAATCACGAAATATAATGAATTCATATTATTCTGCATCAATATTTGTTTTGGCTTTATTGTATAGCTTTAGATTTCCTACCATAAACCATAAGTATTCCAAATTTTTCATTATCCAACTACAACTTTAAATTTCGTGGCTATGAATTTGTAAGGAGAGATTTCTTGAAGACTAATAGTAAATTTAACTAACTAATTATTTCTAATCATTCAAACAAATAACTTACTCGTAGTTTTTAAATAAGTTATCCAAATGATGAAAATTCACAAATGAATTAATGGCCATTCCTTTTCAGCAAGCTAATTTCAACTAACTAATTATAAGCCTGAATCGATAGCTACATTTTCTCGTTATTACTATCAATAAAACATTAAAAATCTTGACAGATATTAAACGAAAAGAAGAAAATAGACAATTTGGTTTATTGGATAGAGATAACTGTCAACTTCTTAAAATCTTATTCTTGATATTTCTCCATTAATCTAAGTAACGATGAGTAAATTAGGTCTACAGCATTTGTACTCCAGAAGTAGCCTAAATGATTATAATTTTCAATATAGTTCACAGAGATGATAGTTTTGTTAATTCTTTGTTTAAGTAAATCAATGCTTTCATTTGTACATAAATGATCATTTCCTCCATGATAAATGACTGTTGGGATGTTAAAGTTTTTCAGAGTGTATGAAGGAGGATCGTCTTGACCATAAATATGTCTATTCATATACTGTCCGTAGTCAAATTTCTGTAGCAGATGACTGTCAATCATCTATAAAAATGTCCGAAAAATTTTTTTCACTGTTTAATAAATTAGTTCATGGTAATTAAGGAACTATTTACTAAAACAATAAAGAAATATCGCTTCACTATGCACCACAATATAAATAAGATACACTTGAAAGGTTAATATGATCCAATAGATTTTCTAGCGCTGATGTAATAAGGTATTTCCGATGAATGCCTGAGTTTAACTATCACTAACGCGTCTATCTGAACTTGGTTCTATATGTTTATTTATGCTTAAATATTCTGGTAAACATAACATCCATTGAGTTAAACAATCAAATACATAGAGGACTTACTTACTTCGTACAAAAAATTAAATGAGAGCCATAAATTATATGCAAAATTGTTAAGATGAGTCATAACACATCGACCTTTACAAATCATTTACTGACTTACCATTTACTGAAATGAATTCATTCGAGAAACATGAGAGTACTTATAAAACGAAATTAATTAATGAGAGTACTTTAGTTTGTAGTTACGAGTGGCAGAGGTTCCAAATGAAGACTAGTTATGATCTCGAACATGAAGTTTGAAGAAACAAAGTAGTGTAGTTTTTGTAAGAATCTCTTTTTTATAATTCCAGTTAAGTTGATCTGATCTGACTATCTTTCACTCCTAGTTGTACCATTCGAAGTCGCAAAATTTTTTCTATCTATTACATCGCTTAGGCTACGTTACAAAAAATGTTTTGTGCTTCTTCCATAGATATTTTATTTGTCTCTGTGTCATAAAACATGAAACGTCTACAAAAAAATTTTCATCTTATAAATAGCTACTGATAATCAAACAAAATGTTTCACGGTCTTTCTACTAATGGTTTGTACTCCGTTCACGTCCAAGAAAACACGCGTTATGTGACATAATCACTTTAGTATTTTGTGAAATGAATAAATTTTGGGAGTGGTGAAAGACTCACTATTCACACCAGATGTGATCAACATATCATAACGCTTCATTATGATATTAAATGCTTGAGAAAATCTAGGTCTTTATGACATAGAAAAACCACTTCCCTAAAAGATGTAAAACCAGCTGAAATATGATTTAATTCTACCGAGTATATGATGATAAAAGAACAACAACAACAACCCATACCAATAAATAAAATTCGAAATAATATAATAATAAAAACTCAAAAAGCATTTCAAACTGGGGTTGTAGTGATCAGATAAATTTGCAAAAATCTTATGTATTTTGGTCACCGTATAATACAAGCAGAATGACCTGACTTGTGTCCAATCCAATAAGAGCTACTCACATATGAGTGAGCAACAAAATAGCGCAAATAAAAGATAACCGGTTATACGTTTTAAAATGATTTACTCGCGTAAACTCCCAAGTGGTAGCAGGTATTACTGTATTTAACTAAATTACGACTAACTAATGGAATGTGTGATTAGGTATCAGATAAATTAATATCTGATTGTTTTAAAATGACTTATTTGGGTAGGGTTCGGAATAGTACCCAATGTATTTAAACGCAATGAATTAAAACGAAATTAGAGTACTTGAAAAGAGACAAGGATGATGATTTTCTTTATAGGGAATAGCTATACCTTCAGAAAAGAGAAAGTGATTAATAAGAAGGTATGGGGATTTACGGAATGCTGAACAGCGAAATGTAAGTTGCATCGTCGTACGATGTATAAAATTATTACAAAGGCAGTCAACGGAATCCAATCACGTTCCAGATAAAGCTTAGCTATTTGCAAAGTGTTTGATCAGAATAATAAATGATCAGATATTTACGTTGACAAACACAACGGATCATATCTTACCTACGGCATCTACCGGTTTGTCAAATGCAGTATCACCTAAACCTCTAGCTGTGACTCTAATGAAGCAGACATTTCGGCGCAAAAAAATATGACTATCAGGCCTTTTTGTCGAATCCGAATTCAATAGACCCACCAATTCTACTCTCTGAATACAAGACTGTGAGAGGCAAGAATCCCCCTCTACATGATAGTAGGCCAGGTGAAAAATTTCCATATTATCTATAATTCAGAATCTGAAATTATTGAAGCAGTGTACCTCATAGGAAATCCGATGAAAAATACAAAATCTCTCAATCTTTGTGCACTTAGACCTATAAAGTTCAAGTTTCAAAATTCAGTACAACTATTTGATTGATTTTGATTCTGATGAAAAACAAACAGGAAAATTCGTATATGGAAAACCTTAACAAAATGAACAAACTTCGTCCGTCATTAAACCCACCAAATATCATGATTGATTAAGAACCTTTGACTTTACCAGAATCTCGAGGAATATATTCAGATGTACTGTAAAGAGGTTGCTTTTTGCATCTAAATCAATCTGTAAGTCCCAACTCTATTTGACTGTCTATCATAGTCACCATTCTACATAGAGAATGGAAACGAACTAAAAGTACTCACCACCTACGTTCGAGGAAATTACACTAGTCTGACTTTCATAATTGTACAATGGGACGTCAGCAGTCCATTATGAAAGATCTTCCTAAATCGAACAACATAATAGTAACCCTCATATGAGGATATTGAAATTCTTTTTGGTCTACAAATGAAACAGAGTTTAAGTGAATACAGAATTGGATAATTCGTTACAGGAATCCAACCTCAGCATAGAAAAGAAGTCCAAGCAGGCAGCAGTATTCACTAAACTGTTTGCAGAATATTTTCGAAACAGGTCGATTGTGGACTACTTACAAGGAATAGTAAACAGTTTGAATTTGCACATTTAAACTTATTAAACTGCGTAATAAGAATTTACAATGGTCAATAGCATTTATATCTACATCACATTATTAAATCTCCATTTCCATGCCCGCCTGTGACTCATAATATTTAGTTTATCAGTTGGTGTATTAATGGCATCAATTTTATTACTTCATCAAATCGGCCCTCTGATACTCACCTTTATTAATGTGTGCTTTTGAGAACGCAACCTTATTTAATGATTACCCTGGTATATAACTATAACAAAGGAATTGGGGTTTAATATTTAAGGTCGATTAGGATGCCATCAGAACTGAAAACATCCTAAAAGAAAAGTCTCTTTACAGAGGGACTTGTGAGGAACAGGATCAAGCGTAAGATTCAGTTAACAAGCTAATTTTAGTGCTTGTAACACTACTATTTCTGTAATATTTATTCATGGATTTCCCTTAATAGCTTATTGATTGATCAACTGTAAGTCGATTAAAAATGATCTAAGTTTGAGCCATTAATCAATGTAAATTTTTTCTAGTTAAAAATAAAAGTATAAAAATGATATGCGAATTTATTTTATCGAGAAACGAGTCGTTATCTTCCCATCTGTGTTACATTTTATACATCCGTGTATGGTCTTTTGAAATAAAAGAGTTACATTGCAAATAAACAGGGGAGATTCGATCGTGCGGATTGTTGTTATTGTAGATAGTTTCAGTCAAAAAGTAACAGGTTCCTTTTAATTATCGACCCCCAACATAGCCACACTGGTACTCACACTACGTGCTGTAGGTATATTCAAAATTGTTGCTAACGATTTGTTTAATCATGATAACAACTCCTACTGATCGAATTTATTCAGTCTAAAATTAGGATACCTGTTACCGGAATTGACCACCCCACATAACGTCTGTTTCTTCTAAGTGTACTGTAGGATTTATCCTTTTTTAAGAATGTTTAACTTACTTGGCTAAAATGGACTAGATTTTTAATCGACGTTCCTGCTGGGGAGTGGGCGATAGTAAGTGGAAGACGTGTCTAAATTAAAAGTAACATAAAATCGTCATTGCAAAATAAACAGCAACTAGAAAAAGGTTTACAAATAAACACCGTTTTTAAACAAACTATGGTTTTAATTTTTGTTCAAAGATGACTCGACTTACACACTTGTTTCGATACTTCAAGTACCATTCATGTGAAAATGTTCTCAAAGTCCTGAGAGTTAATCACACTGGATATTTCAAGTACTATACACATCTTGGAACCATTTTGAGCTGTTCATGATGTCAGTATATTTAGAAGAACTACTAATGTTTACCGATCGTGGAATAATTGATGTTTCATTTTCAAATGTATTAATGCATTTTTAGTAAGATAAAGTCATTTCATTTTCACGTACGAAAACAACTAATGAATAAGATTAGATAGTCGAACACCTTTTACTATCAACTCATTAAACAGGTTACATGATTTCCTATCGTTTTCATAGTTATTTCATCATTAAAATATTATGGTTATATAAAAGACAACAAAAATCAAGTGGCAGATCATCTAAGGTATTTAGCATTGCTTAGTTTCATATTCCATCAATTTCGGCTGTTAATTTATTTCTATACATTTTAGGATTGAGCATAAATACCGATCTGTTTACTTCAACAATGTTTATAGCTCACATATGATTATTTACTATCCATTTCAGCCGAAATCTTCCAGCTGAAGAGGAAATTAGAAAAAAGATTTTGGAAGTGAATCGGACATACATTAAGGAAATCACCAAACTGCATCACGAGGCAAGCCCTAACTTGGATTCCGGAAGGGAAGAGGAAGGCCAAAGAACAAATTACTCCGGGAAATAAAAGCAGATATGAAAAGGATGAATAACAATTGGAGAGAACTGGAAAGGATTTCGCAGGACAGGGTTGGATGGAGAATGCTGATGGGCGGCCTATGCTTCTCCATGAGGGGTACAGGCGTAGGTAAGTAAGTAATTTCAGTCAAAATCTATTCTGATACTGATACTATTGCATAAAGAAATAATTTATCTACTATCAACAATTTTAAACTACACGTTTTTAAAGTTAGTCCTACATGAAAACTACCGTTCTAACTAATTTTTACAAGGATTAGACAGATAAATTAATGGAATTTTTTAACAATGATGAATTATTTTAAATCACAAATGTTTTTACATTCTCACCAAATTAGTATTGAATCCATCGTTTCCAGCAATGCTGTCAATAACTGACATGCACAAATTCGGGTAAAACCCGCAAACATACTTCCCCAAAATCTTCATGTAATGATCCGACGGCAGAACTTCACCACGTGTTAAATATCCTAGGACAAACTGAGCAGTTACATAATGATGAACTAGTGGGAGGAAAATGCCCTTAACATTTGCGAAATAGCCAACTGGGCCAAAGGCTATAAATAAATTAATATTTGACTGTAATTCCGGGTTATCGTCTAATGCCGTCATGGCGATAAGTGATCCCTTATACAGAAAAAATAAAACAAAACTACAAATCAGGAATGTAGTAAATACAAAATTTCATATGAATATGTATAGGAACGATGGTTATCAAATTAGGAACCTAAAAGGTAAAATTGTCTATTTAAATTCGATACAAATTGTTGTAACTAAGTTTTGACCTCTTTTTTAACGCGAATAAATGTGCATTATATTCTACGGGTTGTCACTGACGTAGTTAAGATCTGAAACGACAAAAATTGAGCATATATTTGAATTGTAATGCAGATGCTGGAATTAGTGGAAAAACATTTAAGATTACTTTTGATCATAGGCAATCTCTTTACTCTCTGAAAGCAGTTGTGAAATATTCACCTTATTCGATTAATGAGAAGGATCTGTGATTCTTACTATAGTTAGCACTAAACGGTGTCCAATATTTTGTAGCGTTTATCTAGTTACTTGTTCAGACGACTTTTACCTTACCCTTAAAAATATTCCACCGAATTCTCCAAAAATACAGATCTGCCTGAAATTTCTACTATAGATTTGACTAAATTAATTTAAAGAATCGTTTAAGCAAAACAGAGTGTGCGAAATTCCATGGTTTGATTTGTTTGACCAGTGTTTAGACAGTTGACATAAATATGCTGTCAGTATTTTAAATCATATGCGTTACAATGATTTGCACAACTATCGTCTTTGATAAATACTAAATAAAATCTGAAAATCCCAGCCAAAATCCGAAACAATTCAAATTCTCGGTGTACAGATAGGCTTCTTCGACAGATCATGAATAAATACTGTTTTTCCCCATAGTAGAGAATCGTATATTCCTTAGGGTGTAACACAGAAACAACTCAAGCGTGATAGCAATATTCTTTAAGATGAGGTAGTAACTTACTGTAAACTTATTCCAGTCCATTTTACCTTTAAATGCTTTGTAAGGTTGAAGATAGTTTTTTAAATAAGGCATTTTTTTAACAATATTAGTATAGGAACCAGATATGAAGATATCGAAATAAAACTTACGATGACCGGGTGGTTATAACTTATATTTTAGTCATTAATCCATATAAGTGTAGTCCCTAATTGGACATATTATATATAAGTGGATCTTTAGAACAAATATTTGGAATTTCAACTTGACTTCTAGTACAGGCTATCCGTCATGGCAGTTTTAATGTCGGGTATAACTCCAAACTCTGCTATTTTAAATCTAAATGTTCCGTTTGCATGGTATAGTTTTTCTGTTTTATGAGATGTAATGGAGCGTATGGTATTGAATAAACCGAGTATTATTATACTTTTTTTTATGAATTACCATAAACTTATGAGATTTTTAAAAAGTTTATCTGAAAACTAAGTACGTTTATAAACGATTCATTTGATAACCTCAGTGAGTTAAGATAACTTACCGAGAGACAATGAAAGGGAATAGCGGTAGGATACTATTTAACCTTCAAATAAACAAAGGTAAGTGGTTTACCAAGTGTTTTTCCCTCATTTTCCATGTTTCTTCACAGAAAAATTTTCATTTAATAAATTGAAGGTGTCAAAGAACAAGAGAACCATCAGTTCTTTACGACAATAAAAAAAACAGTTTTCAATTACTGAATATAAAAAGTGTCTGCCTCAGTACACGAAGACCTATAGTGATGCATTTACTAGCGTTATCTTACTCAATGCAATAGAGACTACAATACACTTCTTCGCATGTATTCCTCAGTTCCGATAGCCAAATACCAAGAACAACTGAGAATGCAATTAAATAAGACCAAATACGTGGGATGTTTGTAGAATCCACCAGGTAAGGAAGTACATGAACAATACTTAATCATTTCCGATTCTTACAAACAATGTTGAAAATACAGAGTAGTTACAAATTTAAGATACGTTCAATAAAACATACAACAGTACTACTAAAGACTACTGAGAATTCCCCCTAATTAAAAAACTGCCTTATTGTGTAATCGACTAATTAAACTATTGTAATTTAAAATACCGAAGCTAATCATAACAAAATACTAGAAATACAATCCCAAATACTGCAAACGTTTATGGGACGTAAAAACCTTAACAAATGAAAAACAATTTGTTCTCCTTAGTATTGGTCCATGATCGTTCTATCTGTAGTTTCATTTCTTCATAGTTACATAATACTGAGAAATCGGCATAATTGTTGTGATGGATTAAACATTCAAATTGTTGAGATGTGTGGGAATTTCCATATTCCGGAAGCTTAACAGCCTAACAAGTACTATATCTGTTCAATGCTTTACTAGAGTGAAATATTAGATATTGTTGTAAAACAAATAGAGATAATTGAGGGATGCTTTGACTAACATGCATAACCGAAAAATCAATCACTGAAAATGTACGTTAATTTTTTTTATATGATTTGGAGCTTTTTCTTATACAGACATACTTGAGTGTTTTCTCATATCAAACATAATAACAAAACAAATCCACGTTACTGCGACTGAAAGTTTTTATAACTAGTTGCAGATATTCTTTTAAATTAAGAGACATTTTATTCACTCTAGCAGTTGTCTTTATTGAGGCACTACTCGAAAATAGTATAATATATATTATCTGGTTATTCTAAGCACAATCGGTAATGGTTTACATTTACACAGTGAACTTTAAGCTGAAAATCTAAAAAAGAGAACTTAAATTTATGTGTTGTCGTGAGTAAATGTAAAGTTTATGCATCTGGTGTAAAAAGTGATGCCTAATATTTGAAAAAACTTTGAGTTTACTAAGTAGATATTAAATCACCAAAGGTGTGCCATGTACTTACCTGAGAAAATCCAATATAGCTTAGTTGTTTCATCCTGGTAACAGATATAATATGTCTGATTGTAGCCGGAAAATCATAACTTGACATTTCTTGCCATGAAAAATCCCAATATTCTTTTTGACTTGAATCAAGATGCTTATGTTTTTTTGAATATGTATTGCCTCTGCTGTTCGCTAGCCACACGTCATACCCATAATCAGCCAAGATATATCCTAAACTCTGATTTTTCAAATTCATAACCCATGCATGTGACGAGTCCAACAATCCATGTTGCAATAAAACAACTTTACGCTCTACAATTGCAAAAAATAATGATGTTCCTGATCTTGGAAGTGAAACACCATTAAAGATTTAAATTCAGCTCTCAACACTTACTTTGATAAACTGACTGGTTTGTGTAAAGTCTAATTAAACACAGAATGTATTGATCACTGGTAGTAATTTCATGTTCTTCAACTAGATATCCTTGTCTCCGTATTATTTCACTCTTTACAAGCAAATTGTAAGTTACCCCTCAAAGTAACTACTGAACAATATCTAACTGTTTATAATCAGAAAGGGATTTTGTAGAGATTTCAGTATTTTCATAGTTGAAACCATGAGTCGATTGAAGCTAGACCACCATGGAAAACCTGGAAGCACTGGACGGTCGTCTCGTCCTATTGTGGGACCCCTCAGCAGTGAGCATCCACGATCC
>NC_031502.1:13161973-13223153 GCF_000237925.1 Schistosoma mansoni | reverse complement strand
TGTTGTTTGATTTTTTATGGACAATAATTACGAATTATGTTAATTAGTTAGCCAATTATTGACGATAAGACAACGTAATAGTAATAATGACTATTTATATATAATGACTATATATATATATATATATATATATATATATATATATATATATATAGCTGGTACCTATATTAAATATTGCTCTGGTTGTTAGAAGGGGCATCGGCCTGATGACTTCCGAAGAATCTCGGCTGTCATCATGAGGCGTCATAATTCTTCCTTCAACTCAGGGGATAGAGTTTAAATGGTTCAATTTTTTTACTCTGTCCAGCGTGGAATATGTGCATAAATTGCTCCAAGCCTTTCCAATGATTTGTCACAACAAACACAGAGGCATCTCATACATTCTCAGTAGCTAGATTTTATAGTAATTTTTTAATGAGATGGAGAAGGTCTCAAAAGATTGGAGCGGAACTAACCTAAAAAATTTTCCCCAATCGCCCTTGACATTTTAATCACATTCGAAGGAGTGACTATATGATAATATGTACAATAATTTAGATATGTTGGTAATGACACTATGGTCTTACGATATTGTAGATTGTATCTTGTGTATAAGTTACTGAATAACTTATGTCAAGTACTACTCAGTTTAATTTATTCAAATCTGACTATTGGTCTCTGTGAGTAAAACGTAGAACTCAGTGTATTTAGATATCGTTTCGGTTTATTTTTGACGTTTAATAAATCCTCATTTTTTGTATTTGCACTCTAATTTAAGTCATGAAAATCAAGGCTTTCAATATCAGATACCAGTATTCCATGGGTTATATAACTTTATTAATGCAGTGAAATATAATACACAAGATATTTTTTTCTAAATTTAAGGTAACTAATAGTCATTTATCGATCTGTAGAAAACATGACAACTTTTATTTTAATGGCGTCGCCTGGCAACAAAGAAAACCAATCAAGCCTCAATCAATAAAAATAAACATTAAACACCTTGTAATCATCCAAGATCTCATTGTCCGCTACACTAAATTGTCAATATAGTGCGTAAATTCAAGTACATGTAAAAAAAAAATAAGTATACAGAAGTGAAAATATGACAGATCCACATGTATGCGATGTTTTTATTAAAGTATTTTCAACATAGGTGAAACTGAGTGGATTAAAATAATCTGATAAAGTCCTATTCATTCAACAAGATTCGTTGCCGTAGAATTCAATTTTGTCTTAAATGTGTTTCAAATGAACTTTAAATAGTCGAAACGTATGTGAAAAGAATTTAAATCCGAAGATTCGTCTAGAGAATTTCAGCCCAAATTAGTAAATGCTGATTTAATACCAAAAAGGATTATAAATCCTTCCATTAAAAAGTAATGAACATAACTGAAAATATTTTAAATATAAATCAGATTAATAGCCTTAAATGAGTCACAATCCATTAATTTTCAAAACTAGGCAGAGGGTTCTCGAAGTCTCGAAACATTGTCTGACTTCAAAAACAGCCATATAAGGGATTCAACCACAAGATTTCTCTTGTCAGTCTTACTATTAAGGAACTCAACTTCCATTCATATCGCTTTCGTAATAAAGTGGTCCAACCTACAACGTTCTAATATTATGAATTCACTACCCTTCCAGAATTTAACATGTTAAATTTCAGAATAACAGGAATCCTGCTGTTTGCTATTGACGTCTACTTGTGAATAACAGCCACATGCTAACTTCTCGGCACTGTCGCCGAATGGTTTCATTACTAAACATCAATGCTATCCGTGTTCTTACTGGGTCTCATTTTTGATGACCCTTGGTTCAGACTTCTGTGGTGGTTGTGTGAACTGGGATAGTTAACTTCAAATTTGTATTATTAAGTCTAATCATATATTAACTTGTTGCGTACTCTTTTTGGGGGAACTCAGTGTACTGCTGGGTCGTTTGTTCGACGCTTTAATGACCTAAATAAATATAGGACTTAACCCGCTAATTGTTCAAGTTACATGCACATTACCAACACAGAAACCATTTTAGTCGTCTATGTATTTCGGTAACTGACAACAAGTATACAAATGTCTATGTATGCACTCAAGTTCGCATATTTGCTGTCGTACGCTAAGTCAAATATATACTTCTGTCCATAATTGATAGTTATGGTCACTACTACACTCCAAAGACCTTAAACCAAATTTATCCTAAGCAGCCGAGGTGGAACTATTTCCACCTATATCCTGGTTACAATCTGGGACAACAGCCAAGACACACAAGTATGTTGACTTATACCGATTGATTCCACTGCTTTGAACTATATGCATACATTTGTCTAGGAGTGATTATGAATTCCGAACTGTTAATTTAAGTTCTTCTATGCGGTAACTGGAATCATATTGGCTTAAGTAGATGTTGTAATGAGACAAAAAATAACCGTGACTCTTATCTTTGATTAATGAAATTGCAACGAGACGACTAAATTCATCAAACCGAACCCACATTTTGACGATATTATTTCCGAGGAATTCTACCAAGTTTTGACTGGTTATCATCTGCCTACCTGAAATTGTGAACATGAGCAGAAGCGAACCGAAAGTCACTTTACTCATACACTGGGAAAAAGATAGCTCAATCTAACCTCCTACTTTCTTTATTCCTTAGAAGGCAGGATTACTTAAGATTCAAACTCTTCTGTCTTACAGTACGATGTTATTCATGGTTATCATACTTATAACAGGTCAATAATCGTTGTGCTTCACGATGTTAGGGCTTCCTTTGATTCACTGGACAGGATTATCTATTGAAGGGTGTCTCTGAGAAGTTTGATGACATTAAAGGCCCCATATACAAGTACCTCAGATAGAGTGTGGGCATGCAATAATCCACCTCCATCGTTTCATTCCATCAGTGAGGTTAGGCAATGTTGCCCAATCTCACTATTCATATTCAACTTTGCCTAAAGTGACATTCTGAAAGCAGCTCCGATAGAAGCATCTAGTGTTGGTGTGTATCGGTTACCTGAAGAAAGGCTCTTCTACCTCGAGTATGCGGATGGTGTTTTCCTACTGTGAGATGATACGCAAGCCACCCAATTCACACTTAGTCAGTCAATTATCGGTGTCTGTAGGTATGGCATGTGCTTTGAACCTAAGTGCAAAGTACATCCACAAGACTGGCAGTAATCTATAACTCCATCCACTCTTGATAAAGAACACCTACAAGTAGTTGAGAAATCCGTAAGTTTGGGCAGCTACATAAGTCCTAGTGCTAGCTTGAGTGGTGACGTCACTTTACGTGTAGCGAAGGTTAGAACGACCTATGCCAAGCTGTATCAACTTTGGAGACTTCAAGATGTGTTAATCTAGCAGTAGAAAGCCGGGTTTGCAACACGTTCTGCTAAATGGTTGTGAAACCTAGCCTCTGGAATGTTAAGTAACATAACTTTCATTAATATCGCCTTCGTAATAAAGTGCTTCTGATAAGTGGTCCAACCTACAACGTTCTAATATTATGAATTCACTACCCATCCAGAATTTAACATGTTAAATTCCAGAATAACAGGAATCCTGCTGTTTTCTATTGACGTCTACTTGTGAATAACAGCCACATGCTGACTTCTGGTCACTGTTTTAGTTTGCTTCATGAGTTATATCTCTGAAGTCACCAACTTCTGGACGGTCATGAGTTTTAGGGTTTGCTAATCTCTGAGGTTACTGTTATTAAAGGTTGGAAGCGTGTTTCTCGAGGATCAATCACGATGACGCATGAATTTGCTATCTTATGTTTTCACTGGCGTCATTGCCTCGGTTTCTAGACATACCGACCATCATTAAATCAACTCCAATAACACGTCAGTTCGAATAGCCATGATTACGTTGTGACAATTTAGGCATCGGAGATAAGCCGAGCTTTGCTTTATGATACACATCCATCTGTAGTTCTAAACCTACGGGTAGTATGAGTTAACAGAAGCACGGAGAACTTCGTTTTCAGGCGTAGAGTCGTATGGCGCCTTTAGTCGTTTCGCTACACACCTGTGCGGCAGGTTCATGCGAGACAAATTAAGAACTCTCAAAATGTAGATTTACGTCTTAAGATGCGGAGCATTTCAGTGCCTACACTCGGCCTGAAAATATTCAATTGCAAGAATGTTTCACGACAGCGATCGTTTACGCTTATCTCGGACAAACGGCAGATAAGAAGCGCTGAAATTACGAGCATAGTAACGTTTATTTTATAAGGCACAAATTACAAAATTGTCACTCATTAAAAAGACGTTTATTCGTAGATCGAGCACTGAACAACCAGCAAGCGCCGTTACGTTTGCCAAGGGAAATTCGAACCGTATGGCTGCATGTAGTAAGAATCCCAGTTTGTCTACAAATTAATTATGAAAATCCTTTTGAGGAAATAAAATAGACTTCTATAATCAAAAACACCCTCGGTCTACGACAGGGAACTCTACTCTTAGAATGCAAGTTATGTCACTGATTACCACTGGCTTGACACCGTATCTTAGTATTCATAAGATTGAAGTTTCTGTAACTGTCGTGTCTTGATTGATATTAATAATGCACTCCAATCTAACAAGATAAACAGCATAGCAGAGTTACCTTTGTCAAAATATGGAGAACCACCACTATCAAGTTTAGGCAAGTACTATCGATACGAAACCCGTTGTTACGTCACGTGCCGTCTGATGGCCGAAGACATGCCATGTCATGGGAAGTACGGAGAATGTAACGCGCATTCATTTGCTACTAAAACAGCGAGGTGTGATGAATTATCTACACTGAAGCATTATATTGTAAAGTCTAACTGATTAACTCATAGACTGGGAACATTCAACCAACACAGTAGTGCAACCTGAAAATGTATTTAAAAATGAAGACATAAAATGGGAATTGTCACACGGCATAAATTTGTACTTCGGAAAAAGGGGGGCAATGTTTATTGTTGAGGAATAGGAGGATGACCAGGAGCAGGAGGCATGCTAGGAGCACATTGTATTGATTGTGTGCCTGGCATAGTCTGTCCCGGAGGAGCTCCAGCACCAGGTTGACCTGGTGCGCCTGTTTGCTGTTGTTGCCACGCTTGCCAAGCTTGCCATTGTTGCCATTGCTGCCACTGAGCGTAATCGTACTGAAAACGAAAAGAATGGTGGGAGCCAAAACGGAACCCGTCAGAATGAATCACAAATAAATTACTTAACACAATGAAACTATTCATAAAATTTGCTGACTGTTTTTAGATACACAGATTACCTGTGCATCTAAACTATCTGGGAAAAGTTGAAAGTAACCTCACCTGTCCGGTAGCCGTTGGTTGTGCTTGAACAGGAACTTGAGAGGGTGCAGCTGCCGGTGTACCAGATTGCGCAGCCTGCACATGGCCTGTTGGCACTGGGGCCGTCTGTTGAACGGCAGCCACTGAGGGTTGTTGAGCCTGTCTTAAAATGGCATCGGCGCATTCATGCATACCTTGACGTCTGTAGTATTCAGCCCAAGCTGCACTGTAATCAGGTTGGCCGGTGTATGGGTTATATGTAGGAGCCGGCATGGCGGCGGCCGCAACGGCACTTTGGGCACAGTTGGCCATGGTCCATGGATCTGGAAAAAATACACAGAAAATTACAAAACACATAAGTATCGATTACAACCAGTTTGTGTGAAAGACCGTTCCGGTACCAGTCTATCTTATATGTTTGACTACAATTATCGAGTCACCCTTCAACCCAACATTGTGGAGTTTTTGAACCCAATATTACATCCGACAGTGCAACCAAAGTCAACAGTAGTGTCAATCACTAGCAGTCTTTAAATGCTATTTCTCAAACAAATAAAAAAATCGAGTACAACGTTAAGATGGTAATCGTCATTTAGGCTTACAGCTGGTGTTGTTCGAAAGTTTCAAGCCGCCGATATCAGTTTGAGCCAGTCACTCTCAATGCCCAATAATCGTTTGTCGCTGCTTGGTTGAATGCAGCTAGCCCTGACTGCGACACAGCTTCTAAAGCTGTCAGTCAGTCAACAAAAAACATTAAGCTTACCTGCATGTGGGTAGCCGTATTGACCCCAAGGCCCAGGAACAGCACCGGTGGTAGTAGCTGGTCGAGTCATGGGAATACCAGCACGCTCAGAGATCATTCTTTAAACACCATCCGACATCCAGAGAAATGAGAACCAGGGATTAGTGAATATACGAATGGCACGAATAGGCATATACCGAAATGATAAAGACAGTAACAAATAGAAAAATATTGCTTTGATAATCGGAGTAAGCACATACACATTTATTAATTACACAAAAGGCTTACATGGAGGTGATATTATCACAAACAAAGAACATTACCTTATGGCTTGTTCTATCTCTTGTCTGTTACCACGGACATTAAATATTTTGATAGAGGGGTCCGGTGGTGGCTCCTTTGATATTTCGACATGGGCTCCACTGACGCGACAAATCTCTTTAATGGACTCGCCACCTTTGCCAATTACAAGTCCTGCCTTTTCAGCCGGAACGGCATATTGGGATGTTTCTTGGCCGTCGTATCCATAGTGCATTGAACCTCCAGGACGCTACAAAGGATATTATTAACGAACCGACCTTACATCTCTAGAATTTATAAGGACAAGAACAGCTTGTCGAGCTTTTTCCACTCGTGCCGGCTCGCCGGATATTCTTAGCGGTTTGTCTTCAGGAGTCGGGTTGTTTGATTGTTGGATTAGCACCATCTTGACGCCATTCTCTTCTTGCAGATTCTTGATAGTCTCACCGTTCTTGCCAATCACTAAACCAGCCTTTAAACCAGGAACCATCATCTCAATGGTTGTTATGCTTCCAGTTGAATTATAGGCAGGGGTAGTTGGTGTGCCGTTTTTCCCGGCACGCTCAATTATGTCACCAATCATTTGTTTCGCATGACTGGAAATATAGTTGCACTTACTGAACTTACTCAATTTGCTGCGGAGTTCCAGTTAGGGTAACAGTACGCTCGGGAGTACCAGCTAAAATGTTAAACGCGGAAGAGATGCATTACCTTGGGAAATTTGAACCTTGCATTGTGTATCATTTTGAAGTTGTGTTATTTGCTCCCCACCTTTCCCTATAACTGCACAATAGGATAACTACTAATTATGAAAACCGACCTAGGCCAACATATCTATCAGGGATAGCAGTCTCAGTAGTAACAACCCTGGAACCAACAGAGTTGTTGTTTGAAGTTGGTGGTAGCGTTGAGGTCGGTTGTGAACCACCCAACTTCTGATTTATCCGAGCAGCAGCTTCTGCAGCAGCAGCTACCTTATCCATTACTAAAGGGCGTTTTTCAGTTGTAGCAAAATTGTTATTTTCCTCCTGAGCAGGCCTTTTCATACCAGCTATGCCACCATTGGTTGTGGACCCGTCATCGGACATAGAAAATTTTGAAACAATCTAAGCAGGAAGTGAATGAATACAGGACCGAATGCAAACCACCTGCTTTGCTCGCTCGATGGCGCTGGCATAAGCCTCGTTACCTGCCATGGGGGATACAATATGGCCGTTGTTAAAGTGGCCTATTAAAAGAAATCAAGAAAGTCTGAAAAATTTCCTTTTTTGCTGATTTTTCTAATGATTCTAATTTAAAATTATTACAAGTCTCTAAATCATACTTGGCACAAATGTTGGATTTTTGACACATCCAAGTCATCTAAACTGAGGGTAGACTGTGGGAATGATAATAAGAACAACTTGACTTACTATATTTGTATGCGTCTTTAATCATCTGTTGTCAAGATTCGTGTTCAGTTTAAAAGTTCACGAAAAGATATAAAATGAATTTAATCATCAACTGCCAACCGCTAATTCAGAGCATTTGCACCCTTGAATACATTGCTTGGCCTTCTTTGTTGTTCCTAAAGTGACAACATGAAATATTTAGACCACTATTATCATAAAATAGTTCAACCATCGTGTGTTAGGCATAGCTATCTCGATGAATAATTCCATCCCCATTTGTTCTAACTGCGACCTGTACCTTTTGAAATCAAGGCAATGCTAAATCATCGGCGTTAAAACCTAATCAAAAACTTTCTAGAAACCGCTAATCGTGGCTAGTGAACCTAAAACAAGGACCTACCCTCCTATAAGAAAACAGAAACACCCAGAGCTTTTATTTCATTAATTAATTAGGGCCTCATTTGTGTCCACCAACTATCAGTCAGTGGAGCCAACCTAAAAGGAAAGCTATCCTCATCCGCTAAATTTCCTTTCAAAAATCAATACATCGGCTTGGTTGGACACAGATAACGACCGCATTATATGCACCTTACAAGTGACAAAATCAACTTCTTATAAGAATGTGACTTTGTAATGTATGGGTTCACTGATTCTGTGAAACAGAAGTACTCAAGCAGTATTTCGGATTCATGATGAGACACCCACGTCAGTTTATTAATACTTGTGTCGGGAATGTAGGGTCAATCCTTTCATAAAATCAAGGTTAACATAGACGCCGCATGCAACGACTAACTCGACAAAATCCACTTCACTTCGAACATTACTCATAGGATAACCGAGTTGTAGAGTTAGCAGAATAGCATTAAACCCTACTCATATTATTGGTCGAGCTGTACCAGTCGTTAATCGATAAGTTTCTGGCACGCACTGCAGTGTATTCACATTACATTTGATCCAACTCTTGTTAATGTTATATTTGAAAAATCATTTCACTGTTATTATTCTGTATGTCCCCTAGAAACGCTTAAGAAACAGGATTATCTGCCTGATTAGTTAGGGCTAGTCAGGCTACAAAGTCATTGGATGACCTGACTTGTATGTGGGGTTATGTACACTAGGTAGACACACTAACCAATTATGATAAATTCAGAATATTTATAGAATTACGGTGTATTTCGGTAGTAGTGCTACTCTAATAAGAGACCTAATCCCAAAATCCAAGATTTGTAATGATGTGATTACCTAATCTATAACATCTTCGTGGAAGTCACATCATTGTACACACTAACTATTCGTATCATGACAGTCTGTAATATGATGTTTAGCACTTGTGAAGAACACATCTAGGCTAAAGGTAGAATAATATATTAAGTTGGGAAAGGTATGCGTTACACGAGGATTATCACGCCTACAAGATTGAGCTATGCGTGCCTATTGGTTGTTGCCGCGTTCACTACTGTTGATCTCACCGTGTTAAATCTTGAATATGAATTTTCTCAATTATCCTATGTTCAGCTTCGAGGATCGTGTGGTTAGGACTAATGCCACTAACCTACTCTCACACCAAAACCAACATGACGTTGGTTTGATACCGAATTGAGTGGGAATTTCGCGCACCGGAGGTTATCAGAAGAATAACAAAAATCTTCTGGATATTGATAAACTGAAAGATAAATCAAAAAGAAGGCAGCAACTATTGGTCGGGGAATACATGTAATGAATTCGAAATATCTGGTTTAATGCTTAACATGCTGAAAATGAAAGTCCAAATGAAGACTATTTGGTCGCCAAGTAAAGCGGGATTGTAATGATGAAGAATGATATAGTATGGAGATATTTTAACATTTCATATTAAGATTCAGAGCAATGACCGTTTGTTAACGGCTTAACTTGCAGATGGCATAAGTATTTCATGTTTAGAAACAGAAAAGCAGCCAACATTATATGTGTTGATATTGGTATTATTTTCTGTCTAAATTAGAAAATCAATTAACTTTTATGAAGGTATGCTGTCCATATGAGTTGATTTCCAATCGCACAAACATTAGTACGCTAACTGAAAGAACAAAAGTATGATCGTGGCAAAAAAGAATTCCAACCAGTGTTCCAGTTTGTTTGTTAAGTTTAGTACAGCTTATTTAGTTGAGGGATATTTTCTTGAACCCATTGTTGTGAAACCGTGATAGGGTTAAGTCAAAATACCAATGCACATGAATCGTTATCAAAAATAGGTACAGTACAAGAGAATAGTTATAATCATGTAAACTTTGGACAGACAGCTAACAGTAAATCGTCAAACATGTGTATATTTGAGAGACATGCTTTAGACCCAATGCTTTGATGTTCAATAAAACAACTATTTATACTCAAAAACGTAGAAGGATTTCGCACTTCAATTTTGATTGGCGGCCATGCTAATCTTCTCTGTGTCGATGGAATTTAGTATTTGTCATGAGGCAGTCCTAATAAAAAATCTATAAACACTGTATAATGCATTGGAAGCAGTTGTAAAGCCGCTCAAGAGTGTACACCGTAACGGTCATTATTGTGCGCTGACTGCGTTCCATATACACCGGATGAAAACCAAAATTCCATACCTTATATAATTATCTAGACCCAAAGATAATAATATAAAAAGATAACTATCTCTTGATGCAATCATCAAGAAGGCTAGCGTGATGAAAAACACAGGGATGATGAGGTATTTGTGACTTACATCTTCAACCACTTATATAACACAATAATAACGGTCATAGATTTTTGATCTCCGAATGTTCAAAGGGTTTTGTTTCAACTCAAAAGATATCAAATACCTAATAGGAGAAATATATCTTCCTTCCGCAATTTACACCACACACAAGAGCTAAATATTCCAGACGTTATTGCTGCTGCTTAAACCAATATATATAGTAAAGGATTTCTACACCTCTCTCTAAACCTTGTAAAAAAGATATCAAACCAATGGGATTGTTCGTTAGTCAACTGGCACATGGTCTAGTAAAGATAGGAAGACATCATATTAAAATACCAGCTATCAAATGACCAGCTTATATTCAAGCACGTCCCCATCCGAATCCCTTTTGACAGCTGTGGTCTCACTGCAATCATATCTACGTGGTCATCATTGAGATATTATTATAGAAAGTGACACATGAACAAATCGCAGTCAGAAAAACTATCGAGGCATGAATGATAACCTACCCCGTGCTTCGTAATAATAGGAGTGAGGAAGCCTGTAGATTGACAATTAGTGAGCAACCAAAAGTACCGAACCATTTTCAACACATAACTTTATTAATTCATACCCTTTATGCTAAAAATCGACGTAATTGTTCCTGCCGATTGTGAAATCAATGTGAGATCTGTAGGTTTTGACCTATATCTACAGTAGAGTCACTTCGTCAAACAAGGTAGTTATATAGACGTATCCCCGACCTCTCTATAAAGTACTGTAAGATACAAGTCTGGCAATATTATCGATCCCAAGCTCCCACTTCTGATAATTTGCCTACCAAGCTTGGCAAGGAAAACCAAGTCCACCACACACATTTCGACGAATAGCCGCTCACGTTATCGGCTGAAAAACAAAATACCACCCAGGCAGGGGGCATACCCTCAACTTAAGCCATTATATGATAGCTAAAAATATAGCAATACCACGAACAACGTGCCTTTAAGATACAAGTAGGCTATACATTGACAACCAGGTATAATTCAACAGTCATCTGCCAAAGTGATATGATAGTTGAACCATGTGAAACAGTCCTGATATCTTACTGAGTTCATTTTTTTTATAATCTCCACAACATATATATATATAACAAATAGAAATTTATATTTAATTATTCTTTGCAATTAATTGTGACTATGATGGCTTCATTCTAAATTATTATTATTGCACCAATATTTATACTAATATCCGGTTTCACTCTGTATACTGTTACATAAATCTACACGTATTTATCCGTAAGGGTTTATTATCGTTGCTATTATTATTATTTTAAAATTATTCGTTCATCTCAAAAGTCTATATCCATTACACTATTATGACCATGGTTGGACACTTTCACTATGTGTTCACTTCTTTTCTCTCTTTTTTTCCTTCTAAATAAATATTATTCTTAAGATTAAGAGGCTTTGGATTAAGACAATAACTTGAGGTACGCTGAATTCAACTTATCAGACTCGTTTTATCTTTACTATGTATATACACCTCATACAT
The DNA here is from genome assembly GCF_000237925.1 of Schistosoma mansoni. Lineage (NCBI taxonomy): Eukaryota > Metazoa > Platyhelminthes > Trematoda > Strigeidida > Schistosomatidae > Schistosoma > Schistosoma mansoni. Next base: position 13,211,242 of record NC_031502.1, on the reverse strand, counting down.
ACTGATTATCTTTTGCACTTAATTGAGACTTTCATAGCATCATCCAAAACTATGACTGTACACGCACAAACACTTATTCTAACGTCATATCTTACCGCAATAATAAGTTATTTACTTATTAATTTAATTTGTTTTATTTTAATTTTATTACTCGTTTTTGCTATACATACATAGTTGTTTATTCTTGTTCTGCGTTAAGATATTTACGTATTCCGCGACTCCTTTATTTCTATTTCCTTAGTTTCTTCCTTTCCTCCTTCAAAATCAATTCAAAATCCTTGCCAGTTACGCAGAACCTGATTTATTATTACTATTCTATTATTAATATATTATTTTTCCTTCCTTTCTCAAACATGGCAAATGTAATGCTAACATTATTGAAAATTGTGTATCATTGCATTTTTGAAGAAACCCAAAATGGTTTCTTCACAGCACTTATGTACCCATAAGATGTTTGTGAATAATAATAATAATACTTTACATCATACACTTTTAACTAACCTAATATTGTATCACCACAGTCCCTGACGAACCAACGATCGCTAGAAATACTATACATCATCTAAAAGCAGTACGATCGCTACCGAAATTGAATACTCCTGTTATATCCCCTGGTGAATTATGAATGGTAAATCTGAGGTCTATTTATGGACAAATGTAAAATGCCTATTTCCTATTGTATAATCGTTGCGTAACTAAACCATTCATATTGGTGTTCCCCTCATCATAACCTTTATTTTGATCTTTGAACTATTATTATTGATTACTTTCCCCCTATCCACAGCCACATTGGCCAATTATTGTACAAATGTTATTTTTCTATCTTTTGGTATGATGTGGTCTGTTTGGTTAGTATATAAACCCAGTATGCTTGTGAATAATGATTCATATTGCCGAGGCTGTTATTTGTGTTCTGGACTTAACTGGCTGGGCTAGGCAGAAAGCAGGGCCGATACGCACTCAAGACTGCTCGTACGCTTTTATGTATCATTGGACTTTTATATATTAACAGGGCATACACACTCACGCATACGTTATAACAGCTCCTATCCCCCTTACCACGTGTAATGCAAACCTCCTAGAAATCGATAAGTGGATTGACAGCATACAATTTAACCCATGTGATGACACAGTTGGTAACGTTAGAATCATTTTTCATGAAACTACCATACTATTATAACGGGAAAGGCATCTGGAAAATTGAAATTTTGGAAGCTGTTGTTGATATCTTTGTTCTTGAATTTCTGTTTGCTTAAGTTACTGCACTTTTGTGTTTGCCTTTGTCGCTGTGGAATACTGAAGTCCTTATTGAGAACGAGATACTGTACAACTAACTGCCCTCACCTGTCAAACCAGAACAGTTGAACGAAAAATTGCACATTAATCCGTTACAACCAGTTCATTCACTGGTTTATAATTACTGGCATTATGTCATTTACAACGCTCTAAACAGCAATAAGGAGGATGAATATCCACTTACTTTGTTTGGATATTCTCGCCGACTCTGGATTTAACCACGGACTGCCAACCTCACTCGAAAACCACGAACGAGGTCACAGTGTGGTTATACTAACGTCAGAAAAGGAAATGCTGATACGATCAAGCAAGACAAATGGACGAACAAATCGTTGCACTTGATAGCCTTTTTGTCAGCTTCCTTGTGACAGATAAACTGCTTTCTCTTGTTATATGTTTCTCAAGTTATAGGTCATTTATTGCGGGGTGAGTATAATAGAGGTTGAATGATGACTTTTCTTTGAACTCAATGCAAGTCACTTAGAAGGGCTTAAAGATAATGGACTAGTGACATCTCAGAAAAGTCACACTGTTCAATGTTTGTTCTCGCGATGCACATTTGGCTGTCTCTCAATATCACTGACTCTTATACATGAATAAACGACTATTGAGTGGCGTTCTGCTCAGGATTCTGGAAAAGTAGGGGGCTATCAAAATGTGTCTGGGATCACATAAGTGGAAATAAACCGCGTCGTCACCTTGTGAAAGTTCCCGGTTTGATTTGGCTAAGAGCCCACACAAACGACCATCAAATATTAGTTGAAGTAATGTAATGGGCACCGAGTACTTGCGGACCAGTCGAAATTGTAGTGAGTTAGTCGTTCGCACAGGTTGTCTTCATTTGTTTCGGCTGTGAAGTAGTCATCTAGAACTTCAGCCTACCTGTTATCAACTTGCCCACACTGATTAACTCATTGTGCCGTGAAGGTACACTTCGATCCGTTGGCATACATGACTAGAATCAAAACGCACATTCACCAATGTACGACAACAACATTCTGGGCTTGATATTTGATTACAACATCACACCGAATTCCACATCAGCTAGTTGAAAACTTTATTTCAGTAACTATAATATTGTTCTGCGAACGTGCTGATTAAGGTGCCTGTAAAATCCTTAAAACGACAAAATACCGATATTCGGTTTAAACACCGAACTAACGAACAAAATTGTATTTGATTCAGCCGAACTACGTACTTCATAAATTGTGAAACGTTTTTGAACGAGTCTTATTAAATTATATCATAGCATAAGTTCTGCTAATTTAAGAAAGAAAACTAGTTTTGTCAAAAGTACGAGCTGCCCTAAACAATAGAGCCTGAGCTATACAGTCAAGGGTTTCTCCAGCACAAAATAACTTGCTTAATAACAAAGGGAACGGTCAGTAAATAAGAGTTCGATACTTGGGAATCAGAAAAAATTTTCCTAACAAAATAGGATCAGACATTTATTTGCAAGGAATCCAGCAACGTTTTCAAGCAGACAGTCAAAGGTTGACAATCATACTTAGAACCACGCCGTGACCTTGAGTTCGGATAACGATGACCTTATTGTCAATCACCTGGAAATATGAAACAGTACTGTTAAGTAGAGGTGAGTATATTACCAAGATCAAGTAACAAAACCCACACAAGGGGGACTGAAGAATATAAATTATGGTTAGAAAGATACCTGAATAAAGATTAAAATACGAGACAGGAAAAAGAAACAAATAAGTGACAACACTATCCACCAGAATGATGTGTCCGGATTTTCAACGCGTTCCTTACATTATAGCACACGTTAACTAACGATTGGTTAAATCTCTTTACTAGCGGCTGCCTAGCAGAAATGCCAGGCCCCTTTGGTGGGGTCAAAAAGTTCTCACATGATTTAATGGTCCCAATTAAAAACAGCCACTTTTTGTGTTAGAAACAAATGAGGACTTATTAAAGAGAATTAAAGAGAAGACATTTCACCTCGAAAGATCCTTGTGTTCCGCCTAGAAGATGCTTTATGACTGAGCATATAAAATGCTAGGATAGGAAGCAGAAACAATTCAAAGACTACACGGCGCTATCGATAATATCCGAACCTCAAAACTTCTGTCATCCGCTAGATAAGTAAACAAAACTGGTGAAGGTCATAAAATCTACTAGGTGTTATACAGTGAAATAGTCTATGGTGACCGACAAGTCATTCATCGGATTTCAAGTGAGTGGTTCGCGAACAATGAAATTAAATCTTATGTCCTAGATACCAACATTTGTAGCGTTATCAGTAATAGTCTCTAATGAATTAACCTCGAACACAACGCAATCATCGTTGTCGTTAAAACCCTAAATAATGATCCAAGTTCAGGTGCTGATGACATTCCTTTATGTTGTCGCTTATTACAAACCAGAACCTAAAAACTTAATCCAGGCAACAGATCAATGAGGATCGCCTCCTTTATCTTACGAGCAATGGAAAACGAAGCAAAAGATTAGGTATATGACCACCTGCTATTTGAAGACTTAATTTATTTCTCGTGCCATGACCTTCTTAAAACTGCGTTACAGGCTTCAAGTCCGGTGGATTTCTTTAACAAGGTCACTCAAAATAGTGACCAAAGTGGTCAATAATCGTACTACACTTTAACACAAATTCGTCGTTAGAGCACCTCACAACTTTTCGGTAAACAAACTTCAGTCAGTGAGAATCACCCACACCCTTTGGAATGGCTTGAGTCATTTCTCGCGAATCCATATTAAGCAACTAAACTAAGTTCTGTCAAATCTACATACCCACTATTAACCAGTAGCATTTTACATGGGAGAGTCTTAGGTCCATCGCTTTTTACAATATACATTAATGGTATGCTGATTCTTCTCTATGGGCATGCCGTAGTTAGATTCTAGAGAATCCTAAGTTACCTAATAATGAGAACCCCACAAATTTCCAGAATTATACAAATAATGGAAGATAAAATAAACAGAGTAGGTACATGGAGCGAAGAATATAACTCTAAATTTAAATTTGAAAAGGGGAGATTGTTATGCATTGAAAACTTGCACTCAATCAGTATTTAATAATAATGTATTGCCTGAACTTGGATACATGATGGTTCGAGGCTCAAGTAATCCGATAGCCTAAAAATTTCAGAAATTATATTTACTACAGTATCAAAATCAGGCAGATCATCAGTTTCTATCCTACAAACCGTCTGTCAAAAAGAATCTAGAATCATTCTGTACATGATTTTATAAGAACTATCCCTCACTATCTCGACTTCCTCCCGCTTATTAAACAAGCTAAGGGGGGACGAAGCTATTTCATGAGTGAAATACTAGAAACTGATCCTGACACTGACTACATATCCAGATACAGCATCATAGGACACAAGAGCCTCTGAAAAGGATTTAGAATAAACCTGATTGGTTTCTAGTAAACAATTCGTAGATTGCTCTCTGGCATTATAGCCCATCCCATGAACACAAATGTATATGACCTAAATAAAAAGGTATCTACCGTTAACATCGAAAAATATGCGACAAAGATCAGGAAAAAATTTCTACATGATTATGTATGCGCATATATAGAATATTTTACCATCGGAAATACTCTCGACAGACAAATTTTAGGCATTTATTAAGGAATTTCATCGGGCTGTTAGTGGGTTTCGCCTTTTAGAATGACCAGCTATGACGCATGTGCACCATTTTTCTGCGGCAAATACGTGTTGTATTATTTCTAGGCAAAAAGGTACACATTTTATTATTGAATCCGCATTTTAAATAACTTGTAATCCAATTGGACCAGATGTAAATTTAAATTTCAATAACTCCAAATATTCGGATCACTCAAATATATCCTTTTAAGTGTGTCACGGAACGGAACTAAATGAGCATGTATAAGCTTCGTTAACTGAACACGGCCGTACCTAGAAAATGGCTTAAGACACGTAGGATATTCCGGAGGATGTTACAGTTACTAACTACAACAAAGTTTACTCGCGAGGTCGCCTCGAAATTACTCTCTTCTTGGTGCATAACCCAGACAAGTGAACATCATGGATAAGTCAATGCACTGGGTGTCTACTTCGTTCAATGAGGAGAATTCAAAAAAGTGGTTGGCCTTAATAACAAGATCTAGTAATAACCTGTACATAATACTAACAGTGTGATACAAGGGTGAAAGTATTGGAAGTGTTTATAAACTAACCTCACTACGATTCTATGAAAAAGTCAGATCCGTCTGTATCATTTTGTATCGCACACAAAAAACCGCGGACCGACAGGCTTTTGATGTCTCTAGGATTCAGGGCACAATTCTCAGAAACCGAAACACAATCTCAGCCTTCAATGGACATGAAGTGGATATGATTCTCTGAACCAACATCAGTGGTGATAAAAAACACTATCCAAGTGACGCAGCATAGTGTTAAAGTAGAATTAAAGATGAAGACTCTGCAGATCACCTAACTGAAACGACATGCCCCCCAACTTTTTTAAGGGAATGATTTAATATTCTGCATAACCCTCTATGTATCCGATTTCCAAACTCATTCAGTTCTATGAAGTCTTCAAAAAATTGGAAAATGACAATACCTCTTGATTTCTAAGGGACAAGTAAGGAAGAACTCAAGAAACAACAAGGCCTTGAAGATACGACTGGTCTTGAAGTTTTACAACTATAAACCAGTAACACCTTCTATATTCGAAGCTTTCACCAACCAGTTGAAATCAGAAGTCAGATGAGAAGATGTAGGAAAGATATATTTGATACGTTATCAATATATCGAGAAGCGTTTGTTCATAACTGGCTAGTGAACGTAGGAGCTGTGTCCCACCCTGGATCGTAACGTGATCTGGTACGGATACATGACCGAAAGCCTTCAGTCAAACAAGTCCACTTAAAACAACGTGGTCAGCATCCAATGTCGAACACTTAATGAGCTATTGGTTTTGGGGGATTATCTACAGCTACAGATCACTCCCCCCTAGTGAGGTGGTGATGACCCTAAGACGTGACCAGCCAGAAGTTTAAACCCAACGAGTTTGTCGTTGGTAAACACCCTTCTGATAGTTTGCTTCGTTTAGCAGCGTCTGGTCGTCTTTCCTTACACTAAGGGACCATGAAGTACAACATAGTAATAAAGAAATAAAGTATAATGAAAATTTCGGTTCCTTGTGAAAACTTCGTCGTTCTTTTCCAGACGTCCTGTAAAAGAAAAAAAATAGAACGTGTGAGTGCATGTCGAAAAACACGTACTTGCGTAAGGACACAAGATGAGCAGGGAAAAAAATAAACTAATACATTTGCGACAGCGTAAAAGCGATTGTAAAAAAGTGGGTTTTTTTTATAAAAACATATATATATACGCCCATAAGTAAAAAAAATTGTTTTTTTTAAATAAATATATAAAAATAAGCATATTAAAATAATTCTTTTTTCTTTAATAAACAATGCAAAGGTAATTCGAGATAATTTTTGTGTCCTACGTGCAATAGTCGCTTAGATGTTCTGGAAATCTTACTCGTCTTCCAGAATGCGTTGTCTTGAGTTTATCTTTTGACGTTGACGAAGTATCAAGGTATGTGTCGGTTGTCGTGTGGGGTACTACAAGTGTAGGAGCCGTATCGTTCGATCGTACCGAAGGAAATTCGACGTTGCTAGGGTTTCCTTCTAAGTACGCTGCTTTGAGGCGATCGATACTGATGCTATCGTTCATGCCGTTCTTATCGACTACATAGTACTTGGGCTCACGTTGAAGAACTTTGAAGGGTCCTTCGTATGCTGATCCGAGAGGTCGTCGATGTGAGTCTCGACGAACGAAGACGTGTGTACTATGTCGTAATTCAGGTTGAACGAAAACATCAGTTGATTGAGGTCGAGTGTGAGCAGGTTTAACTGAACGCATTGCGTTTGTAAGCCTGCTCGTGTAAGAGTCTAGATCCATGTTCAATGAAGAAGCCAAAGGATCTACGAATTCTCCTGGGAGTCGGAGTGTCGTTTCGTAAACGAGCTGAGATGCAGTGTATCCAGTGTCAGCTTTCACTGCATTGCGGATACCTAGCAAGACGAGTGGAAGAGCGTCTGTCCACTGTGAAACGTTTGTAGCTGATAGTGAAGCTTTAAGTTGTCGATGAAAACGTTCTACCAACCCGTTTGCTTGTGGGTGGTAGGCGGTCGTTCGGAAGCGAGTGATTCCTAATAGTGAGTTCAGACAACGGAAAAGTCTAGATTCGAAAGATTGTGCAACGTACTGAAGACGTTGCGCCGATAATATTTTGGTGCTACTGGACGATCCCTACCTGTAGATGTGTCACAGAGTAAGGTTTCCTTACCTGTTCCCATCTGCTTAATACGTAGTTCAAGAGTTGTCGAGGATAACTCATGCTGAAGATCAGTGTCTTCTTTTTGAAGCCCAGCGAGTTTAAAAAGGTGGATTTCTTGGAAACTGTTCAAGGAGCTAATTCGAGACAAGGCGTCTGCGACTACATTGTTTGCTCCAGAAATGTGTTGTATATCTGAAGTAAACTGCGAAATGTAGTCCAGTTGTCGAGACTCTCGCGGTGAGTACTTATTTGAAGGTGAACTTAAAGAGAAGGTAAGAGGTTTGTGATCAGTAAAAAGCGTGGATTCTCTTCCTTCGATAGAATGTTGGAAATGCCGTACAGAACAATACATAGCTAGGAGTCCCCTACCGAACGTGCTGTACCTAGATTCCGCGTCTAGCAACCGTCTCGAGAAAAATCCTAAAGGTTGCCAAGAGTTTTTAACCCATTGTTGCAAGACTCCTCCGATTGCTGAGTCGGATGCGTCTACTGCGATACTAATGGGTGCTTGAGTGTCATGATGTGCGAGCAGGGTTGCCTTTGCAATGAGTTCCCTAATTGTGGAGAATGCTTTTCGCGCGGTGTCATCTAGATTAATTGATTTCTCATGTCCACAAAGTTGGTCGGTTAACGGTTCCATAAGGGATGCGCATTTGGGTATGAACCGTCTATAGAAACTTACAAGTCCGTTGAAAGTTTGCAGTCGCTTAATCGTGGTCTGTTCTGGGTAATCCAGAATGGCCGCCACTTTGCTTCTAAGGGGTTGGATGCCTTGAGCATCAATGGTGTGTCCTAAGAAGTCTAGAGAGTTTGTTCCGATTTGGCATTTCTGAATGTTGACAGTAATGCCATACCTTTGGAGTCGATCGAAAACCATGTCCAGATGCTTGAGATGTGATTCTCTGTCCGAACTTGCTATGAGACAGTCGTCAACATACGTATGTACGAAGTTGAGACCTCGGAAGTCGTCGTCTATGAACCTTTGAAAGGCTTGAGCCGCATTTATTAGGCCGAAAGACACTCGTAAGAATTCGTAGAGGCTGAAAGGAGTGATGATGGCGGTTTTTAGTATGTCGTCATATGCCATAGGTATTTGGTTGTAAGCTTTAACCAAGCCGATATCGAAAAGACAGTTGTACCTTTCAAGGTAGCTGTCAAACCGTGAATGTGAGGCAACGGGTAACGATCGGGAATGGTTTTAGCATTCAGACGCCAATAATCAACAGTTGGACGCCAATCATTGCCATCCTTTTTAGGGACCATGTGCAATGGGGATGACCAAGGGCTATTTGACGGTCGAATTATTCCTAAGTCTATCATGTGGTCGAATTCGTTTTTAGCCAACCTGGGCTTTTCGGGAGCCAGTCGTCGTGCTTTTGAGAATACAGGTGGTCCTGTAGTCGAGATGTGATGTGTAACATTGCTGGTTACACAAGGCAATTTCGGTTGCGGTTGATATATTCCGGAGTATTTATTGAGTAATGATTGACATAGGGGGTCCATGGTGTACTTACTTGTGACTGGGGATAACCTGCAACCAGAAAAAGGAGTTACGCAAACAGATAAATTAGTGTTTCCGTCTATTAACCTTCGTGAGCGTGTGTCGATTAGTAGATTGTGGTATTGTAACAGGTCTATACCAATGATTGGCATAGAGACATCTGCAACCACGAAAATTCAGTGTATGGGTTTGCGTAAACTCACGTTAAGGTAAACGTACCTCTTACCATACGAAGCGATCGGTCTTCCGTTTGCCGCCTGTAAACTTAAAACATGCTCGTGAAGTCTGTCGTTGGGATTTGCTGGAAGAACGCTAACTTCTGCGCCAGTGTCGACGATGTAGCGAACTTTCGTTGTCACATCTGTGACGTATAACAAGCGGCTATGTTCGCCGGCCACGGTTGCCGTTAACGCGTGCCGGCTGGGAAGTTTCCCGAGTACTTTTTCGTGTCAGTGGATTTGGAGTTCGGATAATTGCAAGGTTCCCTGCAATTTCTGGAAGATTTACCATACTGGTTATGATACCAGCACCAGTCGGGATTATCTGTCTCTTGACTACGATCATTGCGAAATCGAAGGTAGCGTGTGAGAGTATAACATAATTCAGAAGTGTCATTCGGGGGTAGTTTGAGGCTTTTCTTTGACTGAAAAGACCTCAGCGCTAGTAGACTTCGTTATTTCTAATATTCGGTCGGCAAATGTGGCTAGTTCGTCTACGGCGTTGTTTTGGAACGAGACGAGAACTGCCTGCACCTGTTTCGGGAGTTTGGATAAGAAACGTTCTTTGAATAGGTCATTGTCGAACGTTCGTTGACCTATGACTTCTCTCTTCCTTAACAACATGTCCGTCGCTGAACCATGTTGCAGGTCGATATTGTTAAGGAGTTGGTCTAACCGTTGTCTATCAGTTAGGTCTCCGCGTTTTAGAATCGACCGCTTGAGAGTTTCGTAAGGTTCCGAAACATCACTAGTAAACATACTAAGTGTTACGTACCTGTTAAAATTGCGCGGTAGCGCCTTAACTACCGCGAGTAATCGTGAGCGTGAGTCTGTAATGCCGTGGCCGTTAAAGTCGGCTTCTGCGTAGCAGAACCAGGACTCGATATTATCAGGCCAGAAGGGAGTTGATTGAATGGATGACGGGGGAGTAGCCCTTAACTAAAATACTTTTGGTGACTGTTCCGTCAGAGCAATATAAAGAACGTAAAATATTTAATCAAAATATATCCGGAAAAACTGGAGAAAAAAAAGTATATCACAATATATAAAAATCAAATAAAGAATAACAATGAATAATAATATTCCAAAAAGGAACAGGCTCACAGTTTATTGGTTTGGTGTACCAGATCACGTCGGGCTCACCACTGAAGATACGACTAGTCTTGAAGTTTTACAACTATAAACCAGTAACACCTTCTATATTCGAAGCTTTCACCAACCAGTTGAAATCAGAAGTCAGATGAGAAGATGTAGGAAAGATATATTTGATACGTTATCAATATATCGAGAAGCGTTTGTTCATAACTGGCTAGTGAACGTAGGAGCTGTGTCCCACCCTGGATCGTAACGTGATCTGGTACGGATACATGACCGAAAGCCTTCAGTCAAACAAGTCCACTTAAAACAACGTGGTCAGCATCCAATGTCGAACACTTAATGAGCTATTGATTTTGGGGAATTATTTACAGATACAAAGTCGTCTCCCTGAGTATAAGTGTACATTACCCTCAGTGAATACAGGACAGGAATCAGATTTAATGTCAATTATGGAGGGACGTCTACATGAAAGTTTACAAAGAAGGTGGTAAATACCAGTGCATCTGTGGGAAACAAATATGGTCAACGAAGATTGTCTAATATTTAAGAGTTAGCTGAACTCAATGTGAATCCTTGAGTGAGTCCATTGAGACGACCCATAGCATAATGAGATCTAACAACCATGTTACTGTAAAACATCAACATTGATGTTCTATGTCGAAATGATTGGGGGCCTACTAGAGTTAGACGAGAATGGTGACGAACCAACTAATGCTGAAGTCACACCTCGCGACCGGCCCTTACGTGGATTGAACCATCGACGCATCAAAGGATCATGGACGCTATGGAGACTGTACAACACAAAAGACGTTATTACAAGAATATATTAGCTAAGGTACAACCACGAAATTACAGAAGTGAAAGAACAACCACTGCCGCGTGGGCCAGTCCATGGCATATAATTGATTGATGCGCGTTGACTATCCCTGACCTTGACAAGGATCAAGGATCTGTTCGATATTCAGTGACCCTACATTACTCATGAGAGCATGATGGTCACAAACCCAACTGACTTTGGAAACAAGGAATTTGAAAAATGCATATGCAATGAAGAGCATTACCTGTAAAAATGTAACAGTTTTATCAATCCAACTGCTTAACAGGGGTTAAATAGCGTATGGAAGAATCGACTGTCTTAGCTATGTGAATGAGTAACCTAATGCTAAAGAATATGCCATCAGTCATACACGGTAGATAGGACCATTTAGAAAGAAATTCACAAATTTAACTATGTATGGCGGTGTCGTTCAAACTAAAATTTCTGGTCCTCTACCATATTATATATATATATATATATATATATATGAATGTTTCAGGTTTGCTGAGTTTAGTCATAGGCTTGATTGTATTGAGCTTATTACAAGGGCAGAGAGATATAGACCAAAGATTTGGAGATAAATGTAAGTTGTAGCTGGAAATACAGTTGTAGTGGATGTCGAGTCGTGGACGGACTATGATCACCACTACTATTCGATTACGCGTACAAATATGACTTGGTTCCCTTGATAGCCCGTAAACCAGAAGGCTTTACTAGTCCAGATCAAGTATATTTATTGGCGATCTCGTGGTATCGAAATAATACCGAGACGTGCCAAAGAGTACAAGCGAACAAGCAGTGCGTGAGCAAGCTCGAACCAAACCAGGCGGTATATGGAACAAGAAGTGAAACGGATACAGTTAAACAAATACAGTAAAACAATCTCTGGTACAATTGGTTACAATAATAATAATTGTTTCTATTATTCCAATCGTGTTCTTATCGAGACTGGCCGGTCACTACACAGTCATAAGAACGTGAGACTCCCGAACCGGCTGTTCTATTCGTGAGTGGCATTTTGTTTCAGGTAATTTCGTGGTCTGGTATCGATACTTAACCTATTGCTTTCAACTGCTAGCGTCCGTCATAATTAATTCGGTTAGCATCAAGTTTGAATGTTTAAAAAACTGTTTATTGAAGGAAATTTTCGTCAACTGAATCATAGTAGTTAAGGTTACCAACCTGATAAACATCGTGGAGCGTTTCCTTAACTAATGATAAAGGAATTGTAGCAAGCTCCCATTACCAATAAACTTACAAACAGACGCTTTCACATGGTAATTATGTTTGGTGAAGCAATAAGTTATAAGACGTCACAAAAATAAAAGTGAGGTTACCGCCAAGCCCAGCACCTGGGAGTCTTTTCGTTACATGAGAAATCTGAAAAATGGGCTACATAAATTGTTGGGCGTTTTATCCAGATCTTTGAAAAGCAACACAGCTTTAACGTAAGGTTTGATAAAGTAATCAATACTCACACTCAGCAGAGTGAATCAAAATTTACTTACTGTCCTCAAGTGAGACAAACAGGTCGTTGAGTTACTAACCAGGGGACTCCAACCTGACTATTATCCGTTGACGCCATATTTCCTAGAGTTCAAACTATAGTTGACTTTCATTTTCTTAATTTTTTAAAGAGTTCAGTGCCTAGATTTCCAGGCTCGGATGAAGTAATGAGTTTCGTTAAGTCTTCGGCTTTTAAAAGTAAACTACTTACTGACACAGTAGCCTGCTTTTATAGAACAAGTGTTTTGCTCATATTCAGCAGTGGTAAAGGCATATTACAAGTTGTAGAATTTGTTTCAAACTTTAAATCTAAATATTCTCTTCTGTGTGAACTATATCAGTAAGTACGTGGTCGGATACATGGCTACTGGGAAAACTAGGTGCTTCCAAAGATCTCTCTATGTTTCGAAGCTGGTTTATCAGTTAAAATCTCGTATCTCGAGGTTCTTTTACTGACCAACTTCCCTTTTACCTGAATTCTGTGCTGATAATGTTGTTCAGAAGGACAGTGAAAGCTCCACGATCAAACCATCCAGCTAAGAGAACGGAACCTTACCTACAACGGCAACCAGGATGTATTCATCCCATAATACAATCAGTCAGGACAGAATACACCACAGAAAGCACTAATTAGTAGCATTTACTAATTCAGGTCTGGATATACGATACAGAAAATTTCAATTCACCTTTAAATCATCTCCCTTTAATCTCCACCCATCAGTCTACACTAATCCTTGCAAGCTGATTGCCTTCTCAATAAAAAATAATGGCTGCCGTATGAACGGAGTCGATTATAACCAAACATCCAGGGTCATCAATAGTTGTAACAAAAAATATACTCTGAAAAATCCCTCCAAATAATTCTGTATGACAGAATTCTAACTTATTATTCTTCCGTTCTCTCTTTTATTCTAACTTTCACTCTGAATTCCTGTGAAAATGTTTTATTTTCTTCCAGTCTTCTTCGTCTAGGCCTCATTTACTTGATATTATTTAAGATTTATCGATATCATTTAGTTTCTGTGTTTTATGATACCAGGTCATTGATAAAAAGCTCGTCTCTGACTGAACTCAGGGTAACGACACGTTTCTGGTGATGATGGTTGACATTTAACTACGTGCTGGAAATAGTTGTCTGAATCCTTACAAATTGTTGAAAACACTTATGCTGATTCACAAGTGCCGTTCCTTTTGGTCATTAGTACTCTATTTTGAGCTAGACTAACCTTTCGGTGTATGGAGTACGCTATACCATTTGAGATAATTTGAACTTTTGATGTTACTTTTTTCCCCTGCTAAATTAGAATTCAATAAATTCAGGAAGAAGCTTTAATTTTGCCATAATCAAATATAAATGACTTGGAAAGTTTTTGTTAGCCTCACAGATCTTTTCAAGTAATTTTTGGTTCTTTGGCTCTCTGTGTTCACACCAAGTATTGAAATTTCTGTCATAACAATAGAATCAATGATGGACAAACTTTGAAACCAGTAGATCTATAACAGGAAGTCCTTAATTGAAGCATCCCTTAGTTCAAGTATATTGAAAGACGATGATCAACAGTGATTTTTGCAGTGATAACTCAGAAAAGCGTGCAAAAGTAGCGTAGAAAACTGCACTAGCAGAATAAATGTAAATACGAAATTACCAAAATACCCCTGAACATTAATTTCTCCCTCACGTATGATCGTTCATTACAACAGCACTCTGTCCAATCAAGTGTGAAACAGAAGTGTTTCTGGAAATTCAAAGACATTGTCCTGTCCAAAAGATTAGTGTATAGAAATTCGAATTGCTCCCAAAGTAGTTAGACCGTAAGCTGATAGTCATGTAAGTAATCCCATAGCAATATCTTTAAATACCTGTCAACAACAATTGACGTTCATTAAGAATAAGAAATAAGGTTTGTCCCCCTGGAATGAATCCAACCAGTTAAATGAAATCAAAGCAACCAATTATATGTCCACCCAGTACGGCGTCCACCATGATATATTGTTAAGTAAAAAAAGTGAAATAATCATCAAAAACACCAACATAATCAAAAGGGTTGATCACAATTCAGAATTTTCAGACGATACAGTGTTGATAAATTCAAACATACTAAAGCATGAAGAAAATATAGTTCGGCGCAGAGAGCAATCAATATTATATAAATGGAAACGGAGTGCTTTTTCAACTACATGCATAAAGGATTTTCACAAACACACAAGAACATACATATAAGAGAATTATTGCAATGGATGTAAACAATTTTCGGGCCAAACCTCTTATAACGATAAAAAATGAAACTACAGGACACGGAAGCGAATTACAGGAGTAATCTTACTATATGTTAGTTCCATTTGTAGTCACGCTTCCGTGTACTTTAAACCCTAAGTATAAGTCACATCTGAAACATAAAGTCAGTCATTAACAAGAATAGTAGTAATCACAGTCCCATTTTTAAGTTAACAATTTCCATATATTAGGAGTCATTTATCGGAGTTCATTGTAAACATGTGTGTTTCTTATTACTTCTGATCGTCTAATTAGCTCAAACGGTTGACAACTATAATATGATTGTAATTTACTTAGTATTGTTTGTTTGGATCTTCCCATTGATGTGATGTTTAGACGTATTCAGTTTATTATTAAAACCATGAATCCCCGAAATAACGCAATTAAAGCCATAAAAATTTTGGTGAGCACAAACGAACTTATTGTATTTGTAATTTGAAATCAGGCACACATTAAGTACAATGAATCATCAATTCATACAAACACCACATATAATCCAGTCTGTTTCGAAAATATGTTTAAAAAAATACATTGTAAAGGCAGAAACACTTCGAGAAGAAACTGTTAAAGACATCTGATGTTACTTGAGTTCCGTTTAGTTATCTGATCTCAATTGACTAAATGAAATATTCTTCTATAAACGAGTGATGGATTAAATCAGTATAAACAGTGTAAGAAAAAATCGTATGTTTAATATATCTTCTGTTTCATAAGTGTAAAACTAATTTTCGTGATCAGTGGTTGTATACATCAGCATTATCAAGGTAGTATAAATAAATTTCATCTCCGTTGCAGATATGAAGCTATATGGTTAAGTTCAGTCATCGTTAAGATTTAAAACGGTCTTTTTATTAATCAGCATCTGTCTCAACCCCAACATTGGTCAAAAGTTTTCAGACATAAAAATATGTATTTTTTTACTATCAATATCATAAGAATAATAAGTTGGGCAAATAGCATTGATTTAACGGATTCAACGCAATTCTTACTAATAAATCCCACACGGTTATCAAGTATTCACGCATAGTGTATTGTAATTTTTTCAGTCAATCTACGCCCAGATTTACAATGGAACTGTTATATCCTGATGAGAATTATGAATAGTAACTCTTGAAAACTATTTATGGACCAATACGATATATATATATATCTTCATTGTATAATTATTAATTGGCCAAAATATGCATATTCATGTTCCTCTTATTAAAAACTTTATTCTGGCCCATAGACTATTAATATACCGTTCTTGAGTTCTGCCCAGTCCATTAATTATAGTCTCCCACATTCACCGTCACTTTTGACTAGACCTTGTAAAAATGTTGTGTTCTATTTTGAGGTGCGATGTGGTCTGTTTGGTCTATATATAAACTCAGTATGTTTAAAATACATGATTCATATTGCAGAGGCTGAGATTGGTGTTCTGGACTTAACGGGCAGGGCTAGGCAGGAAGAAGGACCGATAAGACCACTAGACTGCTCGTACGGGTTCACGTGTCATTGGTTCGGTCGATAAGCCACTTTTCTCTAATTGGCGGTATCATCCTGTTATATATTAATAGGGCATAAGGTCACAGGTTATAATAGAAACAACAAAACAGATTGTAGCGTCTAGTACTATCACACTAACATAGATTATTCTGGCTTTCGGACACACTAATTACTCCATTGTTATTGAGTTATTATCCACACATATTTTGACCATCTTAATTATTCGCTTATAACCATTACTGTTTTTACATGAGGGTGTGTGTATAACGTCTACCCTATTCACCACATGTCCTTAGCTCATTTTCCTGTTTGGCTATAAATGGTGAGTGATGCTTTATCAAATCGAGTTGACATGCGTGCCTTCGCTTCATTTCTTTTTTCTGCTTATCATCTTGATACCTGTCTGAATGAGTTCATGAAATAAATCCATCCAAATTAATCCGTACTTGGTTTATTACCACTGTCGCCATCGTCAGTGATCGATTCTAAGTCATGTCACCCAGAGTCTCCAAACATTGGTTACGATAGTCACGCGGACCCCAACCAAGTAGTCTGCATCTACCAACATGGCTCAGGCTAGAAGCCAGTGACTTCAAGCACTGATGCCATCATTGGTTTGGTGCAGGTGGTCGCCATGTTAGACGATGTCTCTCCTTATGCTTAAAATTAGTGTTTGCTAAAAATAGCATAGTTGCAACAGACGATCACCATTATCCGTTCTCTGAGCCGGAATACTAAAACACCCACCTTAATATCTTTCTTTTTGGTTTAAGCTACCTAATTGGGCATTAAAGTCACCCACTATGAGTACTATGTCTGAGCGCTCGTACTGGAATACATGTTTAGACTCTGATCAAGCTTTAGTAACAACGATTGTTCCAGCCAGTATAGCTCGATTGGTTCATCACGATAGGCAAGCCCGACCACCACGTCAAGGTAGCAGCGACGGTCAGGCCGCAATCGTCACGGGTCACTAGAAGACTATTTAAATTGAGTAGATTAAATTGGAAATACAACTACAGTATTTTGATGTCTTACAGATAAGTAAGTTTACATTGACTGTTTTTTTCTAGAATTCCTCTTCAAATAATTAACATGAAGAAGACAATACTTGATTACATTTCAGTATCACCGCAACCTTTGTAAATCACTCAATATATCTGAATAAATTTTGATGTCTGAGTTCTTCATTAAATACAACGGGTCAAAGATAAATTGTAATTATTCTAACGATTCAGTGGTAGCATTCCTGGAATAATAATAGAATTCATTTTTTTATATTTCATAGTAAACCTCCTACCTTTAAAATCCAAAAGCTCGTATTCACAGCAGCACCTATTCATACATGTCGTTGACGGTTTTTGGAACACGCATAACTTCTCGCAAATATACCACTTAACAGTTTATTCAAATTGGATTTCCACTTAATATACTTAACTCATGTCACCATCGTTTAGTGCCTTTGAGCAGCTTTCTCCGTAATTCCAAGGTATCATAAAACTGCTTTACATATCTGCTATTTTTATTTGATTTATCAGTTTATTCAGTTGACTGGCATAGTAATTTCTAGATAACTCAATTTGTCAAGTCGAATTAATAAAATCAAGACACAGATTACCCCAAATGTCTTAAATTCCACTGAATACATACTTAGTAAGTAATTAATCAACCGTCTACTACTTTAAAATGGATATAAAATGCCAATAACCTTCGGGACAGTCGCTATTATATGACGCTAAGTTGTAACACGAGTTTAGACTTCAGCTCGATCATAGTCATGAAAACTTGAAATTTATTTCTGAGCATGCAATTTATGATCACGAATCTCTGATCCCAAGCGCTATGGAACACATTCGGAGGATTCGAAATAGGGGTATTTAATCATTTCATGGTTCTCGACTGGAGCTTCCATTGGAACAGTGTTATGTCTCAATAAGAATAATGAGTGGTAGCTTTTTGGATCCATTTATGGACCAATATTATGCGTATATTTTTATCGTATAATTGTTAAATAACTAAACTATTCATAACCATGTCCCTCTTATTATGAATTTTATTTTGACTTATGAACCAATTTCAAGGTCAGAATCTTTAATACGAACGTCAAGACAGTCCTACTGTATGGAGCTGAAACGTGGAGAACTACTACGACCATCATCAGGAAGGTACAAGTATTTATAAATAGTTGTCTACGCAAAATACTCAACATCCATTGGCCGGATACTATCAGCAACAGCGTTTTATGGGAGAGGATAAACTAGCTTCCAGCTGAAGAGGAAATTAGGAAAAGACGTTGGAAGTGGAT
Organism: Schistosoma mansoni; assembly: GCF_000237925.1. Classification (NCBI taxonomy): domain Eukaryota; kingdom Metazoa; phylum Platyhelminthes; class Trematoda; order Strigeidida; family Schistosomatidae; genus Schistosoma; species Schistosoma mansoni. Next base: position 13,192,438 of record NC_031502.1, on the reverse strand, counting down.
CGGACATACATTAAGGAAATCACCAATGTGCATCACGACTCAATCCCTAACTTGGAATCCGGAAGGGAAGCGGAAAAGAGGAAGGCCAAAGAACACACTACGCCAGGAAATAGAAGCAGATATGAAAAGGATGAATAGCAACTGGAAAGAACTGGAAAGGAAGGCTCAGGATAGAGTTGGATGGAGAATGCTGGTGAGCGGTCTATGCTCCTCGACGAGGGGTAACAGGCGTAAGTAAGTAAGTACTATGAACTATTATTATACGATTTACTATTCTTGAGTAATGCCCTGTCTATCAATTACTATCTCCCCTATTCACGGCCATATTTGGCTAAATCTCGTACAAATGTTATTTTCTATTTTATGGTTCGATATGGTCTGTGGTTGATATATAAACTCAATATGTTTGAAATACAATGATTCATACCGCAGAGGCTGTTCTTGACTTAACTGGCTGGGCTAGGCAGAAAGTAGGGCCGATAAGTATTCTAGACTGCTCGTATGGGTTTCATGAGTCATTGGTCCGTTCGATGATTCAACTGCTCTCTAATTGGTGGTATTATCACGTTATACATCAACAGGGGATCCAGGCAACAAGTTATAACAAACAATATACAAAGTTTCTTTGGTGGAGTAGTGGACGGATGATAGCAGTGGTAAACAGAACTCATCGCCACAAAAAGTAACTTGGACTTTTAAATAAAGTTGTTTACTATGGTACTCAGTACAATGTAATTGCTCAGCATTCATCTTTACTAATATGATATATGGACATTGGATTGTCATTCATAGGAATCTGCATCGCAACTGTAAATACAATCCTTTAGTCTACACAAATAATAAATGGATGCTGAGTTCAAAATTGTCATATACATGAACTTGACATTTATTTAAGGGGAGCTATTGGATTATTTGATGTGAATGACCATTCTGGTTATGATAAATATCAGCTTCACATATTGTTTGATGATCAATAAGTGAGCCTGATTGTAAGGCTTCAGATCTGTTGGCTCGTAAATAATGTACGAAATTTGGATCCAGTAATCATTTATGATTTACACGAACTCTAAAAATATTTAAGTTAAATATTCTGTATATAAGTAAATTATTTTTTGTACATCAAACGACTCATACTCTGCTGATCAAACTATTCTGTTACTTGTTCACTGAAACTATATTAATGATTGGGATCTGTGAGCGATCATCACTTGATCATAATCAATTTACACGACCGGCCACACGTATTAAGCAATTCATACAATATTTTTCCGTTATAACAGTAGCGTTTGCGTACAAGTTGACCAGTTAATGAAATATTCCTTATCTAGATCAATTTTATTACAATATATGCGTAGATCACGAAGACTAATGATATACATCGGACAGTTTGTCTTTGTATCGATAAAGAAGTGAATTTTTCTCTATAGTACGTAATAGTCCACTAACTTACGAACATTCATCATAACTATTGACTTTATTGCTCATTGATGTACTTTAATTTAATCTAGTTATCAAATATGCTGGTTTATAAATGGGAAAAAGGTTAGACATTCATATTTACGTAATACGACTTCCTTTAAGTGCTTACGCACTGTTTGTACTTACAAGCTAAAAAGTTTGGCGAGTTTGAAATTATTATGAATGTGAATTTAAAAGTATTTATTCAGAAAATGAATTATTATTAGTATTCTGTTGAGAACATAACAAGTTTAGATAGTAGGACAAACTTCAAGTTGAAATCCTTTAATTCCAACCCGAGTTTATTAAAGAATAAAATATGTTATTTCAATCGTTCATTTCTTTCACTGTTGTTCCTTTTATTATGTGAAACTGCATTAACTTGAATAGCATATTCATTCTTCTAGGAACAGGTGATCAAGTTTGATGGTTACCTTAAGTGTAACTATGAAGTACATCAGTTCTGTTATATTTATTTATGATGTTTTATTCAAATATGAAGGCTAAACGGATTTGACGAATCATGATCATCGTTACATACTCCATATATCTCAAATAAGTGGATTTATAATGAAGGGCATATAATGAATAATTATCAAATTCTACTTTTACTTAGATTATATGTCTGGATATTCCATATCTGCTATTCGAATATATTCTACCTACCATTAGTCTTGCATCAACGTGATCAAAAATAATATTTTTTACCTGATTATTTACTATCCAGTGCCATCCCATCCCATCTTCTATGTTAGTTGGGGTGGAGTTTAACAAAGAGCAAAGGGCTATGTAATTGCAGTAAGTTATGACTACAACGAACATCTTTAGGTCAAATGAATCTTCACCTGGTAATCAACATATATCTGCTTTTGACAGCCGCCTTAGTGACGTTGATTCATGTAGTGATGAAAACTTATCACGTCTGATCCCAAACTATGAAAGGTCACTACATGTTTACAAATATTTAAAGTACTTACTAGAGCTGGAGAAAAATAAAGGCCATAATACTTACAATTCGCATTAAGCGAAGGGTGGGATCCCCGGGTACCGTGTCAAATATCAACATATTAAAAGTCGTATTACAATTCACTGGCATTCTTTTCGATAAATTCTCTTCAGGTTCTACAATTATATATCCAAAATTAATAATCCGAAAAAATGGCCAGGTTAAAGGCAAAGTACATCGTTTAAAGCATGTAAATTTAGGAATGTCAAACCAAATAGAATAAAATTGTTAATGTTGATATGACTCATATAGAATGTTAACTTGAATCTGTATATATGTAAAGTGAAAATTTAAGATCTGTGATCAGAGTATAAATATGGGTCAGATAGGGTGAGAGAGATATGATAGTGCAATTACAATTCGATCAAGTGGAAGACTAAATTGTTTGAAAAATTAATAAGACGTAATAAGGAGGGATCAATGCGATGTGAATGAATCATGTATAGGGGGGATTAATAATGATATTTAACCAATAATAATAATAATAATAATAATAATAAAATACAAAGATTTGTGAATAAAGATAAGAGAGACAATTACATTTGACTACGAAAGGTCGTAAGTACATAGTCAAATTAGGTCATACAATAGCTAAGATGATTGTTCATTAATTGGCCTTGTGGTTGGCCAAGGGAGAAGTAGGGGTTGGAGATATTTCTTCTGTACACATAGCTCAGGTTTCTTCATTCTGATGGCTACTGCCTCCGCCGTTTGAAGGACTTTAAGCCTGACAAGCTTAGGCAAAAAATTACTGACCCTATAAATAATTGAAAAAGATGGGTTTATACTGGCACTATGACCAGTTTGTACTAAATGGGCCAAAATCGAGCTGTTTACTTTCCTCATCAGACCTTTGCTTAGCCACGCTGGGAGGTGTTCACGAGCACGAAAATGTAAATTCCTAGAACTTCCACCAATATAACTTGCTCCACAGGAGCAGTCGAACTGATAAATACAAAATGAAGTGGTCATTCTAGGAACTTCATCTTTAAGCCTCGGTGTCACCATTGGACGCGAAGAAAACACCAAACGTAGTTCACCTGCGTTGAAAGATTTTTGGATAGATCTGCGTAATCTCTGAGCAAGTATTTCGCCAGCGGCATCCCCCCTGAATTGTAGGCGCATGAACAAAGACTTTTTCTTGACCGTTTGGAATTCGCCTATTTTCACTTTAAAGATCATATATTTAATTATAAATTTTCTGGGATACCCGTTCTCCCTTAGAGCATTATGAAATGTGTTTAGCTCATTGTCAACTACATCCGCCGAACATATAGTGCGTATTCGATAGCTAAGGGTTTTGATTAGGTTTCGTTTGTACTGTAGAGGTACAAAGCTAAGGAAGTGTGTATACTGTCCAGTCCAAGTACTTTTTCTGTTCATGTTTCTTCTTAACGATCCATCAGATCTCTTAGTTAAGAGGACGTCTAAAAAGGCTAATCGGCCATCACTCTCTTCCTCCGATGTAAACTGGATGCACTTCGTTAAACTGCCTAAGCACATCTTGTTGTGAAATATTATCTTTACACAGGATGAATGTGTCATCCATATATCTGCAGTAAAATTTGAATTCTTGAATAATCTTTTTCAGATGACCGTTCTCTAGTTTAGCTAGAAATATATCAGCTAGTATAGGGCCCAGAGGTGAACCCATTGCAGCACCATCTGTTTGTCTAAATATGTCACCGTTGAATTTGAAATTTACATTCATGGTGCATTTCAGTAATAACTTTTTCAAGACATTAATCGGAACAGTATTAATTATTATTTCCCTGAAGAAGTCCAGACAAGTTAGCTGGACGAAACGTTGGAATTATTTAAATTTCAATCGCTGAGACTATTTCAAATATAATTTTTTCACATATAATGAATTAATCGGAACAGTAGTTTCAATTTTATTTTCAATCAGTTTATTCTACGGTCTCAAGAAGTGGGACATTCGTGAATAGTGATGTTACATCCAAAGACATCATTGACATTTTTTACTTTATCAACAAATTGAAATACATCCTTAACACTATGTTTTACCAGCTTTTCGTGGAGAGGTTTCAATAAAGTTACAAGGCCAATTAATGAACAATCATCTTAGCTATTGTATGACCTAATTTGACTATGTACTTACGACCTTTCGTAGTCAAATGTAATTGTCTCTCTTATCTTTATTCACAAATCTTTGTATTTTATTATTATTATTATTATTATTATTATTGGTTAAATATCATTATTAATCCCCCCTATACATGATTCATTCACATCGCATTGATCCCTCCTTATTACGTCTTATTAATTTTTCAAACAATTTAGTCTTCCACTTGATCGAATTGTAATTGCACTATCATATCTCTCTCACCCTATCTGACCCATATTTATACTCTGATCACAGATCTTAAATTTTCACTTTACATATATACAGATTCAAGTTAACATTCTATATGAGTCATATCAACATTAACAATTTTATTCTATTTGGTTTGACATTCCTAAATTTACATGCTTTAAACGATGTACTTTGCCTTTAACCTGGCCATTTTTTCGGATTATTAATTTGGATATATAATTGTAGAACCTGAAGAGAATTTATCGAAAAGAATATTCTTCGTTCAAATATTAGTCTTTTAATATGATTGGGATTTTTAAACGATCAACATATTAGTTTGATAATTAAGCATGTGATTGTTCGGACTGCAATGTGCGATCACGTCACATTTTGTAGGTCAACTGTTTTCTCATTAAAATAACAAAAATAATGATTAACTGCTGTAAAATAAAAATATTATGTGAAGATAACAAATCGAATTTCTAAAGTGTTAAGGAGAAAATTGCTTATTTAAGTGATGGTTTACCAATTGTTATGGAAGAAAAAAGACAATCGACAATAGAAAAATCGTTCGTATTGTCAGAAAATTACCAATATCAGCTACTTATAAAGTGAAGATTTGTGGCTGGATGGTTTAGCTGTTCTTCCGAACAATGAAAGCTCCCCGATTAAACTATCCAGTTCACAGAACGACACTCCACTACAAGCATCACGATGTAGTCAGAAAATTCAGTCTAAGATAGAGTGACCGTTAACCAAATTTTAAAATCGATAATTCCTACTAAATGACTTATAAAATCACGTGCTTCAAATCGAGATCAATCATTACCCAGTGGTAGTCTGAAATGTTTTGTATGAGAATACGCGATTGTTTGAATGTCATCTGAGGCTATTTAATAACGGGAATCGGAAGGCCAGAACTGATAAGATCATATCACTGTTACACCGGACTGGATTAGATCAGTCTCCTGGAATGACGTGAGTACTGTCTGGGTGACAATTAATCAGGAAAACTGGATTACACACACAATCTGCTACATAAGGAACAGATGTCAAAAGACTTAGCAACCGATCAGAAAACAAGATCGTTTTGTATCTAAAAAAGTGACACTTATATCACCTATGTGAAATTGTAATAAGTGTATGTTGAGACAGGATAAATGTAGTCAAAAAGTTAATCCCGATTATAGGACGTATCAAGCTATTTACTATTAAATTAATGAGCATGATTCAGGTTCTTATCAAAATTAATTCGCATTTCGATGCATGCTAATAAATTTTAGGGTATCAACTTAATATACGTCGATATGCTGACTACCGAACATGTATGGATGTGACCTTAATAATAACAGTCATGTGTATTATCATACGATATATGTGATTTGGATGTAGATCGAAGTAAACAACTATTATTACTAGTAAAGATAGTCACACAGACTTATTGACATTTAATTTAAAGATCAAATCGTTACGTATATTTTATAAACCGATAAATATGAAGTTAATTATCGTTCGGAGCATTTGATTAGGGGCGACACTATTCATTCTTTTATTTATTATTAGATTTCAACAGTTTCTCCGAAAAGTTTGTTTGAATCAACTATACATTTGAATCCCAGATTTATTAAAGTGGAGTGTAGCTTGTAACTCCACCTTTAGCTCTTTTACAGTTACTGCCGGTCTCAAGCCCGGGTAAAGGAGAAGGGTTGGGCATGAAAGTTAGCGACACCATCCCTTAGAAAACTAACTCGCTAAAACAACGCTAACCAGAAAAAATAATTCAAACCATTTACACTGACCTGGGAGTTGAAAGAAGAATTATGACGCCTGGGGATGAAAGTCAAAATTTTTCGGAAGTCACGAGGCCAATGCCCCTTCTAACAACCAGAGCAACAATTAATATAGGTACATGGAACGTCCGAACAATGTGGGAGACAGGGAAGACCAGTCAAATGGCAATGGAAATGAGGAGATACAAATTGGCAGTACTCGGAATCAGCGAAACCCATTGGACCCAAGCTGAACAGCAAAGGCTAGGTATGGGAGAGATGCTGCTGTACTCCGGTCACGAAGAGGAAAATGCTCCACACACTCAGGGAGTTGCTCTGATGCTGTCCAAACAAGCACGAATAGCACTCATAGAATGGGAATCTCATGGACCCAGGATCATCAAAGCATCCTTCAAAACAAAGAAGGAGAGGATCACAATGAATGTTATTCACCCACCAATGATAGCAACGATGACGATAAAGATCAGTTCTACTCGAGGCTTCAATCAATCATAGCTAAGTGCTCAAGAAAGGACCTCACTATCCTGATGGGAGATCTAAATGCTAAAGTCGGAGTGGACAACACAGGATATGAAGATATAATGGGACGACATGGACTAGGAGAGAGAAATGAAAATGGGGAGAGATTTGCAAATATATGTGCATTCAACAAATTGGTTATAGGCTGCACAATATTTCCACACAAACGCATACACAAAGCTACATGGATCTCACCGGACCACACCACAGAGAACCAGATAGATCATATTTGTATAAACAAAAAATTAAGAAGGACAATGAAGGATGTGAGAACCAGGAGAGAAGCTGACATAGCTTCAGATCACCACCTGGTTGTGGCCAAGATGAGACTGAAGCTAGAGAAACACTGGACAACTGGACAAACAGCATTACAAAGGTTCAATACAGCCTTCCTTCGAAATACTAACAAGCTCAACGAATTCAAGATAACTCTCAACAACAGGTTCCAAGCTCTACAGGATCTACTGAAAGAACAAGAAACTACAATGGAGGACAACTGGAAAGGGATCAAAGAAGCACTAACTTCGACGTGTCAAGAGGTTCTGAGTCGCAAGAAGCATCACAACGAGGAATTAATCTCAATAGGAACCCTAGACAAGATTGGAGAGAGGAAAAACAAGAAAATAACAATTAACAGCAGTCGAACACGAGCATAGAAAGTCCAGGCGCAAGCAGACTACGCAGAAGTAAACAAGGAAATGAAGAAGAGCATTAAAGTCGACAAGCAGAAATACATAGGAGAACTAGAAACGACGACGGAAAAAGATGCAACGGAAGGGAATATGAATTAACTATATGATACAACGAAGAAACTGGCAGGGAGATATGGCAAACCGGAGAGACCAGTCAAGGACAGAGAAGGAAAGACAATCACTGAGATTCAAGAACAGAGGAAAAGATGGGCAGAATACTTCGAGGGACTGCTGAATAGACCAGCTCCATTAAATCCACCGGACATCGAAGCAGAACACACAGACCATCCTGTAGATGTCACTACACCAACGATCGAAGAAGTCAAGATGGCCACCAGACAAATCAAGAGAGGGAAAGCGGCAGGACCTGACAACAAACCAGATGAAGCACTGAAGTCAGACATTGACGTAACTGCAAACATGCTTCACCTTCTATTCAAGAAGATTTGGGAGGAGGAACAAGTGCCACAGACAAACCGGAAACAAGGATACCTCATCAATATACCAAAGAAAGGAGGTCTGAGCAAGTGTGAGAATTACAGAGGCATCACATTGTTGTCAGTACCAGGGAATTTTGAACAGAGCGTTGCTCAACCGGATGAAAGACGCAGTAGACGCTCAACTTCGAGATCAATAGGCTGGATTGTGTGAGGATCGGTCGTGCACAGGCCAGCTTGCGACACTACGGATCATCGTGGAACAATCAGCTGAGTGGAATTCATCACTATAAATCAACTTCATTGATTATGAGAAGGCATTTGACAATGTGGACAGGAGAACATTATGGAAACTTCTTCGACACTAGGGAGTTCCTCAGAAGATTGTCAACATGATCCGGAAGTCATTCGACGGACTACAGTGCAAAGTCGTGCATGGAGGACAGATGATGGATGCATTTCCAGTAAGGACCGGAGTCAGACAAGGCAGTCTACTCTCCCCCTTCCTTTTTCTTCTGGTGATTGACTGGATTATGGAGATTTCGACATTTGAGAGGAAGCACGGAATACAATGGACAGCTCAGAATCAATTAGACGATGTGGACTTCGCAGATGACCTAGCCCTCTTATCTCATACACACGAACAAATACAGACGAAGACAGCAAATGTAGCGGCAGCCTCTGCATCAATAGGCCTCAACATACACAAAGGAAAACGCAAGATTCCCAAACACAACACGGAGAACACCAACCAAATGACGCTTGATGACGAAACTCTGGAAGACGTAGAAACATTCACGTACGTGGGAAGCATCATTGATAAACAAGAAGGATCGGATGTAGATTTAAAGGTGAGAATTGGCAAAGCAACGGCCGCATTCCTACAATTGAAGAACATATGGAACTCAAAACAACTGTCAGTCAATCAGCTACAACGTAGAACCAGGCACATCTATGCATCGGTCCAAGTTGCCATACCTCGTTAGCACAACAAGATGAACATCGAATTCACAGAAGTAGTTAATTTAATGGTGGTAATACATATAAGATTGTATATAAGGATATAGTACAGGAGGAAAGACAGATATGAAGCAATTTTAATCTCACGGTTTAAGGGAAGACAAAGAGTGTATACACCTAAGCCATTGTGATCGATTCTCAGCCATGTCACCTAGTCTTCAACCATTGGTTACGATAGTCACGCGGACCCCAACCAAGTAGTCTGCATCTACCGACATGGCTCAAATTAGAAGTTAGTGACTTCAAGCTCTGATGTCACGTTTTGGTTTGGCCGCCACCAACTCTCTTCCAACCATCCTCAATAATAATCAGCATAGCGCAAAGCCAAACGAGCTTTTTGAATCCGTGCTGAGATTTCGTCAGACACCAACCTATTAGGGCTGATCAAACTTCCAAGATGAGTGAAGTTGTCGACGCGTTCGAATACTTCACTCCCTATCTTTAGTTCAGGTGATGATGCAGGCCAGTCCTGGAGTAAAAATTTACATTTTGATGGGGAGAAACGCATCCCAAACATCCTGGCATTGTTACCCAGTTCTAACAAAAAACTGCATTTTGTCAGCGCCTTCACCAAACAGGACTATGTCATCTGCGTATTCTAAGTCGATAAGTGGACCTCCTGATAGAAGATAAGTGCCCGAGAATTCAGTCAACGAGTGTGTTATTTCCAGCAATAGGTCTATAATGAAGTTAAACAAAAATAGAGATAGTGGACAGCCTTGTCGAACACCACTTGAGGTTGTAAAATCAGATGACAGTTCACCATAAGCTCTGACTCGGCTGGTAGTGTTCCAGTAAAGAGCCTTCACAATGTTTATGTACTTCTGAGGTACACCTTTCAATGACATACACTGCCACAGAACCTCTCGGTCTACAGAGTCAAATGCTACTTTTAAGTCAAGAAAACAATTGTCAACCAACATCAAAGTCAGAATCCTTAATACGAACGTCAAGACAGTTCTACTGTAAGGAGCTAAAACGTAGAGAACTACTACAACCATCATCAACAAGGTACAAATATTCATAAACAGTTGTCTACGCAAAATACTCAACATTCACTGGCCGGATACCATCAGCAACAGCCTTTTATGGGGGGGGACAAACCAGCTTCCAGCTGAAGAGGAAATTAGGAAAAGATTTTGGAAGTGGATCGGACATACATTAAGGCAATCACCAAACTGCATCACGAGGCAAGCCCTAACTCGGATTCCGGAAGGGAAGCGGAAGGCCAAAGAACAAATTACGCCGGGAAATAAAGGCAGATATGAAAAGAATGAATAACAACTAGAGAGAACTGGAAAGAATTTCCCAGGACAGGGTTGGATGGAGAATTCTGGTGGGCGGCCTGTGCTCCTCCATGAGGGGTAACAGGCGTAAGTAAGTGTAACTTGTGAAAAATCGATATCACGGACATGTTTACTTTAATACGAGCAAATACTACCAAAGACGTATTGGGAGTGTAAAGCGACGACTAACTGTTCTCAGGACACAGAATAGTAGTGGCCAAGTTTGGTAGCGTTAATAGATTTATGTGGTACAACACAATCCCAATGTAATGGCCAAATGTAAAAGCGGAAAAAAGGAATTTTGATGAAACTCCCTGTACAGAATTATCACTTACAAAATAGTCAGATGAAATGTCAAGACCAATGAATATGACAGAACCCAGGAAGACAACCAATCACGAATAAGATAATCAGAAAGAGCTAATTTGGCAATAATGGAATAATACCCAAAAACTCACTTACACTTGAAGTAAACACTGATGATCCTGGTCAGGACATCAATTTAAGTTTCTCAATTTCACCATGTAGTTCAGTGAGAGCAATACTAATTAGGCATATATATAAACTACGTATGTTCTCAAGAACTGTACTGTGTTAGTTTAACTAACTCCATATGGAATACAGATCAGACAAACCTTACTACGTGTTACCTAAAATCTGCGTTACATAAAACAAATGTGGTCGTACAGGGCACTCAAAATCACATATATTTAAAATGTAGGTAATTGGTTTCAATTGAAAAAGTTTGATTACACTCCAAAATACACCTGAAATTAATCTTTTGTTATCCAGTCAACATAAGTAAACGAAGATGAAAAACCATGAGAACGAAAATAAGGGAACATTCTAGAGCTAAATTTGAAAAAGATATATAGCCTGGGTATAGAGTTGTTTACGGCTCGAAAATAATACGGTGGAAACCTGATGTTATCATAAATAGTCACAAAGATAATATCAACCGGAAATCTGAAAGCTTTGCGACTTAATCATAATAATGACCGTTTTCTAGTGTTGAAGTGCTAAACTAGCCATTAATGATTTCTGTTTTTAACAACTAGATTGTATTCTTTGTAGAAAAAATACACTCTGATTCACGAAAAGTGAATGAAGCACGAAAAACGCCCATGATTAGTATCTCCAATACAAGAATAGCCCGAAGAACACGAGTGAGTTTATCGGGCTTTTACGATACCAGTGTGAGAAAGTAGTTATGAAATTTATTACAGAGAGACTAACCAAGTTAAGCAAAAGCTGGTTAAGCCACACATATGAAAGTCAACTGCTGTCAACGTACGACCTGGAATCGCATTGCTCCGAGTTACAATACCTCATCTCAACTTAGCTAGAGAGATAATGTTAAGAACTGTAACGCAACGCTAAATATGGGGAATTTAGTTCAGGAATAACAAATCAAACCGAAGAATAAGAATTATAGTGACACTTGATTTTTTGGGTAAAAGAAATCTTAATCCTATTACTAATAAGTGGTTCTGTGTTAGTACTATGGAGATATCATTTGGAAATGAAAATCAATGAAGCAAATGTATGACCCATACCAACAGTAAAATGCAGGTGACGCTGTTAACTAATGGTTTTTTTAACACTTTCAACTAGTAATTATGGTTATAACTGTTTTTTCTACTTGTTTAGCTAACCGAGTAGCATCTTTAACTCTGACATGATATCTCTCAAAGACAAGAAAAATAGCTTCAAATTGTTGGACTTGTTACACTGATTGGCCAGTAATGTAGAGCTAAAGACTTGGAAATAAAACATTTCAGGGAACTACACACCATGAGTAGTGTAACAAATTATCCATTGTTAAATTATTCTTCCTAAAAATAGCAATAAACATATATCATTGAAAACAAACAACTCCACAAACTTAACCTTTGTAGATTACGATAAATTATTTGTCACTTCAGCGAAACATTCTGACACATTGTACGTGGATTTTATTTCTAGATCATATTTCTTGATATAATCTACAGAGGATGTCTGAGGTGTTTGTATGAACTACTTTACGGCAGTGAAACATGGCCGATAAGAGTAGAGGATATTCGTAGGCTACTAGTATTCGATCATAGGTGTCTTCGACGCATTGCTCGTATATCCTGGGACCACGGAGTAAGTAATGCAGTTGTTAGAAAACGGGTACTAGGTAAGGATGGCAAATCGATTGATGAAGTAGTGAAACTTCATCAGTTGAGATGGCTGGGACACGTGTTACGTATGCCCAACCACCGGCTACCCAGACGTGCAATGCTTTATGGTGTAGGAGCAGGTTGGAAGAAAGCTAGGGGCGGCCAGACCAAAACATGGCATAAATCCATGAAGTCGCTGACAAGTGGACTGGGCCATGTTGGTAGGTGTAGACTACCTGGTTGGGAGTCGCGAGATGATAGCAATCGATGGTTAGAGACCTTGATTGACATGGCTCAAAATCGTTTGCAATGGCAAAGGTGCATCCACTCTTTGTGTTCTACCAAATTCTAATCTTCTGAATTCTTCATGTCCGTATCCTTTTTCTCTTTCCAAATTTATTTCACCGTATTATACTCCTTCAATAACATCTTTAATCCCTTATCTTTCACATAATACTTATACTCTTACTACTTCTACCACTATGGGATTCGAATCGACAACTTCATCTCTGTGCTAATGTGGTATGGCAACTCGAACTGATGTACGTACGTACGAAGTTCTACGTTGTAACTGACTGACTGACTGATGAACTAATGATTCCTTTGTACTTGGTTTATGCCTGACTTCGAATTCCAAATACGATACGTTCGTTTGTAATCACCTAGTTTTTCTTGATCCAAATTACATTATTTCGGGGATTCCTAGTTCGTACAACAATTCAAGTACTTCTAATTATCACACTAACTTGATGTCAAGTATTTTTAACACTGCATATATAAACTGGATTAGTCCTCAAAGGCTTTTACGATCATGCTCAGGCATTAGGCTAGATATCATGAAAATATTTGGGTCTAGGTAAATATACATATTGTTAACACTAAAAAATGTGTGGACAGGATTAAACCAATGACCGAGGGGAAACAGTCAATTCTACTTTATGTGCAGACATAAATTGGTAAGTTATCAGCATGAGTTTGTTGAGATTGTAGTATCTTCACGGTTGAAATCACGATTCGATCTAAGCTAGACCATAATTGAAAACCTGGAATCACTGGACGTCCCTTTCGTCTTAGTAAGGGACTCCTCAACGGTGCGCGTCTATGATCCCACACGCGGAATTTAAATGTGAAAAATACTACAATCTCCACAAACCCCCCTATACTGATAACAATCTTCCTCTCACTAGTGGCCGGCGTCAAGATGTTCTGGTGAGAAGCTGTGACCAGTGGAGTCCATTCCGTGTCAGGTGTGACAGATATTCACAATAGTCAATCGACGAAGGATTGTGCAAAATTACGATTTATTGAAGTTGGACACTGACACCATTCGATACCGGCCGTTGTTTGGAAGTTGAGTGCTCGCGCGCGAGATCGAAGGTCATGGTTCCAAGTCCAGCGTGAGGGGTTATGAAAGCGCACTGTCGAGGAGTCTGATACTAAGACGAGACGGCTGTCTAGTGCCTCTAGATTTTCAATGTCTAGCTTAGATTGACTCGCGATTTCAACTGTGAAGATAAATCGGTAAGGGCTGAAAAATTCGATTAAATATTCATAGAGATTTGGGGCAACATGTTCAGCATATAATAAACTCAAAAAATAAAGGTCATGTGTTAGCAAAATATTCTGGATTTCCATAAATCAGGTTATTAAATAAAGCGTAAATAATAATATACAAGGAAAGGAATCATGGTAATAAACGCATATGTGTGTTTGTGGTATAGTTAATCTCTGTATGCAATCCATATGATATTGAATAATCTAGTTTACCATTCATTCAAAAAACATATCAAACTATCGTAATAAAGAAAAAAAGCACCAAATTCGTATTTCAGCTCAAATTACTTTCAATTTCAGAATTTGTGGCATCGGATATCCTTCTTGCTAAGCCGGCATTCTTCTTCTGAACTTCTTTTAGCCATGGAGCTAAATTCTCATCTTTCAGTTTCAAAATTTGTTTCTGCTTTTTCCTCATAGCAGCTTCTTTTAACCATTCGGGAGCTCCCTCACCGTTCTTAGACATAACGTCTTCCCATCGTTTTTCCACGTCTTTCTCTCGTTCTTTTTGGGCCTGTTTCTTTATGACCTCGCTTTTCCATTCATATGTTTGACTCATTGTTGGAATATGGTAGATCCGCCGACGTGCAACCGAAGTAAGATAAAAGGTCAGACGGAAAGATGTAGCTTCATTCCAATAAATATATTGAAATTAAATGACCAATCAACTGTTGAATCAATAATTAAACGGGAAGGAAATTAAAGTATGGTAATCAGGTTATGTATGATAACAGAAATTATCAACCAATAGTAATATTGCCTTAATAGACCAATTAATTATTAGCAATTTATCGATATTCATGGCCTGTTTCGCTCGCACTATGGATAAAATTTAGAACACGTTCAATTACGTTTCCTTCATTTAGTCGCAGAACGGAAACCTTCAAGTATTCCTCGTTCCTATATGTTGGTATTGACACACTCGTTTTTTAATATAATTGTAAGGATGAATATTACTAAAATGCCTAAATTAGTTCTGAAGGGGTTTTTGTGGATATTATAGTGATTTTAATAGTTGAGACCATGAGTCAATTGAAACCAAACCACCATGGAAAATCTGGAAGCACTGGACGGCCGTTTCGTCCTATTGTGGGGCTCCTCAGTAGTGCGCACCCACGATCCCGCCTTGCGAGATTCGGTTCAGAACCTATCGGTTTTGCGCGCGACTGCTTAACCTTTAGACCATTGAGCCGGCGTCCAACGGTGTTAATGTCTAACTTCTGGTGAAACAATTGTTACAAACGTTTGGTTTTCTCACAGGTTTATTCTGTCACATTCTAAAGTCGATATCAGGAAATACACACAGATCGATAAAATTAAACTGTTGGTTGAAAACTCTCCAGATTATCTTCAAACATTTAAAACCAAATACAGTACAGCTCAGAGTTTAGTTGCTAATACTGATTGCCTAACCGCAACTTGATCCATGGCCTGAAGAGAGCTATACCATAATATCGTGAATTTTATTCAGCTTCTTACAACTTTATCTGTATTGGTAGTTGACGTAATATTGCATAATGTTTACTGGTGATCGGGAATGATTCAGTCAATAGTTATGTATATATCAAGCTTCCATTACTTAGAAATTGACCATCATCACTGTATGTTGAAATACCCCCAAAAAGCAGGAAAACTTCAGATCAGAAACTAGCATATAACAATCATAAGAAAACCGATCATGATTTCCTCCATCTTTGGAAGTGATGATTTTCATGAACAATAAACAAAAAGATAAACACTAAAAAACTCAGAACACCCGTTGCATACAAAATCATCATCTTGTACTCAACCAAATGCTGACTCGTACTCTTCTCGCTTTAAAACCAACTACTTGCTTCATTTCGTGCGTATCTGCAATAGATACTGTACACTCAAGACAAAAAGGGATGCCTTAATTCAGTTCCCTAATTACGTCTCAAATTATCTGCTTTTCAAAGGAATCAAGGTTTATAACAATATAGTTTTTGGATTTCTAGTCGATGCAGAACATTGGGTAGATAACTTTAGATGTTTCAGGATGACTGATAAACATAATAGATGTAGTATCCTAGAGTTTGCTAGAGCTATAAATATCAATGGCATTGGGACTGATTTATATTCCAAAAAGAACAGCTAGAATTTTTCTCCCTGACAACATGATCCTTAGTTGACAGCCGAATTCGGACAAATTGCTGTTAGGTTTTGGCCATAGCAATGATGAACGTTTATCCAATGGTTTGTAAACATAATGTCATGCCTAACTATGATGGAGTAGACATTGAGTTCAATGAATTGATTTGGTTTCTCACACAAATATTGATTTGAAACTACAGTTGAGTATGGAAGAAAAAAAATTCAGCGAGTGCGGGATCGTGGATGCACACTGCTGAGGAGTCCCATAGTAGGACGAAACGGCCGTCCAGTGCTTCCAGGTTTTCGATAGTGGTCTAGCTTCAATTGATTCATGATTTCAACAGTGAAAAATTTCTTTTCGAGGAAATCGTTTACTTAAGCTGTGCATTCGTATTTATAGTCATATGGTAAATATATGTCTATAGAAAGATAGAAAAGATTGCATCATAAAATGACCTAAGATTTCAAGTTTCAAATGAGGTTAGAGAAGAACAGAAAGTTGAAAATAAATTACAGGTCAGGATTATGGAAGATAATTGTCTGCTTGACAGATATGAAAAGAAATGTAAAACATAAAGGTCATAATAATAAGTGAATAACAATCACGAAAAATTGTTAAAGGATAATAATAACTGATTAGTCTAAAATTACAAAACAATAATAAAAAGAAACAAGACCGAAGCATACTACATAAGGCAATTAGGGCAAAGGAAAGATGAGAAGTTGAATGTATCGTTTTTGTACGCAGAGTTGGGGTGGAATTGTTGGATCGCCAATGTTTCAGCAGCGCATAACATTTTATTCGGCCTCCCTTAGACCCAGTTCCTTCGGTTGAGTAGATTATTTTGAAGGAAGAATCCTCTGGTACAACGTGTTCAGAGTTGATTAAGTGGTTCTGTATTGAACTGGTGGCTGCTTCGCATTCTCCTCATAAAAAAACTCACCGGGTAATGTTCTGAACTGCTTTTAGAAAGCGATCACTTTGTGCGGACAATGTAACCTAACCCACAGAAGCAAGAAAATTCATAGATGCACATCTATGTAACCGAAAGCGGGAGCCTATTCTTAACACATCCGTGAATGATAGACTGGCTTGAGAGCACAATATTAAGCCTAGCTGATTGGGTTTTAATAAGGGATTCGGAAATCCGTTCATTCAAAAGTTCGGCAGCCGTATCTCCTTTGAATTCAATACTCATAAAAAGAGTTTTCTTTTGAACTGTCGGTGCGTTTTCAGGATGTTATCTTGGTGTTAAGTTCCTACAGATAAATGTAGGTGGGCAACCATTTCTGACGAGTATCTGTCGAAGTTGAAGTAGTTCGTCATCTATTGTGTCATTAAAACATATTTGCTTAGTCCTTGGTTATAAAGAGTGAAATAAGATTTTCTTTCCACTCAATGGGACCCAGATATGGAAACTCGTATACTGACCACTCAACGTCGGTATTTCATATATAGATCTTTGTAAAAAAAACCATATGAGTTTCTTTTCACCTGAACATCAAGGAAATGAAGTTCCTCGTTTACCTCTGCTTCCAACGTGAACTGAGTTGAGTGATGACAATTATTGGATCCATCCATAATTTCACTGAGGTCTATATCTTCTTCACAGATAATGTAAGTATCATCCATATGTTTCTTATATGAATGAAGTTTCTCAATTGTTTTCCAGATTCGCTATGAAACAATCAGCCAAGAAGAAGTCCAGTGGTGAAACCATTGCAACTACATCAGTTCGTCTATAGAAATCACTATTAAATCCGAATTGCACATTGAGAGTACATCGTAAAGGTAACTCTTTTAGATAATATTTTGGGATGCAAATAACACAGTTGTTATTTTCAATATAGTTACAAAAAAACACATAGTTTCTATAATAAATATATTTTTGTTGTAGCCCGATAAGTAGAAAAATTTTATTTCTGTTGTTTCATGACTTAATGTAGGCCACTTTTTCAAAGTAAATAAGTAACCTAATTAAATTAACACAAGTTTAAGTAGTACAAGGTACAACAGAAGAGTTAAAACGGATATTGAAAACGTAGAAAATGAAAGCTTTCTATAGGGCAATTAACACTCTAAGAAACGCTTTAGTTAGAATAAAAGATACCATCCCGTTCACTTCCACACAAAATTATGTCTACAGATTAGGTTGTGCAGATTGTTATACGTTCTATATTAGAGAGTCTTCCCGTGAGATCTCGACTCCTGCTAAGTAACACTTACGCCATACAAAAAGACCCCCTAATAATCCTGTAGAACAGGAAAATTTACTATTTAAATCAGCAAAAGCAGTACATGCTATTTTCAATAATCACCAGATCGATATTAAAAAAATAAATAGCTTGTAACGGTAAATAAATCCCTAAAATCAATAGCTCTGTAAGTGTTCGACATTGGATGCTGACCACATTAGTTTTAATGGACTTACCTAGCTGAAGGCACTCGGTCATGCATCCGCACCAGATCACGAGTTGCAACGGCATGCTCAACGTCTCCTGCGATCATTAGCCAGTTTAAAGTATCCACTTCTCGATATATTGATAATCTATCAAATATATCTTCCAACCTCCTCGCTTCTGACATTTGATTTCGCTGGGTGGGTGCGATTCAATTATAGGTGTTACTGGTAAATTGTTGTCAAACTACAATACCTGCGGTATCTTCAGGTTCTTGAAACAGTAAAGATATGCGAGTAGCCGAAGCGTTTCATATTATGCTAATCTCTCTGCCCTCAATAAGAAAGAATGTCTGAATATTCATCTAACTTGGACTATTTATCCCAACAGCCACATCTGATTTTATTTATTTTCCACACAATCTACACACACACACACACAATTTCAAACCCACTACTTCATATAAGAACTTTAGTCGGAATTTGATGGAATGGTTTCATAGTATTTGAGGGCTGAGTTGATGCGAGACATTGAAGAGGAAGAACATATACATTTTTCATACCCACCTTAAAACACACAAATTAATACAGTGACATGTCATGCAAACTCAACTTGACCGAAAATAACTTAACATAAACATGTTCAGGCCTATTATGATTTTGATTGTACCAAAATATTGTTTTCTTTGTACTACTTAAACTTCGGTTCATTTAATGTCGGTTACTTATTCACTCTGAAGGAGTGGCTTACATTAAGTCAGAGAGTCAGAAATACGATTTTCCTACTCATTGGGACATAACAAAAAACATATTTGTGATTAACTCTCTACTCAATACTCAGTTTGTTTGAATTATCAAGTCCAGCCTTGGTATTGATACGTAAACAGTTTCTATATATTCATACATTTACCATACGGCCATAAATACAAATGCACAACTCAAGTAAATCATTTCGTTGAAAAGAAAGTTTTCGTCGCTGAATTCTCTTTATTTCTATTCAATAACACAATGGGTTATTTTAGTTATAGAAACAATATCATGGTTTACTCAGTTTGTTTTAGGTAAAAAAAAAGTCTACAAATTCATATCAACCGGGTTCCACATAAATTTATATATTTCTTAACGAACTTTCCATTGTTTGACAAAATATAAATGCACAAAAAATACGTTTAAGTAGTCATCAAGGTATATCAGTTACGAATCAAAAAAAGCAACTGCTGATCTAAAATCTCAATTATCAACTTTATCACTTTATCTAGTTCCTGAAACCCACACTCTAGCTTTATAAGTTATTACAATCTATTTAAACTTGGTTTATGGTTTTTCCAATACTCATCAAGTAGACAGTTAGCTTTCACATTTCTCGTATGTAATCTATTTTCACTTTATTGTTTTTCATCACCCACTAGTGGATTGCGTAACTTTCACTTGATAATTGAATAAAACTTAAGATAACTCATAAAAACTTTCGTCTAACTTTGAACGAATAGTTTTAAAGTAGTTGGGCTTCAAATCAATATAAGATATAAACAAGGAAATTTATATTTGTAAAAATCTCAGCAATTGAATTTAAAGTAAATTCAACATTTTGGTCGGGATTGTGGTCCAACTTTTTTCAAAGAATTATAACCAAACATCAAAATTACCAAACATAAATACATGGTTCACCGGTTAAATGAATGCTAAACAAATCGTACAATCCGTTTAGTAATGTTAGAAGTGAGATTTATTGAAATGGGTATGAGACATTTGCTGTGAAAAGTTAGGAAACTTTTACATAACCTGTCTTTTTTTATTACAGACTTACGTTTGTTAAATCATTAGAAATATGATCATACAGCCTCAGTAAACAATGTCATCGGAAAGAAAAATTTCTCTGGGTCACCTTAATTTTCCTTGAAAAGTGAAATGTATCGAGAAGACTGATGACCTACTTAAACATAACAATTACTACCGGATTTGCAAAACAAACTAAGGAATCTCTACTGAGATCATTAATATCAGCAACTTTAATGCACAGGCTAGTGTCCACAGTTCAACTAACATTCAAAAAAATATTAGGATGTCTAAATGTCATTTCGTATCCTCAAGAGATTAAGTCAAAAACAAACATAAGTTGATCAAAAACACCTTCGATGATATTAACCAAAGGAGAACAATGGGATAACGAGATACCATCATTGGACGTTATAGCCAGAGGAAAAAACACGAACATTGGAAACACATGTACTCAGGAAACTCAACCATAAAAGTCACATATCAACCTAAAACAGTGTTATATCTTGTTGGTTGAACGCTATATTCAGATCATAGGCTATTCTGATAACCCCAGGCTAGAACTATTCAACGACTTGAAGACCAGAAAGAAGACACGAGTATGAGAGAAGTACTTTACTACAAGGTTCATTTATGTACAGAAAAACAGGGGTCTTATAGTAATTAAAAGACCTTGAGTTCCCATAGTAGCAGTGTGTTAAACAGCCAATCAGGACCTCGTTATTTTAGTAGCATAGCTTCTAACTAATCGCTGATTGGTTGGGCTCTTTATGAGCCTCTGGAGGCTCTGATAGAGTTCACTTCACCTGTGGGCCATCCTCACAAACAGCTTACGGATAAAATTAAGAAGAGTCAGTAGATCACTGCAGCACTCTCAGTGCCCGAAAAATTGAAGAAAAATATCTTCTGTCTTTTTTCTGCGAAAATGTCAACTCTTTCATTCTCATAAAATGATGTCGATCAAACCGATCAACCACTATAAAACCGTCCACGGTAACCCAAAACTAAATCGGGAGAAACGTCGGAAATTACTACAAGGATTTTGAAACCTTTACAGAACAACACAATAACTTCTCAGGCAGAAGGATACAGAGGCTGACGATGACATCGTGTGGAACATAAATGGGGTAAACTACGAGAAACTTTACACGACTACACATACATGAATACAGATTGGCAATAAAACCTTATTATATGTTGTCACTTCAACTAATGTACACAGATAACTATGGAGGGGGAGTTTGATTGAGAAAATGTCTCAATTCTAAGTTGAAGAAATTCTACAAGTGACAGAAATTCTCCAAATGCCTGTCACTAAGATGAATCCGCAATCAATCAGCACAGTGACCCAGATCCTCTCTATTAAACCATGTAAATTAGACTGATTGGTCACATGGTTATAGTTCAGTCTGATGATGCAACGGATATTCTAGTTTTACAACTGGATACCAGTAGCACCTTCTATGTTCGATCGTTCCCAGTCAGATAGAAATCAGAAGTCAGACGAGAAGAGGCAGGAAAGATATATTTGATTCGTTACCAATATATCGAGGACCTTTTCTATAAGCTGGCTAATGAAACGTAGGAGCTGTGTCCCACGCTGTGTTGAAACGTGATCTGGTGCGGATGCATGACCGAAAGCCTTCAGCTAAACAAGTCCACTTAAACAACGTAGTCAGCATCCAATGTCGAACACTTAATGAGCTATTGATTTTGGGGAATTATTTACAGCTACAGATCACTCCCCCCCTAGTGAGGTAGTGATGCCCCTAAGACGTGACCAGCCAGAAGTTTAAACCCAACGAGTTTGTCGTTGGTAAACACTCTTCTGATAGCTTGCTTCGTTTAGCAGCGTCTGGTCGTCTTTCCTTAAACTATGGGACCAAAATGTACAACGTAGCAATAAAGAAATATAGTACAATGAAAATTTCGGTTCCTTGCGAAACTTCGTCGTTCTTTTCCAGCCGTCCTGGAAAAGAGGAAAAATAAAACGTGTGAGTGCATGTCGAAAATACACTCGTACTTGCGTAAGGACACAAGATGAGCGGAAAAAAATAAACTGATACACTTACAAACAGCGTAAAAGCGACCGGAAAAAAAGGTTTTCTTTTGGTTTTTTTCAATATATAAATATATATATATATACGCTCAAAAAAATGTTTTTTTTTTATATAAATAAAAAAATGAGCATATTAAAAAAATTTATAATAAACTTTGAAAGGGTAATTCAAGATAAAGCTTATGTCCTACGTGCAATATTCGTTAAGATGTTCTGGAAATCTTACTCGTCTTCCAGAACGCGTTGTTTTAGGTTTTTCTATCGACGTTGACGAAGTATCAAGTTGTGTGTCGGTTGTCGTGTAGGGTACTACGAGTGAAGTAGCTGTGTCGTTTGCTTGTACCGAAGGAAAATCGACGTAGCTAGGGTTTCCTTCTAGGTACGCAGCTTTGAGTCGATCGATACTGATGCTATCTTTCGTACCGTTCTTATCGACTACATAGTACTTAGGTTCGCGTTGAAGAACTTTGAAGGGTCCTTCGTATGCTGATTCGAGAGGTCGTCGATGTGAGTCTCGACGAATGAAGACGTGTGTGCTATGTCGTAATTCAGGTTGAACGAAAACACCAGTTGATTGAGGTCGAATGTGAGCAGGTTTAACTGAACGCATAGCGTTTGAAAGCCTACTCGTGTCGGCGTTTAGATCCATGTTCAACGAAGAAGCTGAAGGATCCACGAATTCTCCTGGGAGTCGGAGTGTCGTTTCGTAAACGAGCTGAGATGCAGTGTATCCAATGTCAGCTTTCACTGCATTGCGGATACCTAGCAAGACGAGTGGAAGAGCGTCTGTCCACTGTGAAACGTTTGAAGCTGATAATGAAGCTTTTAGTTGTCGATGAAAACGTTCTACCAACCCGTTTGCTTGTGGGTGGTAGGCGGTCGTTCGGAAGCGCGTGATTCCTAAAAGTGAGGTTAGACAACGGAAAAGTCCAGATTCGAACTGGCGTCCGCGGTCTGTAGTGATTGTGGAAGGGCAGCCGAAATTTGCTACCCATCGTTCGACGAAGGCGCGAGCCACTGTTTCAGCAGTAATGTCCTTAATCGGTACTGCTTCTGGCCATCGAGTAAAACGGTCTACGCATGTTAGGAGATATGAGTATCCGTTCGAGTCGGGTAAGGGACCTACCACATCTAGATGGACGTGGTCGAAACGAGCGTCAGGGGTTTTGAAAGAACCTAAGGGACATTTGTTGTGTCTGATCACCTTAGATTTCTGACAGCTTACACAGGAGCGTGCCCACTCCCTCACGTCTTTATTCATGCCAGGCCAACAAAATCGTTCGGCTTTAAGTTCGATTGTTGCACGAGCACCTGGATGAGAAAGATTGTGCAACGTATTGAAGACGTTGCGGCGATAATGTTTTGGTACAATTGGACGATCCCTACCTGTAGATGTGTCACAGAGTAAGGTTTCCTTACCTGTTCCCATCTGCCTAATACTTAGTTTAAGAGTTGTCGAGGATAACTCATGCTGAAGATCAATGTCTTCTTTTTGAAGCTGAGCGAGTTTAAGAAGGTCGATTCCTTGGAAACTGTTCAAGGAGCTAATTCGAGACAAGGCGTCTGCGACTACATTGTTTGCTCCAGAAATGTGTCGTATGTCTGAAGTAAACTGCGAAATGTAGTCGAGTTGTCGAGACTCTCGCGGTGAGTACTTGTCTGAGGACGAACTTAAAGAGAAGGTAAGAGGTTTGTGATCGGTGAAAAGCGTGAATTCTCTTCCTTCGATGGAATGTTGGAAATGCCGTACAGCACAATACATAGCTAGGAGTCCCCTACCGAACGTGCTGTACCTAGATTCCGCGTCTAGCAACCGTCTCGAGAAAAATCCTAAAGGTTGCCACGAGTTGTTAACCCATTGTTGTAAGACTGCTCCGATTGCTGAGTCGGATGCGTCTACTGCGATACTAATGGGCGCTTGAGTGTCCTGATGGGCAAGCAGGGTTGCTTTAGCGATGTGTTCCTTAACTGTGGAGAATGCTTTACGGGCTATGTCGTCTAAACTAATTGATTTCGCATTTCCACGAAGCTGATCGGTTAACGGTTTCATTAAGGATGCGCATTTAGGTATGAACCGTCTATAGAAACTCACGAGTCCGTTAAAAGTTCGCAGTCGCTTGATCGTGGTCGGTTCTGGGTAATCCAGAATGGCCGCCACTTTGCTCCTAAGGGGTCGGATGCCTTGGGCATCAATAGTGTGTCCTAAGAAGTCTAGAGAGTTTGTTCCGATTTGGCATTTCTGAATGTTGACAGTAATGCCATACCTTTGGAGTCGATCGAAAACCATGTCCAGATGCTTGAGATGTGATTCTCTGTCCGAACTTGCTATTAGACAGTCATCAACATACGCATGTATGAAGTTGAGACCTCGGAAGACGTCGTCTATAAACCTTTGGAAGGTTTGAGCCGCATTTCTTAAACCAAAAGGCATTCGTAGAAATTCGTAAAGACCGAAGGGAGTGATGATGGCGGTTTTAGGAATGTCGTCAGGTGCCATCGGGATTTGGTTATAAGCTTTAACCAAGTCGATTTTCGAAAAGACAGTTGTACCTTTCAAGGTAGCTGTCAAATCGTGAATATGAGGCAGCGGGTAACGATCGGGAATGGTTTTAGCATTCAGACGCCGATAATCACCAGTTGGCCGCCAATCATTGCTGTCCTTTTTAGGGACCATGTGCAATGGGGATGCCCATGGACTATTCGATGGTCGAATTATTCCTAGGTCCATCATGTGGTTGAATTCGTTTTTAGCTAACCTAAGCTTTTCGGGAGCGAGTCTTCGGGCTTTCGAAAATATAGGTGGTCCTGTAGTCGAGATGTGATGTGTAACATTGCTGGTTACACAACTTAATTTCGATTGCGATTGGTATATCCCGGGGTATTTGTCGAGTACTGCTTGGTACAAGGGGTCTATGGCGTGCTTAATCGTGACTGGGGATAACCTGCAACCAGAACAAGGAGTTACGCAAACGGATAACTTAGTGTTTCCGTCTATTAACCTTCGTGCGCGTGTGTCGATGAGTAGATTGTGGTGTTGTAACAGGTCTATACCAATGATCGGCATAGAGACGTCTGCAACAACGAAAATCCAGTGTATGGGTTTGCGTAAACCCACGTTAAGGTAGACGTACCTTTTACCGTAAGTAGCGATCGGCTTTCCGTTTGCCGCCTGTAAACTTAAAACAGACTCGCGAAGTCTGTCGTCGAGATTTGCTGGAAGAACGCTAACTTCTGCGCCAGTGTCGACGAGGTAGCGAACTTTCGTAGTCACATCCGTGACATATAAGAGGCGGCTGTGTTCGCCGGCTACGGTTGCCGTTAACGCGTGCCGGCTGGGAAGTTTCCCGAACTGTTTTTCGTGTCACTCGATTTTGGGGTCGGATAATTGCAAGGTTTCCTGCAGTTTCTGGAAAATTTACCGTACTGGTTATGATACCAGCACCAGTCGGGATTGTCTGTCTCTCGTGGTCGAGAGCCAGATCGCTTACGTGAGGCGCTTCTACGCGGGGTTTTTGACCGACTACGGTCATTGCGAACTCCAAGATATCGTGTAAGCGTGTGACATAGTTCGGCCATGTCAGTCGAGGTCGATTGGGGTTTTTCTTTGATAGTAAAAACCTCGGCCTTAGAAAATTTGGTGATTTCCAAGATTCGATCGGCAGATGCAGCTAGTTCATCTATGGCATTGTTTTGAAATGAAACAAGCACTGCCTGCACCTGTTGAGGGAGTTTAGACAAGAAAAGTTGTCGAAATAGGCCATCATCGAAAGTTCGTTGGCCGATGACTTCTCTCATTCTAAGCAACATGTCCGTCGCAGAACCATGTTGTAAGTCGATATTGTTAAGGAGTTGGTCTAACCGTTGTCGATCAGTTAGGTCTCCGCGTTTTAAAATCGATAGCTTAAGCGATTCGTAAGGTTCGGAAACATCACTAGTAAACATACTAGGTGTTACGTACCTGTTAAACTCGCGCGGTAACGCCTTAACTACCGCGAGGAAACGTGTGCGCGAGTCCGTGATTCCGTGCATGCAAAAATCGGCTTCTGCATAGCAGAACCAGGACTCGATATTGTCGGGCCAAAATGGCGTTAACTGAATCGAAATAGGGGGAATAGACTTTAACTTAAAGACCTTGGGTGAGTGTTCCGTCATAGTAATATAGCTAACGAAAAATGTCTAATTAAAATATATCCGAGAAAAAAAATTCGCGAAAAAAAGTATATCACAATATATAAAATTCAAATAAAGAATAACAATGAATAATAATATTCCAAAATGGAACAGACTCACAGTATATTGACTTGGTGTACCAGATCACGTCGGTCTCACCAATGATGATGCAACGGATATTCTAGTTTTACAACTGGATACCAGTAGCACCTTCTATGTTCGATCGTTCCCAGTCAGATAGAAATCAGAAGTCAGACGAGAAGAGGCAGGAAAGATATATTTGATTCGTTACCAATATATCGAGGACCTTTTCTATAAGCTGGCTAATGAAACGTAGGAGCTGTGTCCCACGCTGTGTTGAAACGTGATCTGGTGCGGATGCATGACCGAAAGCCTTCAGCTAAACAAGTCCACTTAAACAACGTAGTCAGCATCCAATGTCGAACACTTAATGAGCTATTGATTTTGGGGAATTATTTACAGCTACAAGTCGAATAAAACAGTCAACAAGAATAGAAAGGTAAAGTCATCAAAGTGCGGTAATTTGGCATCTGTGTAATAATACTAAAACACTCCCTTCTAATTGATGCAAACTCCGATTACGACCATGAATGATCTATAATTATATTATTCACCGCAGAATTCCACCACCACAGAAACAACTTTCAAAACTTTTCGTGTGTCCTTTCAAAGAAAGAATAGTACTAAACAATATTTGTTTTCGGATTTGACACATTCTCGTCATAGCTGTCTCCTTCCTAACTAAAACGTATTCTTGACCATCCACTGAATAACTTGTTGCGTTTCCTGAAACTAGACTTTAGCCCCACTCGTAAACAACATGTAATAAATCATTTTTTGTGAGGCTTACACCAGCTGTTCTATCCGAAAATCCAGTGAAGTTTCTGGAACTAAACTATTCAGGTTCCACTAAACAACCGTGTTGGCGGATATAGAGGATCCACCTAAGGGAGTTGGGAAACCCTGATTCCGAAAAAACTGTGCACATAGGCTCCGGGATCCTGAGGGAACAAATGGCATATAAGCCAATTTTTAGTCACCAGCAACCATGAAACTGCATCTCCTAACATTGCTCCATTGCCTTATGGATCAGACCTTCCTAACAATCCTCGGGGAGTGGCCTCCTAAGAAAACCATCTGCTTCAGTTTGGGCGACCGGTCGGTATTCCAGCTCTCACACAAATCCAGTGACAAGGTGTGGCTCATATATATTTGATACCTCCTTGTACCAATGTTCGTGTGTTTAAATAAGTAAATAAATACTTAAAGTGTACTATCCAAAAAGTCTTAGTTTTACTCGCAAACGTTGAGTAATTTTTTTGAACATGTACACTTTATAGTTTCTCTCTTCAACTCGCAATTATCAGCTAGACAAGATGTTCACAAGCAAAAAAAGTTTCCAGTTGGTCCACGACATATCGACAATTATTTTTTCTGATTAGGAAAAATGTTTTTACAAATGCGATTGTTCACGTCAAATACACAATGGACAGTGAATGATTTTCTCACAATTGTGAATTAAACAATGTATTTTAGTGAATGTCTGAACTAAAACAACATGTGATCAACCTTGGTCATAGTTATGATTATCACATAATCAGGTTAACAATATTAAAAATTCAACTTGTTGTATTACAATTTATAAGGATTGAAAATTCATTACTTGCTGGAATTAATAAATATGATTGAATTTATTAAAACAAATGAACTCATACTCTTGCCCGCATGTTAGATTAAATGTTCACCGTAAATAGTTGCCGATTTCCGATCAATCCGACAGGTTTAGGGTCTTCGTTTACTTGTTTGTCTTTAACAAATATGTCTCCTCTCGACTTAGAACGTTTAAGTTTATTTTGAAAAAGTATGGTGAGTGCAGAGGAGTTATTACTAAATTCGACAGCACGTTTTTCCTGTTCGACTGCTTTTTGTGTACTTATTGCCTATGTCCATGTAAGTATTTCTGTCATCGTTACTAAAGAGGAAAAGTCATTAAAGTTGTGGAAGCGAGTAAAATGTCTTTGCAGACGTCTTCGTGTACCGACCGGTATATACAGATCTTTAGGGAACTTAGGTCTCCAGTACTCTAAAGGTGCGATTTTGTTGATGATACTTCCGATGTTATGATAAAATATACTGGTTAGTTTGTCGATACTGTTTGCTCTTAAGGAATTTCCCTAATCAGTGCTTCTGAAGAAATTGTGGAAGTTATTTCAGTCAACCTCGCGATAGTTTCTACGAAGTGTTACGGTCTTACGTCTACCTGTTGTGATGTTTATATTGAGGCTACATACAACTATGTTATGATCACCACCTGGAAACGTTTTTTTAATGCACTCAGTATTGGGGGTGAGGCCACCGGTAGTGACTATGTCCGAGATATTTTGATATCTGGTAGGGCTACTGACATACTGATTACACTGTTCTAGTTCTAGACACTCAATAATTAATTCATAAAGTTTCGGAGCCTTGACTGGAAACCAAGAAATTTCAGGCATGTTGTAGTCACAACGAATGAGTTTACCTGTGAATGGGAGGGATGGTGCTAGTGTGAATAGCTCTGGTACCACTACTATTTCACCTATTGATGCGGTAGTTTGACGGTAGACACAGTCGAACAGTAAGATAATGGAATTTGATGGCTTTAAGACAATCCACACCGGATTTTTCAGTTTTTTTAATTCAGGCATATCACATAATGGTAAGTTTAAGCTAGAGTGAGAGTAAATAAGGCAACATGCCGTAAATGATAGAGATCATAGTCTCAAATCTAACAGATCCACCCAGTAGTTCCACACCATGTAGCTAACATAATTTTTTCGTCCTTTACAAACTATCTGAAATACTTTTGTCACGTTGTGGTGTTTGAATGAACCAATGATTCCCCTGTGTTGACGACTGTTTGGCTTCGAATTCCATGTGCAATAGTAATTCTCGACTAAATTGCGCTATTGCTGGGATTACTAGTTCATACTATAACTCAAATACTCTCGAACGAGCCAGGAAAAGCCCTATTTCTCCAGATAATAACAATTCCGCTATAACCTATACCCTATGCTCTGAAACTCCTTTTGAGTGAACGTATAACACACCTGCTGCTGGATGACTCAGTCTCTACTTTAATAATGAATTCTACCTCAAGATTTAAAAATATCGACAATATTAAGGGTGAATTAGGCACTATTTATAAGCAATTAAGCGATATGCGTTATAATGTGGAGTCACTTGCGGGCTCTTTATTAAAGCATGATGATCTTAAGCAAGAACTAAAGACACTGTCACCCCTAAACTGCTATTGTTAAGGGGTTTAGTTCATGCGGAACTTGAAGACAGGATCAAAGTAGAATCTGTTATCGATTTTATCGCTAGTGAAGTTGCTAAACGAATAATCTCTCGAAATAATGTGATCATCTATAACATACCTGACAAAGTCACCATTAAATCTTTTAGGAATTCGATATTAAAGGCACCAGTAATACTCGTGCCCTATCTTGTTTAGATTCTATTCCAATTTATTAGCTGAACATTTAAAATAATCCTAACGGCTGATCTGGGCGCTTACGAAGCTTAAAAACGCTCGTATAGTCTCGGATAAAACCACCAACCAAAGACTAACGCAAAAGCGTACCTTAAACGAAAATAACATTGTTGAGATCACAACAAACCCCGTTGTCCCAGCAACTGGACCCACTGATGCAGCTAACCTGT
>NC_031502.1:13158952-13161773 GCF_000237925.1 Schistosoma mansoni | reverse complement strand
AGGACCTTTTCTATAAGCTGGCTAATGAAACGTAGGAGCTGTGTCCCACGCTGTGTTGAAACGTGATCTGGTGCGGATGCATGACCGAAAGCCTTCAGCTAAACAAGTCCACTTAAACAACGTAGTCAGCATCCAATGTCGAACACTTAATGAGCTATTGATTTTGGGGAATTATTTACAGCTACAAGTCGAATAAAACAGTCAACAAGAATAGAAAGGTAAAGTCATCAAAGTGCGGTAATTTGGCATCTGTGTAATAATACTAAAACACTCCCTTCTAATTGATGCAAACTCCGATTACGACCATGAATGATCTATAATTATATTATTCACCGCAGAATTCCACCACCACAGAAACAACTTTCAAAACTTTTCGTGTGTCCTTTCAAAGAAAGAATAGTACTAAACAATATTTGTTTTCGGATTTGACACATTCTCGTCATAGCTGTCTCCTTCCTAACTAAAACGTATTCTTGACCATCCACTGAATAACTTGTTGCGTTTCCTGAAACTAGACTTTAGCCCCACTCGTAAACAACATGTAATAAATCATTTTTTGTGAGGCTTACACCAGCTGTTCTATCCGAAAATCCAGTGAAGTTTCTGGAACTAAACTATTCAGGTTCCACTAAACAACCGTGTTGGCGGATATAGAGGATCCACCTAAGGGAGTTGGGAAACCCTGATTCCGAAAAAACTGTGCACATAGGCTCCGGGATCCTGAGGGAACAAATGGCATATAAGCCAATTTTTAGTCACCAGCAACCATGAAACTGCATCTCCTAACATTGCTCCATTGCCTTATGGATCAGACCTTCCTAACAATCCTCGGGGAGTGGCCTCCTAAGAAAACCATCTGCTTCAGTTTGGGCGACCGGTCGGTATTCCAGCTCTCACACAAATCCAGTGACAAGGTGTGGCTCATATATATTTGATACCTCCTTGTACCAATGTTCGTGTGTTTAAATAAGTAAATAAATACTTAAAGTGTACTATCCAAAAAGTCTTAGTTTTACTCGCAAACGTTGAGTAATTTTTTTGAACATGTACACTTTATAGTTTCTCTCTTCAACTCGCAATTATCAGCTAGACAAGATGTTCACAAGCAAAAAAAGTTTCCAGTTGGTCCACGACATATCGACAATTATTTTTTCTGATTAGGAAAAATGTTTTTACAAATGCGATTGTTCACGTCAAATACACAATGGACAGTGAATGATTTTCTCACAATTGTGAATTAAACAATGTATTTTAGTGAATGTCTGAACTAAAACAACATGTGATCAACCTTGGTCATAGTTATGATTATCACATAATCAGGTTAACAATATTAAAAATTCAACTTGTTGTATTACAATTTATAAGGATTGAAAATTCATTACTTGCTGGAATTAATAAATATGATTGAATTTATTAAAACAAATGAACTCATACTCTTGCCCGCATGTTAGATTAAATGTTCACCGTAAATAGTTGCCGATTTCCGATCAATCCGACAGGTTTAGGGTCTTCGTTTACTTGTTTGTCTTTAACAAATATGTCTCCTCTCGACTTAGAACGTTTAAGTTTATTTTGAAAAAGTATGGTGAGTGCAGAGGAGTTATTACTAAATTCGACAGCACGTTTTTCCTGTTCGACTGCTTTTTGTGTACTTATTGCCTATGTCCATGTAAGTATTTCTGTCATCGTTACTAAAGAGGAAAAGTCATTAAAGTTGTGGAAGCGAGTAAAATGTCTTTGCAGACGTCTTCGTGTACCGACCGGTATATACAGATCTTTAGGGAACTTAGGTCTCCAGTACTCTAAAGGTGCGATTTTGTTGATGATACTTCCGATGTTATGATAAAATATACTGGTTAGTTTGTCGATACTGTTTGCTCTTAAGGAATTTCCCTAATCAGTGCTTCTGAAGAAATTGTGGAAGTTATTTCAGTCAACCTCGCGATAGTTTCTACGAAGTGTTACGGTCTTACGTCTACCTGTTGTGATGTTTATATTGAGGCTACATACAACTATGTTATGATCACCACCTGGAAACGTTTTTTTAATGCACTCAGTATTGGGGGTGAGGCCACCGGTAGTGACTATGTCCGAGATATTTTGATATCTGGTAGGGCTACTGACATACTGATTACACTGTTCTAGTTCTAGACACTCAATAATTAATTCATAAAGTTTCGGAGCCTTGACTGGAAACCAAGAAATTTCAGGCATGTTGTAGTCACAACGAATGAGTTTACCTGTGAATGGGAGGGATGGTGCTAGTGTGAATAGCTCTGGTACCACTACTATTTCACCTATTGATGCGGTAGTTTGACGGTAGACACAGTCGAACAGTAAGATAATGGAATTTGATGGCTTTAAGACAATCCACACCGGATTTTTCAGTTTTTTTAATTCAGGCATATCACATAATGGTAAGTTTAAGCTAGAGTGAGAGTAAATAAGGCAACATGCCGTAAATGATAGAGATCATAGTCTCAAATCTAACAGATCCACCCAGTAGTTCCACACCATGTAGCTAACATAATTTTTTCGTCCTTTACAAACTATCTGAAATACTTTTGTCACGTTGTGGTGTTTGAATGAACCAATGATTCCCCTGTGTTGACGACTGTTTGGCTTCGAATTCCATGTGCAATAGTAATTCTCGACTAAATTGCGCTATTGCTGGGATTACTAGTTCATACTATAACTCAAATACTCTCGAACGAGCCAGGAAAAAGCCTATTTCTCCGATAATAACATTTCCGCTATAACCTATACCCTATGCTCTGAAACTCCTTTTGAGTGAACCGATACACACCTGCTGCTGGATGAC
>NC_031502.1:13111131-13158752 GCF_000237925.1 Schistosoma mansoni | reverse complement strand
AAAACACTTAAATAACAATGTCTATACCAGTTAAGGAGAAAGCTGTCATTTGTGGCGTTAAACTACCACATGAAGAACGGGAATCAGAGCAAGGAGGCTGTGTTCTTTGGACATATGCCTTTAGTCCTCATGTTTTACCCTACTCATCGTAGGGGAGGTTATAAGAACACACTTCGTTCAAACGTCGCACGAGACGGCCACTACAACTATTGTGTAGGCAGGCCTCCTATTAGACAGACTTCAATGAACCAACGTGCCCCCATGATTACCCTCAAAAGTTTTAAATATTTAACCTGTAGGATGTAACTCTTCTCATCACTTTCGCAATGGGGAAGATAAAATACTAAGTTACGCGCCATCAACTTAACTCCAACTAGCAGGCGCCTGTCTTAACTGTCCACCAAGACAACTTCAACAAATTAATCCACCTTACCAAAATAATGATTTTTGGCCTTCAGAAGTCCATTGTCCCACCATCACTACACTTCGCTCAAGCTATGGCCCATATGATCAGGCAAACACATTAAATCATAGTCCAGGCAAATCTAGAACACATACCATCGATAGGAATGCTCTCAGTTTTTTCACACTCCATACCCCCTTTTTAAACTTATTACTTAATAACGCACGTTCACTTCTGAACAAAATTTCAGCCTTGAGAACCTTAACCTTTCTTACCAAGCCTTCTGTTCCACTTATCATTGAAACATGGTGCTATCCAGCAGTATCGGATTCAGGATTAAATATCCAGAAGTATCGATTCTGTCGCTGTGACAGAGAAACTAAGCGAGGGGGTGGTGTTCTTATAATTGCTCTGGATACCCTGACAACTAACAAAATTGTAGGCAGTGTCCTGAACAGTTTACCGAAATCGGTCTGGATATCAATCAACACCCAGAATCATAGTCTACCCCCAGAATTTACATACAGAGCTCCTGATAGTTCGAATAATCTGGATGATCTTATTATCAATTCATTCGTACACGCATCTGGCCTAAACTTCAATGCTAAGGTTATCACTGAAGATTTCGATTATCCCGGGATTAACTGGAGTACTGGTAGTTGTCAGTCAAGTAATGATGAATTTTCGTCAATCTTTGACATGCACTGATTGTCACAGTGGGTTCGTACCCCAGCAAGGGGTGATAATATACTTGATCTAATATTTAGTACAATGTCATCCCACTATCTGTGGAGGTATACAATAAATTTGGAAGCAGTGACCATAAGATAGTAGCTTGTGCTCTCCCTATCTATCCTTCTTATAACCGACCCATTCAAAAAAACCTGTCAATATAGAGATTATAAGCATGCTCACTGGGATCTCTTGCGCTCGCTGATCAAACTCTCAGACTGGGATGAATTTTTCTCATATAACAGTCTCACAGATGCCATCAACATATTCTATTTGATTGTTAACTCTTGTCTAGACTCATGTGCACCAATTAAAACGTACAGGTTTAGTAAACCTCACGAATTATATATACCAGCTAAATATCGTGATAAACTAAAACGCCTACAGAAACGTTATTTTAATTCAAACGACTTCACGGCAGTTGCACAATTAACAATAATTTTTAACCCAGTTAATGATAAACTTAAGTTAATAGCAAGTAATGAGGAGCTATTAGCATTTAATACTAGTTCAAAAGTACAAAACGTAATTCCCCTTTTCAATAAACGCGCTAAATCAACTCAAAATATTGATATACCATGCATCCTGCATAACAGCACTTTTATATGGTACTCTAAAACTATAGCAGACCTTTTCAGTGATAATTTTGCAAATGACAAAGAATCCATAAATGGCGCTATTTCTAGAGTCGTATGCGTGACTAGATACTCAATAAAGTCTATCACCTTCATATGCTTGAAAATTATTAAGGCTATAAATACCCATAAGATTCCGAGAGGTCACGGAGCAGACGGGATTTCATCATTTCTCGACAAGTATGGTAGTCCAGATATTCCACTTCTTCTCCTTAAGCTGTTTACTCTCTCTATGGAATCAGGTTCTTATCCTTACTGTCGGAAGACCGCGTACATCATACCACGTTACAAATCTGGAGATAAGACTGACATGAACAATGGTTGGCCGATAAATATCACTTCAGTCATCTCTAGGATTATGGAAAAAATTATTAGTGACGAACAATCCAACTATTACTGACTGAAAAATTCATCAGTGATACGCAACTTGGATTTCTTAAAAATCTACCTTGTATAACATGTCTTTTTGACTTCTTTAACTTAGTCTATTCTCTACGTAGCCAAGGATATCTAGTGTTAGTTCTATACCTAGATATTTCTAAGGCCTTTGACATGGTTAACCGCCATTTTCTCATTAATAAACCCGCATCTTATAGGGTTTAATATCCTTTTGCCTGCTTGATATGATTGCTTCCTCAGCAACCGACATCAAATAGTTAAAATTAACTCCTCTTTGTCGAACGCCGTCCCTGTTAGGAGTGGTGTAATACAAGGTAGTGTCTTAGGCCTTTTGCTCTTTTTGGTTTTTATCGATGATATTTGTGAGTGTCTTTGTGTGGGTAAGCCCCTTTTGTACGCAGATGATCTTAAAGTAGTGTACTCATTTTCTCCACATGAGCTGAGCAATATTCAAAACTGCATCAGCACGGAGCTTAACAAGGTAGCACAATGGTGCTCGAAATGGCAACTGGAGCTTACTACAGCTAAATGTGGATGGCTATGCTTCGGTAACACATCATTCAACTTACATTTTACCATAGATGGTGAGGCGTTATCTAGGTTACACACAGTAGTAGGCTTAGGACTTGGGTACTCCTACGACTTGTCGTTTACAGAACAGGTGACGAGACAGACTTCGAAGTCTCAACGCCTTATAGGTTACATAACTCGAAACCTTTTTAACAATGAATAACGTATTTTAACGTACAAAGTTTGTGTTCAACCACTCCTTGAACACTGCGCGTTTATTCTTAGTAGTGTGCGCATAAAGGATAAATTGAGGCCTAAATCAGTACAGAGAGGATTTACACTTCGTATTCTTTGAACTGATTGTACCTTGACTTATAATTCTAGATGTGATAAACTTGGGATCGACCCTTTATAGAAGAGGAGACTCGAACTAAATCTTATTCCTCAAAATATTTAATAAACCATCCTCTGCATCCAACCAAGAAATTCAATATGCAGAAACTTCTCATTACGACATCCGTAACTGCTTGTCACTAGCGAAGAAACCCATTCTAAATAATCTCTCTATGAATTATTCTACCTGTGAGTTTTCTAGACTCTGGAATAATCCACCACAATCTATCCGTACGATAAAATCTCTCCCATTGTTTGTTCCCTGCATTTATGCATACTGCTCCTCTGAAAATGCATTAAATGTTCTAGCGCCTGTAAGCGTATCTTACTTATAGGAACTTTAAATGTTAAACCACTTACCTGCTGTCACTTTACATTAACACTGTCCCTTGCAACCTTAACTTATTTGAATAATATCTGACATGAACAGCGGTAAACCTGACCAACATATTTTGACAATCATTGCTTTGTTGTTCCTTGCTCTCTGTTTTAATTTTACTTTCTCTAGTTGTAGATAGTTATCAATAATTCGTCCTGGCACTGGAAATAACATTAAAGCACACCGTTCATGAACCATAAGACTGTCCACTTAAGAAAAAAATTAAAAGTTTCCTGCTGATGGATTGGATTGCTGTGATACATGTCATAAATAAACTACTTAACAATTACTGAACTTTGAAAAATTCCCATACTGTGATTTAGAACAACATATATAAGCGAACAATATTGTTTTCGATTAGATCCTCATCAGGCTTTACTCTAATATACAGTAATATTTATATACATATACGAAATTATTAAACCAATCAAGACAGTTTATGAGTCAATGATAACTGGAATAGATTACATAATCAAAATTAGTAATAAGTGAAAAGTACAAATTGATAGTGTAATGACAGGTGTACTAGTTGTGATAAGAATAATAAAAGGCTTGAATCAATGTTACATAATAGGAAAATAGGTCAATGATTAGAAAAATATAGACGCTGAAATAACATTCATAGAAATTATAAGATTACGTAATAAGAGGTGTTCAGATAATTGGAAGCGAATATTAGAAAAATTATAAGTAAATAATTGATAGGGGGGTGAAGAAAAATAAACGAAGAAAGAGTATGGAAAATAAAATTATTTATTAAGGCCAAGGGAGAGATAAGGGTGTTACAAATTTCGAAGTCATCGTCTCCCGTCTTTATCTCTGGGCCATTTCCTTTCAAAATACCTGCATATCATTATCATCCGACGCTGTGTCATCTAGAGGATTTTCAAACTGATTGGGCACGAATATACTGGTGCAGAGTCAACATTATTTTCCTACTAGACCCTTCTGTAGGGACAACCTTCTCTTTTAGAGATGTTATGTAGAACCTTAAGAAGATTTGCCTCCTTCATGTGATATTTGTCAAGTTGAACATAACGTTGGGCCTGTAATCTCATCGTGGACTTGTGAGGTGAAACTATAGAGACCAGAGTATTGGACGCAATACGGTTCGGTACTGAAAAATCTTCGTGCGGGCTATGACAAACTCACGTTAAACAGGACGTTAATATGAGTTCTTACGTTATGCATAGCCACAGGTCCCATACCGCTTCTCCTCTGTATTAAATAATTGATGAAACTGCCAAGGTCGTCATCAATTTAGCTATTTAAGAAGGTGAGACTTCAACCAGCAACAAATAGTGACGTCTACAGCCTTGACGTATGAGTGAAATTGTCCGAAAATTTACTTTAAAAGACGGATGACCTTTATAGTGCAGTATTACACATCTGATACCCTAGTGAAAAGAACACGAGTGGGGACAATCAAATAGGTTACAGAATATCTCACTTTATTCTGACAACTGTACAGTAAAAAGTTAATTTGCAAACAATCAATCAATTGTCCTAATCCTGACTGTTCCTTCTGAGAATATCAGTTCATAGTCTCCAAATATTATTGCACATGCATTTTCGTGCCAATTGCATTTCTTTTCCGTTCTTTCGTTATCGATCTTCTACTGAAATACAATCAGTGCCCCACCATCATTAAATACTAATCATGTGGATACAAGTAGCCAACTCCACAATACAAAGAGAGATAGTGGTACACCATCGGCGGGAAAGCAACATCATTGTTCCTGAGGAATCAATTTTTCTAAAAGATATCGGTATTATCATTCATTAGCAGAATTAATCACCGCTTCGATAATAGGGCTCCCTAGTCTGTCCTATCAGTAGAACGAAAAGTTTTCAGTTCCACATTTATCAACAAAGAATTGGAGAATATTGTGACAGTCCTATATAGTTAGAGGAGATCAAATGCCTGTATATATTTGTAGTATTATTAACTGATACGACAGGTTAATAAAAATAATTGCATGGACTGTTACGGGGCGGGTAGACCGCCTGTGTACGTGATATTTTTAGATGGAAACGGTCTACACGAGCTGGATGGGAATGGTGTAACCTTTTACTTCATGTCAAAGTCACTACTCGTGGTTTATACCTGATGTGGATTGAATTTTGTGGTATCTAGACACTGTGGCTTTTTGGAGGGTCGTAAAGAACAAATATGAAATCGTTAAACAACTGTCGATAACGCCAAGTCGAAGAAACATAGAGTACGACCACCACCGTTTTGGCTAGTCGATGGCGTGCAACTGATTAGTCTGTGCTAGTCATTTTTGACCCTCGCGAGGTTAGAAAGGCTATCCGGAGATCATTGATCCATATCCTAGTATGAAAAAGATTCATCTTAATGAATGATTTGGCTTAGGTTTTAGTTGGGTTTTACTGGCCCCATATACGGAATACTACTGAGTCAGATTTATGACTAGTCACCACCATATTTTATATCAGCACCAGGTAATTTGAACAACTTAAGTGTAATTAAGTTTTATCTCTTTGGTTACCTTAGAATTATTCACCCTTCCGTAAACAAAATATTTACAGGTCCTTATGGTTTAGAGCTTTTCTAATCAACTAATCGGCCAACGTGTGAATGCTTTGAAAAAGGAACTGGCACAAAAATGTACTAATGGCATAAATAAAGGCCGATGAAGTTATCAACAAAGATTCTTAAAGGCACAGATCAAGTAAAATGTGGATGGAAATTATTGAATATATTGCCTCAATCTATTGTACTTTCAAATACGTTTGTCTTCACAGCGTGAGATTCAAAATTCGAGCAACCACGATGCAGAACGAGGCTGGAGAGTTTGTAGACATTTACATACCGAGAAGGTGTGCTGTTACTAACAGGCTAATTGGTGCAAAAGATCATGCTTCAATCCAGATCCAGTTTGTTGATTTGGACCCAACTACAGGACGCATGATTGGTGGGAGTAAAAAGACATATGATCTATCTGGATCAATCCGGTCGATGGTAAAGTACACTTTTCTTTACGAAGTTTTGCAGGGTGAAATAGATGACTGTATCAATATGTTAGCGGTCAGAGATGGCATGTTACCACCGTAAGCACCTTATTCTTATTATTCTTAATTTTTCAGAAACTTTTGCGAAAGAACGTTCTCGTAAAGAACCGAATACAAAGCGTTTAATAAAGTTTGTTGAGGATCATTCGACTTCATTATTTCTTCAATCGTCTTTGGTGGGCATGTGTCTTTGAAAATATCTAGTTTTGTGAGCCCTTGCGTGATGAGATCTACAGATGTAGAGCACCCGTAACCTTATAATCTTTTCGCTTACTGTTTTCAAACGTCTCATATGTAATATAAATTAGACTGCTGTAGCAATATAAGCAGGTCTACTTCTGTGTAGTCATCTAATAGTGGCTTGGGTTAATTTATTGTGGGTTATGCCCAAATGAAATCACAGTTGTAGATATCCTATATTTTCTATTGTGGTCGTACTACTCACTGACCGGCATGCTTTGCAAAGTTTAATTTCTAAGGTAATATTAGCGTCAGTTCTGAATAAATAATTGTGGCCAACGCAAAGAAAAAAGGCGGAATGAGCAGCTTCATTGAGTGACTTACTAGATTATTACAAAGGTAATGGAATTGAGCGACTTGTGTCGATGTATCTTGTCACTAGTTTGTGCCATCTGTAATAAGGAGTAATAGTGAACATGCGCTTACAGCCGGAGTAAGTTATTTTAGGTTCAAAGTGTTCATTGTCTAGTCTCGATTACAGGTCTGATTAATTTAATGTTTTGGTTTTCAAAAACATCCCCTCACCTTACACGTAAAATGCGTCAGTACACTGAGCAGACTTGCTGCATATCTCAAGTGTTGGGTTTCTGAAATGTCTAGTGTTTTGGTGTCATAGCACAATGCGTAGCCGTCGCACATCGTTAACATGAGATGAAGAAAAGAAACGCTCTGTTGGGGACGTATCGTCAACAGACGGACTTAATACTTGAGGTGATGCGAATTTTCTAACTGACTGTTGAGTTGGTTTGTGCTGACCGGTATTCAGTAATCCAGCATCCCGACAACTGGAGATCTGCCGAGTTCAGGAAAGTGTTGTTTCTTCCACAGCCTTTGACAACATTCTCCAGTGTCTTGTTTCGGGACACACAACTGTGTCGGTTATTGGACGACATGGCTTTCCCAAGACTATTAATTACTGTTGAAGTCCCCACCATAGTGACCGATTTCTTCCGAACATTGGATAGTGCTAGTGAAGTCTCTGTCTATTGAACCCGCCAGCACTGTAGAAAAAGTATCAAACCGAGTTTACTGTGACTCTGTAAAAGTGTTCTTGACCCACGGACTTAACCGTCCTGTACGCAGAATAGTTATACATCCAATCCACTTTCAAATACTCATCATAGAACTAAGACGACCAAGGAGTTCCCGCGTTAGTTAACAGTGTGAAAGCATCCTGTGTTAGGACAAACGAAGGGTTGTGATTGTCACCCTTAACACGATCATTTCTCATGGGGCAAAAATAGACAATCAGGAAGACTGGTCGTAGGCGCTATTCATACGGCAGTATCCCGAGACTTCCCCGAAAATAATTGGTTTCGGGATGCTACAGTTTGTGTTCTTCCAGTGAACTGGGAGTAACTTAGTTCACGGAACAATTCGTGTGATGTATCATTTCAAAGGCTTCGCGCCTGCTACAAGACACTGTGGATTGATAAAATATTGAACGCTGATATTGGAGCTTCGAAATACCTTGACGTAAATCGTCAACATGAGGGTGAGATGATTTCGAGTTACTGCAAAAGCCTATACCTAGTCAGCAGCATCAAGATCTACGATCTTTAGCGTTGGTGTTACTGAGCTTTTATGTATTGCTGATAATCTTGCGCAGCTTCAGTCAGTGGATTTCTGTGTGCTTGTTGACCTCGATACTTCAATAAATTGATTCAGGTCACACCTAAAAGCCTGTCTTCTCAACTATTACGCAGTTGAGCACCAGCTACATGTTTAGAAAAGGCGATGTTCCACTCAGTACATGTTACTAATGACTCGGTCGTATCATGTCGTTACTCGCCGTTCGTGTGAGGTGATGAGATATAACAGCAAAATGGGCACTAAGGTTTCCTAGAAAACCAAGTATTATTTTCTCCACATCTTCCTGAACCATAAAAATATCTTAGTTTAATAGCTTGGCACACACTCGAAGCTATCGCTTTGGATATATAAGGAAAAGGGATGTAGCCACGTTTTGTCAATACCTCCCCACTTCAAGATTAGCGGACTTGGCAATCGGATTTCGTTATCCGTTGCCGTAACTTCGGTGTCTTAATATTTAAAAGATACTTCCTCCTTATTCAGTACTCATTCCGGCATACCTCATTGAAGCAGGTGTTTCAGCTGAAACCAAGGTTACTTGTTTACTTATTTTGTGGTCCACTCACGCGTTCTT
This sequence comes from Schistosoma mansoni, assembly GCF_000237925.1. Classification (NCBI taxonomy): domain Eukaryota; kingdom Metazoa; phylum Platyhelminthes; class Trematoda; order Strigeidida; family Schistosomatidae; genus Schistosoma; species Schistosoma mansoni. The sequence goes on along the minus strand of NC_031502.1, from coordinate 13,149,858 downwards.
TATAAAGAATTCTACTTACGGAAAACAATTTATTTCTGTAGCTACAACATTTGTTATCATCTAAGGTAACTATAAACCTCCTAAAATCTAAGGAAGTCGAGATCGTTTATATAATACCCACTGTGTTAGTTATTTATAGGTCCTTACTCATGCTGATATATTTTATCCTGAAGAAGGTGAACTGATTAACGCTCCATGACTACCTTACTGACGGAAAATAAACTCTCAGATCCCTTTGAAACTATGATTGTACACTGTATAATCCATCCCTTATCGTACTGCCAAAGGTAGTAAGGTTTACTGACTGAAATGAGAACTTGAAATAAACTAGTAAGGCTACATTTGAATAATTAGTGGCAACACATAATGTCTAACCAGATTTTTCCGCATTTATTTAATGTCAAAATTAAATGGTAGGATCACATTTAAGTGTAGATTATCCCTATAAACTTAGCTTTTACTGAAATAGTCAATCGAAATATTGAAGACTTCCTAGTATGATTGGTAATGATATGTATTATTTATTTAAACACAGACATCGGTATAAGGAGGCACCAATGTGTATATGCGCTACTCTTCGTCATTCTATTTGTGAGAAGACTAGAATACTGCCTAGACCGAAGCGGGTGTTGTTCTTAGGGTCACTCTACGAGCCCGTGAGCTAGAGGTCTAACCCATAAGGTAGTGAAGCAGCAATAAGAGATGCAGTCTCATGGTAGCCAGTGACCAACATTAGATTCATACGCCTTTTGTCCCCTCCGGGTACTGGAGATTATATGCACCACTAGTTTGGACCCAGGATTTTATTGTTTCGAAATCATGACGATCAGAATTGTCCCGATGTTCATAAGTCAGCGTAAAAAGGGTACCTGTGAGAGTGTACGACCAGAAAATAGTCTTTATTTTACACATTCAAATAGTGACAAGTGGAATCAAACAAATTATCAAGGTAAAATTATGTACCTCGGCTTACCTTCGTAAAGTCTAAAATGTGAAGTTAACACGGCCGATATTTCATCTCATTTAAGCATAGCATTTATGTTCTTCGGAAGCAAGAAATTTTTATAGCTTATTCGTATTGTAGAATCTATTAGCTAAATAAATGTACCGTCTTCTACATTCCCTCCTACTTGTCACATGAGTGTATGTAAAGTAATGATTTCATACTTACGGAGTGTTCTTGTCTGATAATATAAGTATGTAAACCAATAACCAAACTACTTATCGGTGTGTTTTGTCGAACAGAAGGGTGGACTGGAAGTGTGAACGTTTTGGACTAACAGAGGTTAAAGTTATCCCTGGCCTCAAACTCAAGAGTCACCTTAGCAATCGGAGCGTAAACTATATGAAGCTAGCGACAGCCGAAAATAGTATAGGCAGGGTAAATAAATATGATAAGGACTTATTTTGGTGAATTGGGTCTTAGGATATTGATCAGCGTATGTATTTGTAACACAAAGGACCCATACTTAGTCGTGCAAGATGTTCTATTTTCAACATGATAATATAAATATAATAAATCGTACAGTGACAGTTATTATCTTGATTTCCAAGGCTTGTAGGAAAGAATATTAATCGGGGAAGTAAAGCCTAAGATGATTGCTTAACAATAGGCTTGCTAATTTGTAATATTCAATGAATATTTGGTGCTCATTTGGATTAAACTCTAAAATGTATGTTGGCATTTGATACCTATACGCTACATTCACATAATTTCGTTTCGTAATACAATACCAAACTGAGCGTGCGATTATTAAGTTCAATAATTGGACTTTATTGGTTAACTTGTTCTCAGTTTTCTTTAATTTGAGTGCCTTATACCTGATTTCGTTTAATACTCCATTGTTTGGTTGCATGTCTATTATTCTGTTTGTTTATCGTATTTCATTACTATATTAACGTATAAATATTAAAGACACGCTGACTAATCGACATTGGACAGTTTTTATTCATTTCAACATAATGCAGTCCTGGATTTATGTCACTACAACACAATTGTTGGAAGTTCTATTACCAGTGTTATCTCCATGACGGGAGAAAAGGTTGATTACTTTTCCTTTGTATACATAGATCTGGCTCCTCCATATGTAATCGGAAGCCTCATTAATGCGAACGAGAAAACAGATCCCTACTATCTTACTAAGTTCCTACTCACCTTGTATATGACTTTGACTGATAGGTTTGGTTTGATCAGATGACTCGTGTTCAAGTACCCGACTGTTGAACTTTCTTTAGGATCAATTACTGCCTCTTTCGAGCCACACTGGTTAAAATCTTTGTACTCTCTGGGAAGTTACGAATGTTATTTTTAATACAAAGAAATCAATTTGTCTGCTGAAAGAGGTAATGTCATACAGTAGTTTTACTCTGCTGGTCAAGCTTCTTGTTAATGGCATAAACGAAAGCATCTAATTTAACTTCAAAACCAGTTTTATGATTCATACGTAACTTTTTTTCGAAAACAAAATTATTAGAACCTTTAGTAAATTTCTAAGGAAATTAAAGGTGGCGTTTTTATGAAAAATGTTCGACGAAGACAGTATAGTTGAATTAATTATTAGATGACATATAATCAATCAATAATCATTTGCCCAACTTAATAAATAAATTATTCATTAGTTATGAAGCTCTTAGTTCTTACCATTAGGAGACGATACTATAAAACGCCTTCCGTTCAGTGAATTAAGCAATCTAAAGATCTCAAATGAAGTAATTTCGTTTATGTAATTAGGTCTGATTCACTGCGACATCCGCTTTTATAATATTAGGATGAAGTACTTTGTTTGCTTTTTAGTAACCAGTCTATTAGTTAAACAAAGACGGAAGGTGAAATATGAAGGTAAACCAAGCTGACGAGTCACAAAGTGGGACGAAATGCGCGTTCTTGAATCTACTGCCATCCACCACTGCCTATAACGCTTGTGACCTAAAGGCAATATTGAGATAATGTGCACAGGATGAATGTGTTCCATAAGATTGCAAACCTAAAATCCAATGTCACCATTCGAACAACCAATACAAATGAAAGTGAGGCTTTATCTGAATAAAGTCTCGACTGATTTCCATTATATATTTTTCTCTGCATAGTTGGTGGGTATTATTGATTTGCAAATTATTAGTGCTGACAACTGCACATGTACGTGTCATATCCACACAAATACAAACCACACCGATCAATACCACAAGGCCATTCGATTATTGACCAATCGGATTCATTTTAGAGGTTTAGTTTCTGCTATCGACCGCTATGAGCCATTTTGGCCAATCAGAAATAGGTATACTAGTGTAGCTGGTGTTGGCCTAATTTTGGTTAACAATACTGTTATTCCTCTAATTTCATCATAATAGTTGATAATGTCTCACCATTCATTCGGTTCTGGAAATAGCCTGTACAGATTGGACAGTGTTTTTAATGAGCGGGCGGGACCGAGGATGCCAGGAACACAGAGTGAACGACGATATCGTCACCCTGTTGTTCCTATTTCATCAATAGATGCTCCACACTATGCTCAAGTGAGATTGATTTATAAATTAGTCTTAATATTGATAATAATGTCAAACTGTTTAAGGATTTTTTGATAACTTAAAGTGTCTTTGCTGATTTAAATTTTGTCATTTAACTCCACGACTAAGCCAAACTGTAAAGAGCTAACATTCTCAAGACTCATAGGAAAACAAGTAAAGCGCTACAATCAGTCATTCTGTATGTCTCAATTTAAAGGCATTGCTTAATGGCAAATATTGGTCGTTTGATTTATTAGTAAGCGATAAGTAAATTTTTGATTCCATAAGGACCACAGGATTTGGTAAGATTTTGACATTTATTAATATGTAATGATCTACAGTCAAATTTTAGTAACCAGTAGACAAAGAAGTGATGACATTGAGGTCCTCATCAGGTTTTTCTTCGGTGTTCAAGTATCATGGTATTTGGAATTGAATGATGATATTAACTATTTAATACCAGATATTCAGATTCCCGATATAACTCCCAATTGAAAAAATAAAAGACATCAAAAGAACAAGATGTAGTTTCAAATGGTTTGAGATATAATAATGATTGAATGGCATTGACATTCGTCCGTTATATTGAACTACTATGCAGCAATATATTTTTAATCTAATGAATTCACAAAAACTGGCTAATAATAATATTGATTTTTTAATCAGGATGAAGCAAGTTGTTTGACTTGATAATAAATTGAACTTCCATATTATAAATTTGCGTCCATTAAGGCATCACAACTATATCCAATGAGAAGTTCTTCGGAGCGTGATAATGTATACTGGTACAAACCCGGGTCTCTTGGGCGATCATCGCAGGGGAGTAGCTCAAGCACTATTGGTCAGTCGATTGTAATACCAGTTGTTCATTTAGGTGCCTCTAGAGGATCCATTTCATCAAGTTCATACACTATGGCTTCTCATTCTTCTGAAAATCTAGATAACACACCAAATGCTCTACAAACTGATAACGGTGAAAGTACTAAATCTTCTACATTCAGAACTTCATCAGTCCTTACTGCTGGTAATCGGCCAATAAATCGACCCGCACCACCACTTTCAGATCCTGAAGCTGAAGTTGATGCTTTAACAAATCTCTTAATGCAAAGTATGGAAACTCGGTCGTCTGTATCTTCAGCTGGAGCTGGTGGGACATTAACTTCCGGGCCAGACGGAGTCAATTCTTCTCCAGGTTAGCTTTTTCCGTATGTAAACAATCTATTTATTGTATTCCTTCCATAAACTCTCAATCCAAGATACCTACTTAGGCGTATTTGGCCACTGAAGGCTTCTATATCAACGTTAGGAAACACAATAGTTGAAGATAATCTTTTCATATCAATCATGCAGTTGCGATTCACTTGCATAGGTACTTTTCTGATTAGCTGCAAAGTCACGGTTCATTCTTTTGTTTTCCATACCTAAGTATAAGAAATCAAATATCACTTGACCTCAATACTGCAGTAGGGACTCAAGGTCCGTTTCATGTATATATACGCAGGCGATATTCAAAGTCTTCTTACTTATTTGTTTCGATTAAATTTATATATTCATCCGCATTAAATCGCTATTCGCATTGTAATGTAAAATAAATCTCTATGAAAATAAATAATCAACAAAGCTGGTTACTAAAATATCACTTTAGTCCATACAAACATCCATAAGTTAAGACACTTCTAAAATTGGAAATTTAGGCACACTTCTTTTTGTCAGGGAAAGACCATGTGAATTGTAGGAAGGAAGCTCATATGGTTGTTCATACAGTTATATCTGTCAGTATAAGACGATCAGCTCTCAGTCAGTCAAACCCAACGTAGAACGTGGCGCATATGTATATTTGTTCAAGTTCTCATATCACATTAGCACAGTGATATGAAATCAAAAGGGCAAATCTCAGTATAGAAGAGGTAGTAGCAGTATTAATAACAATAAGAAGAATAAGCCGTCCAACATACAATTCGAGAAAATATAAATTGGTGAGATAATAAGACTTATGAAAAATTCAGAGACTTGGGATATAATGTAAGACAGAATGGGTGTACTTCAGTCAATCAGTCAGCTACAACGTAGGACCAGGCACACATATGCATCGGTCCAAGTTGCCATATCTCGTTAGCACAACAAGATGAACACCGGATTCATAGAAATAGTTAATTTAGTGGTGGTAGTACATAAAAGATGGGTTGTATATAAGGATATAGTATGGGAAGGAAGAACGTTATGAAGCAATTTTAATCTTAAGGTTTAAGGGGAGATAAAGAGTGTATACACTTACACCATTGTGATCGATTCTGAGCCATGTCACCCAAAGTCTCCAACCATTGGTTACGATAGTCACGCGGACCCCAACCAGGTAGTCTGCATCTGCCAACATGGCTCAGACTAGAAGTTAGTGACTTCAAGCACTGATGCCACGTTTTGTTTTGGCCGCCCCTAACTCTTTTCCAACCATCCCCTACACTAGTCAGCATAGCGTAACACGTGACCCAACCATCTCAGTCGATGAAGATTCATCACCTTATCAACTGATTTACCATCATTTCCTAATACCCTGTCTCTAACCTCACTATTACTTACCCGGTGATCCCAGTAGATGCGAGAAATATTTCTTAGGCATCTGTGGTCAAATACTAGTAACTTACGAGTATCTTCTACTCTTAATGGCCACGTTTCACAGCTGTAAAGTAGAACAGAGCGAACTGCTCCACAGTATATTCGTCCCTTAATTGATAGACGGATATCTTGTCTTCGCCATAGGTGACGTAAGTTAGCAAAAACCAAACGAGCTTTTTGAATCCGTGCTGAGATTTCGTCAGAGACCAACCCATTAGGGCTGATCAGACTTCCAAGATAAGTGAAGTTTTCGACGCGTTCGACTACTTCGCTCCCTATCCTTAGTTCAGGTGTTGACGGAGGCCAGTCCTGGAGTAACAATTTACATTTAGATGGGGAGAAACGCGTCCCAAACATCCTGGCATTATTACTGAATTCTAACAAAAGACTCTGCATTTTGTCAGCGTCTTCACTAAACAGGACTACGTCATCTGCGTATTCTAAGTTGCTTAGTGGAACCTTTGGTAGGAGATCAATTCCTGAAAATTCAGTCGACGATAGTGTTATTTCGATTAATAGGTCTACAATGAAGTTAAACAAAAATGGAGATAGTGGACAACCTTGCCAGATACTACTTGAGATTGCAAAATCAGACGACAGTACTCCATAGGCTCTGACTCGACTACTAGTGTTCGAGTAAAAAGCCTTCATAAGGTCTATGTACTTCCGAGGTACACCTTTCAATGACAGACACTGCCACAGAACCTCTCGGTCTACAGAGTCAAATGCTGCTTTCAAGTCAAGCACAACTATCATTGTCGGACGCCGATAAGCATGCCTGTGTTCTGAATATGGTGAATATGTGGTCGACACAGTCACGATCAGGTCTGAAGCCAGACTGATTTTCTCGTGTTTGCAGTTCTTGAGTCTTTGCTAAACGTCCGATAATTATTGAGGTTAATATTTTAAATGCTATATTAGTTAAACTAGTCCTTCCATGGTTATCACAGGATGATTTTGATCCTTTCCTATATATTGGGACAATAAGTGATTGTGACTAGTCAGATGGGATTATGTCCAACTCCCAGATTTTAGCTAAAATATTAGTCAACCTAATCGCTAATTGTTGTTGCCCACCACTGCTCACGATCGTTCCGCAGATTTTTGGTTAACCTAGATCTGATTTGTTTACGCCCTTCATCGTGTTCAGAGTCTGATGGGATGAGTTTACGCTAATCCATCAGCGAAATAGACTTGAACGGAATCTATTGTTTTTTTGGAACCCTTTGGTTTAAATTGCTAATAGATGTTACTGCTGTTTCCACAGCTGTTCATATATCTTTCCAAGCAGCATCTGGGCCAGTCTTGTTTACAGAAGTGCCTAGATGTGAACTCAGTTGTTCCTGGAATTTACATTTGGCTTCCTCGTCCTGCAGTTCAACTCTAATAGGTCTTCTTACTGTAGTTTTTCTGCGTCCAGTGAGGCGCAAACAAATGGGTGTTCGTATTAAAGCGTGATCAGAGTCTAAACATGTATTCCAGAGCGAGCGACAGTCTTCTATCGAGCCTCTCCAACGATGACTGATGGCAATATGGTCGATTTGAGTCCATCGTTGGTTTGGTGCAGGTGGTCGCCATGTTAAGAGATATCTCTCCTTATGCTTAAAATTAGTGCTTGCTAAGAATAAACGATTGTCTGAGCATAGTTGCAACAGACGATCACCATTATCGGTTCGTTGAGCAGGAATACTAAAATACCCACCTAAATGTCTTTCTGTTTAATTTAAGCTGCCTAATTAAGCATTAAAGTCACCCGCTACAAGTACTGTGTCTGATCGCTTAGCTTTCTGTAAAAGTCATCTTTCACTTCATCATGGCTGCAGTCAGTGGGAGCGTAGGCAGAAACGACGAAAAGGCAACAACGTGTGTTCCTGTCCTTCCGAGTTCTTACGAAGCCATTTAGCCGAACACCACACAGGCGACTGTTATTGGGGATCCATTCTAGTAGTGCTTGTTCTGCCCTCGTGCTAAGTGCTATGCCTACAACTGCAAGTCCACGAGAACTAGTCATGGGGTCGCCAGATACACGGAGGGTGTATCTTGTCGGCTCTCCGTTTTGGCTAGGTGAGGTCACGTGAATGACCACACTAGGATCCTGTATGCGTGTCCCGGAAACTCAGTCAATCGTACGAAATTCTAGGGTCTTAGCCAAGGAGGCCTGTTGACCGATTTAACATAGGGTATGTACGTTGAAGGCTCGAATGTGTAGTTTGGAGCGAGGTTTTAGTGGACTTGGGACCGTGTTTTGCACACTAGAATCGTTGGCCATGGTGACACTTGAGGAAGAAACGGAAAGAGGAAGTTTAGTGTTAAAAGTCGAGGTGGTAGGAAAAATGAGAATTGAAGAAGGAGATTGATTATGAATACAATGATCTTGAGTGCTGTTAGAGGTATGAGGACAGTTATCACTTCTCAGTTGTCCACACCGTGGAAGGGTTCTTCTAGAGGTACCTGAAAAGGAAATTGGGTTAGAGGTGGTCTTAATGACCCGAGAGCGTGACCGCAGTGCCCAAGGGACAACTGCTTGAGGTCGGTCACTCACGACCTTTTCGTGGGTAATTTTTGTGTTAGCTCCGTTCTCTAAAGAACCTTGCCGCCGGAGACGGATATCCGTGGGATAAGGCGAGGTGTGTATTTTTAGGGTCGACCTTTTCTAACCCCATCCCTCCTTGTGGGAAGGCAGCATCGCTGTCATACTGGTTGTCTGAAGGAAACTATTTATTTATTTATTTAAACACATAAATATTGATACAAGGAAGCACCAGATACATATGCGCCTCACAAATCTCATTTGATTTGTGTGAGGGCTGAGATACTGCCCAGGTGCCCAGACTGAAGCAGGTGGTTTTCTTAGGGGGCCACACCCCGAGCCTTTGACCTAAAAGTCTGATCCACAAGGCAGTGGAGCATCGTGAGGAGATGCAGTCCCATGGTAGCCGGTGACCAACAATAGGTTCGTACGCCATTCGTTCCATCAGGATCCTGGAGCCCATGTGCACCATTGGTTTGGAATCAGGGTTTTCCAACTCCCCTAGGTGGACCCTCCATGTCCACCAACCCGGTTAAAGCGCCAGACATTCGCTCTTCGTCCTCTCACTTTCGTAAACAACACCCGTGGCACGAGAAGGCAGTGAGTAGGACTTCCCTGGCAGAGGCTATATATTCGCGTGGCCATGTGAGAGCGTTTCGAGGAGAAAGGACTCTCCCCACTCTCGGCCGTACCAGGGCATTTGGGGGCCTGAAGGAAACACCTTACTGCTGTCACATCTCTGTACAGTAAGCCATACGACTTCGCCCTCGGACCTTGGGTTTGCTGCTTTTAGTCTTACTGCTCTTCAACCGACTTGTCTGGCATGGTAGGACCTTGAGAAACGATTGTTCCAGTCAGTATAGCTCGATTGGTTCATCACGATAGGCAAGCCCTACCACCACGTCAAGGTAGCAGCAACGGTCGGGAATGGGTGTACTTGCGCTATTGCGGACGACTTTGCCCCATAACTTCCAAAGTTTCCAACCGTCGGGTACGATAGTCACGCGAACCCCTATGCAGGTCATCCACATCTACCCATGTGATCGGACCGAACAATCACTGTCTTCATAAACTGAGCAGTTCGCTTTAACCATATGTTTGCGTATTAACTACCTAGATATGGTCAACTTCTAATTTACAGAGACGTTTTCTGAGATATATACGGTGGAAATTCTTTACTTAAAATACAACTTCAATATTTTATTATAAATAACTTCACCTACACCTGATATGCCATAAATTGGAAGAAAATATTACTGTTGTCTTTTTGTCATCATGCACCTCCGATTCCTAACCAAAACAAACGCGATGACCGCACGCCATATAGCACTCAGTGCAATTACTAGTGGTTTGTTTCATATTTAATACATTATCGATATAGATGAGACAATTCTAAATTTATCTGCGACCATTCACTAGCACTTGAATTTGTCACGGACGCACTCTATGGATATTTTAAAACTCAAGTCACCACTCCTTGAAGTGAATAAACAGCATGTAGTAAATTTCTTTTAAATCACATGTTTTGAGAAATTGAATCTATTAAGTCTGGAGTTAGGGCTACTAGTCAGTTTGAAACAGAAAATATATGTTCCACAGTCTTAATTTCTTAGTCGTTCGTTATATGAGTATTCAAAATCAGCAGCAAAAAGCAACTAACCTATATCTTCCATATTGTTCATAGGGAATATAAATCTTCTGTTTGTTCATTAAGGAAAATAATACTGTTTAACCAAATGGCACATTTTCGAAGCTTCGGAATTTGACTAAATCCCATAGCATTTCGATTATTTGATGATGTAACAGACCTTATGTCTCAACTAAACAGATAAGCATTTTGGATCCTTTTGACTTTTGTAAATCATATTTTGTAATGTTTTCCACCATGATTATACGATTAAGTTTACCAAACAGTATATATTTGCATACATTTAGAAATCTTACTCTTACTGCTTAGTAATCTAAAACACAGGTCGGACGAAGAGATATTTCTTTTAAACTAGTTCTCTGTGAGGGCTTTACACTAATACATATGTTTTACAAATGAGTAGAAATTCGATACCAATTGGATGGTGGTTAGTCAGTTCAGCAGTGTAATTACCAGTTATTTACACGACTTTTAGAAAATTAAAACCAAGGTGATATGTTATAATCACCTAATTGTTACAGGTAGCTACATAACAGTAAGAACAGGAATTGAAATTGACTATAAACGTAGATTCTTTTGTTAGCTGTGAAATCAGTATGCAATTAACAGGAAGGTTGCACTAGAAATAAGACTAGTAAGCAAGTTACGTACGGTTAGAACTGACAATTAAAATGTTAACAAAATTGGATTTCTGAAAATTCTAAAAGAAGACAAAGGTTTTGTGTCATGTAATAGTAGTTAGGTAGAGGCCCAGAGTAGATTCACTATTTGATACAAAATTCCAATATGACTTTCAATATTAATCAAAGCGATTCTTACTTCTTCCTTAACGATAGAGTATTTTTTAAGTTATATTTTTAGCAGAAAAGAAACGTAGCAAAACAATTTGGGACCCAGTAATTAGTAGCTCACACTATCAGGTAATTAGTCGTAAGGGTTGAACCAGGATTTCATGTCTGTTGGGACTCATCAGTAAAATGTATGTGTCTGTATATCGGTGCATACTAATCTGAGTTCGAAATCTTGTGACCAGATGCTTAGATTATGAACTATATGGTTTTTGTTTTTTCACCCCAACGATCTCCACTTTTCCCAACGGAAAAGATATCAAATGAATGTCAACTGAAAAAAACGCTCTGCATGGTATCTAGATACCTGGACAGTGTGTATTGTAACTGGTATGCTCGTTCTCACGATTAGAGGCAAGCACAAAACTCAAGCTTAATGTTTACGGACATTTTTTGCAAATTTGAAGTGCTAGAATGATGCTGTTCATTTCTCACTAATCGAAATTGCCTACTAAGATAAAATACTATATGAAAACGGCTAATCTATCTGCAAATGTAGGGAAAATTGACAGCCTTAGTGTTGACTGATCAAAATGTTGGTATTATATTGATTTTGAAATCTCGACCATAACAGTCCTCATGACGTAGCCTTCTAGGTATTTGGATTCGTATGTTGTTTGTAAAATAACTTACATACATTTTTTCTGTCCCCCTTAATAGCTGGGAGTTTACGGCGTGGGAGTGGTCTCAATTCTCAGTTTGGACGTTTGCAACAGCACTCAGGCCTGAGTTCCGGTGCTGGAGGAACTGTGAATGGTGGTCGAGGTAGTCCATCGGCAACAGTGATCACTTCTACTTCAACAACTGGGAGCTCATCAACAAACTCTCCCACTGAATCAGCTTCTAGTATGTGTAATTCTGGTGATACTACCAGTGCAGTGACCAATGCAACTTTTGGTCAGAACATATGTTTCCGATGTCGTCGCTCACTCTTCCCTCCGGAAGGTACCACACTTAGTGGCAGTATAAATTCGACAAACAATGTTGTGACTCTAACAGGCGCTTTAGGTGTAAAACTTCATGTGGCTTGTTTTACATGCTATCGTTGCGCTGCTCCACTGAAGTCAGATGCTTACTATCACAATCTCAGGCGTTTGTTATGCCCAGCTTGTGTACGTGACGGGGCTGTAGAAGCATGTTCAAATTGTCATAGACCCATAGGTGACAGAGTAGTTCACGCGCTTGGGATGCCCTATCATCCTAACTGCTTCGTCTGTGTAGTATGCGCAGGTAGACTAGATTCCCGACCTTTTACCATTGATGTTCATGGTCGACTACACTGTCTAACAGATTTTCATAAACGCTATGCACCAAGATGTGCATCATGTGGAAGGCCGATCGTACCAGATGCTGGATGTCAAGAAGCACGTCGAGTCGTCTCAGGAAACTCAAACTATCATTTAGAATGTTTCGGAGTTCAAACACTACCTCAAAACTTAAATCTCAAGTCACCTGCGTTTAAAGTTAGTGGTAGTATTGCCAGTTAGTGACATTGCAGCCTGGAGACATACCAATGTACGTCTGCGCTAACGGAGCTTTCCTAGCACCTTTATATTCTGAGATCCAGATGTACACAACCCAAAACAGCTCTTTGGCTTTAAATCGGGGACGTTATCAAATTTGTCCGTGTTATACAAATTAAACATTATCTTGGATGGTTTTTCTCGCATAATGTAAGAGCTATACAGACTTGGTTCTTTACTTTGGCTACTGTATTTCCAAGGCACTTTTACATACGTGAATTTGTCCAGCGTTATTTACTTATAACATGTACTAACTTCCTTTCTTCATTCAGTACACTTCTCTTTGAAATTATAGTCAAACTAAACATTGACAACTTTTCCTAATGTGAACTGTACGCTTGTTTTGATTTTAAATGAATTTTTTATCAATTTTTGGAAGCATTAACAAGTGCACATCCTAATAAACTTAGAACTAGCTGGCTACAGTATCAAGGTAGTTCTACCTTAATAATTTCATATGTGAGCACATAATCAAAAATCGTTCTGTGAAAACGCCGCGGGTAAAAAGATTTCAGTTCACGATAACGAAAATATCTTAGGGACGTAACGAAGCCGTAATTGTGTTACAATAAGACATTTAGACGTTAAACGAAAGCCTTGTATAGGCGCACAGAATTATAACCACTGCCGTGAAGAAGACCGTGTACATTTCCTGCCAGTGTGACGTCAAGTGCTATACATTCTATTAAAATTAACAGAACACAGGAAGTTGTCTGGTCGCACATCATTCCGACTTCTTGGGCTGCCTAGAGAAGTCAATCAGTTGAGGTGATGTACAGCAAAGAACTGTACTGCGTTTCTTCGTCAGACGCCGAAGGCCAGATTACGACACCTATATATTACCAATAACCCATGTAATTAAACCATCTGTACAAACAAGCGTTTAGAATGCGGTCGCATCACCTATGATAGCGATGTAATGAACTCAGTAATAAGAAAACGCAACCCCTTAAGTGCATTGTGAGGTCTATATCTTAAAATCTTAGGAATCAACTCTGCGTCAACCTCGCCATTGTGTAAGAAAAGTTGATTTGATCAACCGTTCTGACCCGAGAGAGGGGGCAGCCATGTTTACAGACTACATGAGAAAACTACCTATCTGAAGAAGAGTTGGTAGGCCACACAGCTGCACTCATATCGCGCAATAACTCTGACAGGCTAGGTCGCTAGTGACTTGAACCCAGACGAGTTTCGTGTTATGTAATTACTTGCACATAAACGGTTTAAACTTAAGAAGCACAGCTTAACATGCTTACGGGATATAGCTAGACAGGGAACTTGCCAGAATTCTGATAAATTAGGAACTATGTATACAACGACGGAATTTAGGAAGACAAAGGGTTACAGGCTAAATATCTGTGTGATGCCAAACTATAGAACCTAAAAATTGTCGATGAACACGTCACATTCTAAGGGAACAACCGCGAATACTCCAACACGTACCCAACACTAATAAGAAAGGACCACTTTTGAGAGAAAAGGCATAAGATCCGTAGAAAATGATTTATTGAGTTATTACTTTGTCCCTGCCTCGTGTGGCGCAGAACGGATGATGTCGGAGTCACCTTAGAAACTGTATACTGATTCAAGACGATCTTACCTGGATCTTCAATGGCTAGAGTGCTCACTCTGAAGTATTTGCCACACGCAGTCCCAAGATCGCGGTTGGTTCCGTTGTAGTGATGAACTCCAGTTTTTGACAACATCGCATAGTATTCTATTTCAGTTTTCCTAAACATGATTTAATAACATACTCCGTTAATAATATCTAACTAATAGAAATATTATCTTATGTCTTCGTAACCCTTACTGGGCTCAGACAGAAGCAAACCAACATACCTTAACGGCGGAGCATTGTTGGCAATGATTATCAATCTTGCTCCACCTTTGCGTAAAAGACGAAGTGTTTGCCGTAATCCAATAGAACATTTCCCACTTTTCATCACCAGAGCTAAGCAACTATTAATGGATTCCAAAGCTTTCTAAAAAAAAACACCAATATAAGACAAAAGTATACAGTACAGCTTTTTTACATCCAGTTGCTGACTTCGCAGTCGGAGCCATCTCAAGCGTGACAAATTACTAGCGGTGTTTTCCTACCCGCCGCTTCAAACAAACAAGCACTAGACAGTATTCAATGCCCGCTAAAAAGCATTGGAGCAAAGTCTGTGGTACACTTAGAAATCTTTGAATGGGAAGGAAGTAGATTTAGCAGATTATTGTAATTAACTTTGCAGTATGACAAACACTACCGGCGTCTTTAGACACCATGAATTCTTTTTCAGTCGCTTAGTGTTTCTTATTGAGCATATATTGTGGTGAAACGGACTGTGAGTGACATTACGCATCACGGTCGTGCTACTTAACTTTTTTGAAAAAAATGGGTATGTATTATTTGTTGTAAAATGCTAATGGGAGAGACATCCAGAGTGTTGCATAAGGTGATGTGCAGGTCTTTCTCTTTCCTAGACCGTGTGGTACTGAACTCGGGAAGCAGATCGTGAATGTGGCGTTTCTATTCACCATTAGCATCACGTGTTTGTTCGTATTAGGAAAAAAAGTTTATGCTGATCCATATATATATCACTATTCATATCTTTAAAAGTTTAGATATAGCTACACTCTACTTCTACCCAAATCTTGAAATCACCTGGATATACTAGTGCACGACAATCTTCAACACCATGCAGATCATAAATGAGCAATACGAAGGAGAATCCAATTATTGGGCTCTTCGCCAGTCCACTTGTTGCTAAAAACTGATCAAATAAAGTGAAGCAAACTCTAATGGATTACGTACTTTCCCACATATGGTCTTCCAGCACCTCCATAAGACATCCAGTATTATTAGCGACGTTTGTGTTGCAGCACACGATCCAACAATCAACTCTATCAAATCCTTGGAACGGACATTCACCTAGTGAGTGTGCTCCAATGGGAGAGTTCAAATATATGAGGCGACCAGTAGATTTATATTACTGGACCTGCCAGTCAAGTCTAAATAAAAACCTTGAACCAAACACTTAATTTCGACTGCAACCGGAGCCCGAGTTCCTAATGCCAAATGGGAATCCTAGATCTTAAACTCTGAGTCCTCATTCTAATGCTGTCTCGGGAATAGTATTTGATCCTTACTCTATGAATCATCGATGCGTATGTCACAAATAGAATCGTAAATTTCTGTAAGTGGGTTGAATGATTACTCAGGCTAACTGTTAAGTTAGCTTAAAACTTCGATCCTGAAAATATCACACGGCTTGTTCCATGGATCTTCATATCTGTGTGTAAAGCCTGAAAGTTACGAACTCAATACATCAACGATTCTCCGCAGTAGGACCATGTGTGGACGCTTTCAAAAATATATTCTCTGAATTCTGGAGTCGTCGTGACCATTGCTGAATCAATCCAGTTATCCAGTCCTTCTGATAGAAATATTCCTTAACATTATAAGGAACTAAAGAGGGACAAAAACTGATATGTCTTCAACAACAAAGGAGTTTATTTTGCTCGTAGTAAGATATCTTTTCTACTTTCAAGTAGTTATTCTGTTACCGAAATCAGCTGCTTACCTAACTTCAACTTCCACACGTGTCACCACTTTTGTCAGTTAATGTCCACAAAATGTTATTTCTGGCCTACTGAGGTTACTCTCCGAACCAAAAATTGTAGACTTTCATATTCAGAAAGCTTGATAGGCCAGGAAACTTGTCATACCAACTAATTCTCCAAAATCTCGTATGACTGATGTACGCCACCTCCGGAGATTTAATACAAAATCTAAGCATGATCATTCGCATACACTTATCTAGCTAATACGAAGAATAAACAAAATGTACCCTTCGTCTATCTAGGAATACTCATGGTCATTTTGGTGCATTACGTTTAGATACCAGTGAAGAAAGTTTGGAACAGGTCAGTGTCAAGAGTAACCAACAGATATTCTGAATAGCCGGAACAACAAGAATTCGCCGTTTGTATGTGCGCCTCCACCAACTACAGCTAACCAAAGTCTAATGTGTACATTGCAGGAAACTTTATGACTTCTTTCAATAAGCCACTTGCACGTGAGACGCAAATGAAGCATGTGAAATTCACGGAAGTTGGAAAGATCAATGAAAATGAATTCTCGGGTACATGTCACTGGAACACAGACGAATTATCCGGCAGTCGGGCCACTGAATATCGAACAGATAATCGATTTCCATCAAGATCAAGGACAACCGATGTGCATCGGTTAATCGTATGCCATGGACAGGCCCACGAGGTGATGGCCTTATTATCTTCTCTGTACTCATTCTTACTAATATATTTCCATAATAACGTCCTTTGTGTTATACGGTCTTCAAAGCAGCCATAGTACTTTGATACGTCGACGGGGTAATCAAAATTAGGTGCTGATAGCGAAGTGTGACTTCGAAGTTAACTGGTTCGTCACACCATTCCCGTCTAACCCCCAATCATTCGACAAGGGTAATCGACGTTGATGATCTACACTGGTGAGCAAGACTTTGAATAACGTAACCTATAGTTATAATCTTTATTATTGCGTTGTATACTTATTGTTTTTCATTTTTCTCGTCGTCTATGTTAATCAATTACTGCGAGCATTCATTGCTTCATACCAATATTGATTCGTATTTAAACTTAACTTATTGGTTCAATCGATAGAGCTGATCAACTATAGTCGGCTATCGTGGTTGTTTAACAGGCATTAGCAGCTTGTAAATGCTCCTGTGCAATATATCTGCTGAAATATCAACCACTCGTATGTATACCCACAAAGCAACACAAACACACATGTTTGTAACTTGTCCACTTGTATAAACGAGACAAATGCTAGAATTTCACAGTGAGTTTGAACTTTATATTTTCCGTGATCCTAGATTTCTTCTAGATCTTAGTTTCAATGAATGTTATACATGTGACCAAAATTAATTTTGAACCTCTAATGTCAGGTCTCCAACTCTGTGCTATACCAATTATTTAACTAATAATACGTCGTATGTGATCCGAATTTCCCTTGATCTCTATTGTATTAAACTACTGTATACTTCAAATTTTCATTACTTGGAAGCGAGTGTAATCCAGGCGAGATTCATAATTGTGTTAGATATTTTCGTTCTATGTTTTTGATGCCTAATAACGTTTGGTAGTTACTTTCACGTAGAGTAGCCATATGTTCTGTCACTGCCGTTATGGTTTAGTTGAAATCATGTACATTTATGACTGGTAAGTCGACACACTGTGAAAAAATGTACTTCATGTACACGAACAATCTTAGTGAATGTCCTAACTAGATAATTAGTCGTACGTAACTTATCACTTAACGCTAGATAGGTTTTCTGAATCAGAATTTTATGTAACTACCATGGTTTCCTCAGCTTCTAAATATTGGTTTCATTGGTGGTTGCCATTTTTACTAATGTTTACTACACGCTTTGTATTCGCTGTTTTCTCGCACGATAAATCATGGCTGGGCTTCCTTATTACACAAGCCATCTTCATTCCTTTTTCGGTTTGTTTGCATGCAATACGAGTTTTGCAAATATGTAAACGACCTCTGAATTTTTCCATGGACCCCACCACAGTATTCGTTTATGTTTGTTTTTAAGCATCCAACTACACCAAAGTAGCCATTTCTATCACTGATGCCCCCTCCGGTAAAGGAAGAGTGATGGCCCTCTACTATAACTATGGTTAAGTGATTATTCTTTTCCAACAGGACTGGTAGTGGTGTTGGTTCCTTACCACGTGATCACTAGAGCCGAGTATACAACTACTGTTAAGATTTACATCTAGCACAAAGCATTTAGAGGGAGTCAAAAATAGTAAACGCGGGAACAAATGACTTGTGTGTCATGGCCCAGATTTGAAGGTGTGGTCATTCTATGTAGCTTATCCCTATTCTCATTAAATATATCAACATATCTCTGGCACAAATATGTTCCTTAGAAACGCTAAACATAGTATTGCTGATTATCGTGATGAGATGAGTCAATATAGACTATGATGTGACTTTCACATAACATCTTATAGATTTGGTTGTTACATCATGACAAGTCTATAATTTTGGGGTTGGGTCTATTAATGTAGTAGCCGAGATAAGTGTACTAACACCGAATTATACCACAATCCTACAGACTGATGGAGTAATTTCAGCACAACGGAAAAGGATGAAGGTATAGTATACTACTGACCTTGAGCGACCATGAGAATACTGTTGATATATAGGAATAATTTATTTTAAAATAATCGGATAGATCACAGTGCATACATGGTTGTTTGATGAATGATAAACTTTTTTAGGTTCTCGGGGGATTTTCGATGCAATCGCATGATATAACGGGTATGTAAGCTCATCCATATAGTTCCATATCTTTTTATCTGTAGATCTTCCATGAATCTTTTCAGTCTATACCAGTTAGATTCTATTTTGTTAGTGTGAACACCAGTTTTTGAGTCTGTAAAATACCGCTCCCATAGGACCTCGCGATGAGCTTTTTATGTTTTTGAAAACACCAGTCCCTTCTCCACTCGTCCGCATAAACCGTTGTCCCTGGTTGTGAATGCTGTCTAATGACTGGCAGAGGAGCTAAAGCCTCCCTGTTGCTAGCATGGTGAAAATACCCTTTTTCCATAGTTTCTCATCTCGAAACAAATATCTCGGCTGTATCGCTGAAACTTTTGCTGCATCAATCAGGATAGTTGCTTGCGATACTGGTAGTTCCGAGATCCACTAGACGAAAATGAGCTTAACTTGCCTCTGAGTGATTTAGAAAGATTGAAAAAATTAGCTAGTTTCTAATGATTTTTTATTTCAGTGAGCCAGGCATCAAAAATAATTTGTCTCGTGACTTTATTTCTTTAATAACATTTGGATGATTGCTACAGCCACACATCGAGGAACGTATGAGCAAATCTGTCTCCATTAAACATTTCAACATGATATAATCGGTAAGACTGGGAGTGGTACGACCACAACTCAAGATTTTCATCCATTGTGCACGCTCTTAACCTTAACATTCCGACTGTTATGTGTCTGGTTCACTCAAGACCGTCAGTATATCACAGGTTTATCCAGAAAAGGGATTGATTAGTAGAAGTAACAAAGATCTCCAAATAAATCTCCAGATAAATCCGCGAACATAGATTTCCTTTCTCTCACAAAATGTACATATACTCTGTACACTGTTCTCACGAGGAATGCGGACACGAAGTAGCTTGAAGAATTTCAAAATTTGGGTTTCTCAGATCTTAGAAAAAAATTAAAGATCTGTAAAACATACTGGTCATTTTAAAATATCATCCTTTAGCTATGTTGATATCCTCTAGCAGCTTACTAACTTAAGCTAGAAAATCTTCATGGAAGAGCATAGGCCGCCCACTAACATTCTCCATCCAACTGCTCAATCCTTTCTAGTTCTTTTCATTTGCTATTCATCCTTTTCATGTCTCCTTCCACTTGTCGGCTCAGTGTGTACTTTGGTTTTCTTGTTTTCCGTCTCCCTTCAGGATTCCAAGTTAGCGCTGGCCTCGTGACACAATTTGACGATTTCCTCACTGTATGGCTCATTCTATTCCAGCGTCTTTTCTTAATTTCCTCTTCTAGCAGAAAGATAGTGTGTTCAATCACATATTAATTTGTTGCTGATGGTGTCCCATCGACGGAAATTCAGTAACATACGAAGACAATTATTCACAAATACTCATGCATTTTTGATAATAGTTGAAGCAGTTCTCCACTTTTCAGCTTCATACAGCAGAACCGTCCTGATGTTCGTACTGAAGATTGTGACCTTGAAATTGGTAGACAGTTGTTTTGAGTTCCGTATGTTCTTCATCTGTAGGAATGCTGTCCTTGCTTTGCCAATCCTCACCTTCACGTCTGCATCCGATCCTCCTCCTACATCAATCATACTCTCCAGGTACGTGAATGTTTCCACCTCTTCCAGAGCTTCTCCATCAAGTGTGATTGGGTTGGTGTTCTCTGCGTTGTACTCGAGGATCTTGCGCTTCATCTTGTTTATATTGATGCAGAGGCTTCTGCCACACCAGTTGTCTTGATCTGTAGTTGATCGTGTGTATGAGTTGGAAGAGCTAGGTCGTCTGAGAATTCCAAATTGTCTAGTTGCATCCAAGCTGTCCATTGTATTCCATGCTTCTCCTCAGATGTGGCCCATTCAAGGGTTCCTCAAAGTGTTCTACCCATCTTTTCCTCTGTCCTTGAATCTGTGATTGTCTTGCCTTCTTAGTCCTTGACCGCTCTCTCTAGTTTACCATATCCTCCTGCCAGTGTCATATAGTTGTTCCATATTTCCTTCTCTTGCAGCCTTTTTCGCTCTCCTTGCTGGGTCTTCCACGTATTTCTGCTTGTCGGCTGAAATTTTCTTCTTCTCTTGCTTGCTTGCTTGTGAGTATTCAGCTTTTGGTTTGACTCTCTCTGTTCTTGTTCGACTGTTGTTAATTGCTGTCTTCTTGTTCTTCTTTTCTTGAATCTTGCCCAGGGTTTCCATAGAGATCCATTTTTTATGATGATGCTTAATGCGGTCCAAAACCTCCTGACACGTTGAAGTTAGTGCTTCTTTGATCCATTTCCAGTTGTCCTCCATCGTGGTTTCTTGTTCTTTCAGTAGATATTGCGAGGCTCGGGACCTGTTGTTGAAAGTTATCTTGAATTCTTTGAGTTTGTCAGTGTCTCGGAGGAAGGCTGTATTGAACCTATGTAATGCTGTTTACCCAGTTGTCTAGTGTTTCATTGGCTTCAGTATCATCTTGAACACAACCAGGTGGTTGTCTGCAGCTATGTTAACTCTCTTAGTTTACACGTCTTCCATTGACATTCTGAATATTTCAGTGATGTAAATATGATCGATCTGGTTCTCTGTGATGTGGTTTAGCGACACCCATTTGGCTTTATGCATGCATTTGTGGTGGAATATGGTGCTGCCTATAACAGTTTTGTTGAATGTACATAGATTTGCAAATTTCTCACCATTCTCGTTCCTTTCTGTCAGTCCATGCCGTCACATAATATTTTCATGTCCGGTGTTGGGCATTCCGACTTTGGCGTTTAGGTCTCCCATCAGGATGGTCAGTTTACTTTCCTGAGCACTTCTCTGTGGTTGATTGAGGCCTCGAGTAGAATCGATCTTTATTGTCGTCGTTGCTATCATTGGATAACATTCATTGTGATTCCCTTCTTCTTTGTTTTGAGTGTGTTCTGATAATTCTGGATCCATGAGATTCCCACCCTATAAGTGTTCGACCTGCTTCATTTGACAGCGTCGGAGCAACGCCCTGAGTGTGCAGATCATTGTCCTCTTCGTGACATGAGTAAAGCAGCATCTCTCCTGAATCCGTCCTTTTCTGTTCACCTTGGGTCCAATAGGTTTCACTTGGTCCGAGCATAGCCAAAATGTATCTCCTCATTTCTGCATTTATCTGATTAGTCCTCCTGGCCTTCCACATTGTCCGAAAATTTCGTGTACCTATATTAATTGTCACTCTGGTTGTAAGAATAGGCAGCGATCTCGTGACTTCCGTAAAATCTTGGCTTCCACCATGAGGTGTCATACTCTCTCTGAATGTAGATCTTTCACAGTTCAAGGCAGAATTTAAATGGATTGTATTGTTTTTCCTGGTTAGCGTTTTCTCAGGAAGGTTGTGTCCTACTCGGTGGGATTTCCGACCTCGTTCCCAACTCAACTACAGGAGCAGTTTTTATATACATATACTGTGAGAGAAGCCTTGACTTGGAACCCTAAGGGCGAAAAAGGAGAAAGACGAAGGGACACAATACATCGAGAGTAGGAGGCAGACGTCAAAGGAATTAATAG
Organism: Schistosoma mansoni; assembly: GCF_000237925.1. Classification (NCBI taxonomy): domain Eukaryota; kingdom Metazoa; phylum Platyhelminthes; class Trematoda; order Strigeidida; family Schistosomatidae; genus Schistosoma; species Schistosoma mansoni. The sequence goes on along the minus strand of NC_031502.1, from coordinate 13,127,356 downwards.
CAATTGAAAGCGAATGGAAAGGAGAGCTCGGGACATAGTTCGTTGGAGAGTCCTGGTTGGTTGACTATGTTTCTCCACGAAGGACAACAGACATAAGTAAGTAACATATGACGAAATCGACCTTTCAGTTGGTATTTGAAGTGTTTCGGTTGAAGTGCGAAGCCGTACAAAATAGCCAGTCAATCAACCATTACGTACACCCGGGCATACATATGCATCAGTCCATGTCACCATACCTCATTAGCACAACAAGATGAACAACAAATTCAAAGAAGCAGTTACTCCAATGGTAGTGAAAAAACATTTCATATAGAGATATGATGCAGGGAAAAATAATTAGTTCGTAGAAAGTAGGGTATGAGTAATTTTAATCTCACGGCTTAAGAAAAGACAAAGTATATACACCTATGTCATTGTGATCGATACTGAGCCATGTCAGCCAGAGTCTCCGACCATCGGTGATGATAGTCGCGCGTACCGCAATCAAGTAGTCTGCATCCACCAACATGGCTCAAACCAGAAGTTAGTGATTTTGTGGACTGATGCTTCATTCTGGTTTAGCCGCCCTTAACTTTCTTACATCCATCTCCAACACTAGTCAGCAGTGCGCGTCGCAATATTTGGTGGTTGAACATGCGTAATACGCAGCCCAACCACCTCATTCGATGTATATTCATAACCTCATCGACTGATTTACCATTATTCCCAAATACCCTGCATCCAACCTTATTACATACCCAGTGATTCCAGAAGATGCTAACAATTTTTCTAGGACATCTGTCATCATATACTAATAACTTACGAGTACTCTCTACTCTTAATGGCCACGTTTCGCAACCGTAAAACAAAACAGAACTAACTGCTGCACAGTACACTCGTCCCTTAATTGATAGACGGATATCTCACCTTCTCCATAGCTGACGTAAGATTGCAAAAGTCGAACCAGCCTTTCAAATCCATAAAGAAATGTTTCCAGACACCGACTCATTAGGGATCATCAGACTTTCAGGATAAGTGAAGTTGTCGACGCGTTCGACTGCTTCACTCCCTATCCTTAGTTCAGGTGTTGATGCAGGCCAGTTCTGGAGTAACAATTTACATTTAGATGGGGAGAAACGCATCCCAAACACCCTGACATTGTTGCTCAGTGCTAACAAAAGACTCTGCATTTTATCAGAGTCTTCACCAAACACAACTATGACATCTGTGTATTCTAAGTCGCTTAGTGGACCTCCTGGTAGATCAATTCCTGAAGATTCAGTCGACGAGAACGTCATTTACAGCAGTCAAGCACAACTATCATTGTCGGACGCCGATAAGCATGCCTGTGTTCTGAAATCTGACGAATGGTGAGTACGTGGTCGACACAACCACTATCAGGTCTGAAGCCAGACTGATTTTCTCGTGTTTGCAGTTTACAGTTGTATTAGATTGTATATACTATGCGTTATTATGTTAAACATGAAACCTAAAAAAGTTCAACAAATAGATAAACCATAATTATCACCTGGACAATGGTTAATAAGTTAATGAAATCATCTTGAAATTTTAATCGCTTATCGTCTGTGTTGTAACTTACTTGCATGACAACACGAAAGGATGTCCATTTCTTTGTTCGGAACTATTATTCAGTTCGCGACTGATGGATAAAATCCGATGGTAACTACCTCATTATACAGATCAAAGTAGATGGAATACATAAAAGTTCACGAACCAAAAGTTATGGGTCGAGTGGATAAACAATTACATCACATGTCAAATAACTAAACGATAAATGATAGGTAGAACAAGCAACCATGAGCATTATATTCTAAATCTACCTAGCATGATATGTGAAAATATCGACTACACTTGTTAGGCGCAACAAAAAACATAACAAAGTTCTTTTGCCTATGTGTTGTTTCAAAAATATACTGCATACCGATGACACAACATATTACATTGATTGCAAAACGCCAATTTCTTATGAAATGGGCGTGTATGTCCTCCGTTTCAAACTACACAATGACTCGGAATGTGAGCTTCACATACACAAACGGTGTGGACTAATTTAGTTAGATCCAAATACAATAGTTACACAAAAAAGACATAACGGAACTTTACTGGTCTCCGTATATAGGTAATTCCATACAAAACTAGGGTTCAAAAAGTTAAAATGATGTTATTTATGGATATATTAAATGACATAATATTACCTGGCATTTCTCAGTGTGTCCATTTACTTTAGATAAGAAATTTGTCAAGTGTACGATCAGTTTCCCATCCAATGTTTGACTTATTAGATCCTTGGTGAATGTGTACGGTTGCCCAAGAAACCATTGAAGACCATATTTCTTAGGAGTCTGTGAATATTTTAAAAAATGGTGAGAAAGTTAGTCAACTCGAAAACACCAAATATAAGTACAAGAAAATATTTTAGTTAGACTTTGGATAAACCACTATTCGCAAACACTTATGATGTAGTTGCTGTCCTGACGTAGTGGTCAAGTTTGCCTATCGTAACGACCGAACCGAGCTAAACTGGCTGGAACACATGTTTCTTTGGGATCAAAAGAAGCAACTTGAGATCCGAGGACCGATTGGTACTGTTTATTATACTGGAGTAGGACTGTAGTAAAGTTTTTCTCTAAAGTAACCAGTATTTACAGACCTGCTGTCTTCTCCTAACGAATGAAAGTTTTTATAAAAGGTCACTCTAAAACGACACACCCACCTCATTCCAGGGATTGCTTTCTCCGCTGGTGAGACTTTTGGAGTACGGAACTAATACATCAAAGCTTTTCACAAAAAGACCACTCCTGATTGACCTTAAGCATCTGTCACTTGGGCTTTGTGGTCATGGTTTAAGGTTGCTAAGATAACTACTGACATAGTTCCCTTTTCAAGTCAATCAAATATCATTGCTTGGTCTGGCAGTTGAGAAGTGAAAAACACCTTCATATCTCGGATAGAAGTCAATACCCCCTTGTTCTGAAGGGTTGGTCACATTTACTAACAACATTATGTTGGTAATATCGACATTCGTGAACATATGCTCAGGGATAGTGATGGTATTTCAGTTAATGGCACTACTGGAATGCCGATTGCCATTATGCATTACGAATGTTGTCTCAGACGCTTCCACACTGCCCATTAGTTTTCAGACTGAACACAAAAAGAGAAATAGTAGCTAACTAACCCCGGAAATGATCGTAGGGCAGAGACACTGGTAGGAGTGGGCATCAGTTTTATAGATCGGGTGTTTTCAGGATCTGGCCTGTGACCTGCAGCATGGAAGATGAAACCCAAATACCTTACTGACTTTAACAGCCGGCATTTTTCTGGACGTTACCGAAATCCGTTATCACCGATGTGTTGTAGTACGGCTGTCGTGCGTTCTCGTAGCTGTTCTAACGATGTAGCGACAATTAAGATGTCATCGAGATAAGTAGCGGCCCCCGGGATACCCCATAGGATGGTATTCACTAGTTGCTGGAAAATAAATGAGGTTGTCTGAACTCCAAGCGGTAGGCGATTATACTGAAAGAAGCCACAATGATTATCAATGGTAAGTAGCCCTTTCGATTCTCCAGGCATTAGCAAGATACAGCTTTGCAAAGAACTTTCCACTTCTTTGCGTAGTGAACAAATCTGCGGGGACTGGCAGCGGGTAATGGTGCTGTTCCAGAGCTGCGTGAAATCCGCGCATATTCGTGTTGCGTCATTAGCCTTCTTGATAACCAAAATAGGTGAGGCCCAAGTAGAATAAGAAACACTTGTAATAACTCATTGTAGTTTAAGGCGGTTGAGTTCTTCATCAACCTTTGATAGTACTGCATATGACACTGGTATCTTTGGACGGAAAACAGGTTTAACCCAAGGTCTCAACCTAAGTGTTGCTTTCATAGCACAGCACCAACCCAAAACAGGCTGGAAAAAGATTGAAAACCCCGTCAATAGTTTCCTGTATATGCTTCAGATTCATGGGTTTTTCTTACCAGATGACATACAGTGCTTAACGAAACGTCAGCCAAATAAAGTTGGCCAAACCAATTTAAACCAAGTAAATTAAGATCGGGCGGTGTTATGTAAACATACCCCGGCGAACGTCAGATTGCAGAAAGACACATTATAATCTAGCTGCCCCAACGAACGCAGATAATTGTCACATGCGGTGTGAGGTTTTTGTGTTGTTGGCGCCGTGCGTAGCCTGCGCATTTTGATCAAAGATTTTCGTGAGAGAATTGTTACATCTAATGCAGTGTCTATTTGCAATCTAAGCGGATGCCTATTATTATGGACGGTAATGAATCCCCCCTCACCTAAGTTTGATCTCTGACTGGTTCCTACTGGACTCAAATAATTTGTGCAGGATCTAAGAACAGACTTTCTGGCGCTTTTGGAGTGATTTTGCTTTCTTTTTAGACAAAATCCATCTTTGTGGCCCACAGAATTGCACTTCCTGCAACAATGTTGTTTATGAGGACAACTTGGTACATAATGTTATGCACCACAGGGTCAGCATGGGGCAGAAGGATTCGTCTTTGCCTGTCGAACTGATTTCGAGTGAGACGTACTAGGTACAGCTGGGGTGGATTTAGCTGGGTTGGATGGTTGTTAGACTACATTTACTTCAGGGCGATCGAGACCACTACGCTGAACCATCGTAGTGTCGTGTTACGGGTTAATTAGACGTTGATATTCACTCGCAATATCATTAGGAGTCAACTCAGGGTCTTGGTCTGACCGAAACAACAACGATGTTCTGATATCACTGAACGTTTGCGATTTGAGACTGAAGATAAAAATGAGGGCTTTAAACTGATCTTCAGTCAGGGACTTCAATCTGAAACTTTATCATTCATGGTCGATGATGCCCACATGTGTCAGAAAATCGACGTCTTCGTTCACAGTCAGCTTCAAACATCGATAGCGTGTGTTGAACAATGAAGAGTTATCTACGAACTGTTGGCTCAATTACTGAATGGTGTCCGAGAATGAGGGCCACATGGGTTCAGAAGCAGAATCAAGTTACAGTATCTATCTGGTTCACTCGAACCCAGCTTCTGAAGCAGCAAGCGGACCTTCCAAGCGTCATCTTCATTAGCAAAATCAAATTTGAATAAGTCTTCGTAATGCCGTAACCACATTTCAAATAGGACATTGAACTCAGGATCGTAATGAAATTCAGAGATACTGTTTGCAATGCCGTCAAGTGAAAGTGAAATAATAGTAGAATTAAAAGTACTCGATTGTGTTAGACGCAATTCTTGTATCTGCCAGAATCTGGATAAGTTTCAGCTGGTGCTCAAGCAAGAATTCTTCTTTTAAGGGATTCATGTTTTCATCAGTCTCGTCGCCAAACTTTGCTATGTTTGAAGCGATAACGAGTTCACCTAATCTGAGGACGGAACGAAGATTCTGTGACACGATGACCAATAAGTTAGCTATCCCGATGCGTCCCAGCCCCGCTAACCAGAGAGAGAAGTTCAAGTTCAGGAGATGGAACATATATTCCACAAGCATCCAGAAACAAGAACAACAACAAGCACAACCCAAGCGTTCATATACAGCGTAAAAGTGTCCTTGGGAAGCGTTACAAAATAACATACTAAAAGATACAACGAACTAATAGCGTTTAACAACCTCGCAAGTGGTAAATAAGATATGAATGGGAAAATGGGTATTTTTGGCGCAAAAACATGAAATTCAAATTTTAAAATAGAATTACAAAAATAAGGCATTTACCAAGTGAATCCTGAGGATCTAACATCTCCAACACAATCCTAAACCCAGCACTTGCTTTGAGGGTAGCTTTATAAGTGACACGACTAGTGCCTATACTGCATAGCACTCGTAAGAAAAGGTCCATTATTCCACTGCACAAACTGAAAATGTTATTCTGTCAAAGCGAAATTACAAGAAGAAATTACTCCTGAAGATCTGCATTCTTCCCAAAATCTAAATTGATAAGAAGTCATTCCTTTATACTTGAAGTTTACAGCCAAAGTACATCATTACTGAAGTATTGAAGCAGTTTAAAATAGGGATTTCATTTACGAGGTTGAAGATTGTTTTTCAACCATTCATTGAGCATTCATAAAAATATTCCCAAAGCTGTGGGTAATCGTATTTATGACCAAATAAAGTATCCAGACATATACTGACTTATAAAATGAACAGGTTCCGGTAACGATAATACTCTGCTTTAGGATAATAAAGACTGGTTACAAGACTGGAGATAAATTATATGTTATATAAAACCACCCTAAACATTATTTAGCGACAGACCGGCTGTCCATTTACGTATTCATTAACTAATAAAAAGTATAAAAATTTCTATTTCTCTGAGATTTGGACAATCACCCTTGTTGCTTTCGCCTTACAACATATGACAAGAACGATTTACATATGACATGCTACTTTTTCACACTGTAATTACTGTCGCTTTCATAACTAATGCTGATATTCAACATTTTATTCGTAACTACCGATCGTTAAAACTTTACTTCTTATGAGATTTTTGAATATTTTACTAGTTATTACGTAGCTTGTCAGTTATACAAAACAATTTTGACCAAATTATAAAGTTAAATATAATAAATCTGTTTACCTTAATATCTTACCGATAACCTTAATAATTGGCTATTGTTTTTTATAGATAATTCTGAAATTTCTGTTGCATAGTTAACAAGCTTGCCATCAGTTTATTTGTACAGGTTTTATCATCAATCATGAAAATGAAAAAATTAGTATGAAGTCACGGTTGAAAGTGAGTTGAAAGGAGATATTTCTTCACTGAAGTTCTTACTTTGTATGTAATTAAGAATTCCCAGACCACTGTTGCTACCTTGACGTGGTGGTAGGGCTTGCCTATCGTGATGAACCAATCGAGCTATACTGACTGGAACAATCGTTTCTCAAGGTCCTACCATGCCAGATAAGTTGGTTGAAGAGCAGTAAGACTAAAAGCAGCAAACCCAAGGTCCGAGGGCGAAGTCGTATGGCTTACTGTACAGAGATGTGACAGCAGTAAGGTGTTTCCTCCAGACAACCAGTATGACAGCGATGCTGCCTTCCCACAAGGAGGGGTGGGGTTAGAAAAGGTCGACCCTAAAAATGCACACCTCGCCTTATCTCACGGATATCCGTCTCCGGCGGCAAGGTTCTTTAGAGAACGGAGCTAACACAAAAATTACCCACGAAAAGGTCGTGCGTGACCGACCTCAAGCAGTTGTCCCTTGGGCACTGCGGTCACGCTCTCGGGTCATTAAGACCACCTCTAACCCAATTTCCTTTTCAGGTACCTCTGGAAGAATCCTTCCACGGTGTGGGCAACCGAGAAGTGTTAACTGCCCTCATACCTCTAACAGCACTTAAGATCACTGTATTCATAATCAATCTCCTTCTTCACTTCCCACCATTCCTTCTACCTCAACTTTCAACACTAAACTTCCCCTTTCAGCTTGCTCCTCAAGTGTCACCATAGCCAACGCTTCTAGTGCGCGAAACACTGTCCCAGGTCTACTAAAACCTGACTCCAAACTACACATTGGAGCCTTCAACGTACGTACCCTATGTCAAACCGGTCAACAGGCCTCCTTGGCTAAGACCCTAGATTCTCGTACGATTGATGTATGCTGTGTCTCCGAAACACACATAGCGGATCCTAGTGTGGTCACTCACTTGACCTCTGAACACGATGAAGAGTGAAAGTAAATCAGATCTAGGTTAACCAAAAGTCTACGGAACGATTGTGAGCGGTGGTGGGCAACGAAAGCAAAAGAAATGGAAAAGGCAGCGGCAGTAGGTAACACCAGACAACTCTTCACACTGATAAAAGAAACTTGAATTAAGAAGTCAAGTGTAAGAGAGACAATCACGGAAAAAGAAGAAACTCTTATCTGCTCTTAGCCCACACGTTTCGAACGATGAGTGGAACACTTTAGAGGACAGTTTAACTGGTATTCAGCCATTCATATGATAAACTCCAACGTAATTTTCTTGTTACTTTCTATGAAAAATGTCACAGATCTTGTTTGTCAGTTCCATGACCTATCTGTCTGAAAGATATCCTATTCTATATGGATATCATGAGAACGGACGGATTATTCGAATTAGATTTTGGCTGGAATGAAGCTGAGGGTAAGAGGATTGAAGTACTTTATCCTTCCTTATGTGCACTATGTAAACAGTGTGGTTTTCACTGAATCAACATCATTGTGTAATTCGACAAATAGATTTTTCATTCACATTCGTGTTATCTCCGAACACTGTTCTCATACACTTCCAGTTTTCAAGTGCGTATTTTTCAAGATTTAGCTTTATAATTTCTTGATTTGATGAATTTGTATTTATTTAGGAAAAACCTTCTTGTAGGTATGGATGAAAGTATTGTGTTTTGTCTGCTTAATATTACATTTACTTTCACTGATTTTGTATTGTTTTCCGTAACTTCTTAATAAATTTGATTTAATACACTCAAACAGAGTAAATATTATGACTGCTAGTAGAGATTTCTCGCATCTATGAGTTCATTGCTGTTACATTAAAGTATTTTCCTTCATTATCAACCACGTGATCAGTGTTGAAAACTGTTGAGGACTTTAGATCCCCGGAACTCACTTGGAAAAGGTTCTAATTTTGTAATTTTATCCTGAAATTTTGAGTTTTATGTTTTCGCGCTAAGAGACGCTCAGTTAATGTACAGCTTACATTTCGCACTCGGAATTCCCTGACTGTCATTGGTTAGCCTACTTTTTAGTACGCTATTTTGTGACTCTCCCAAGGGCGTTTCTATCATTGTATAAATAAGCTTGATTTGTGTACTTGGTTGCCGCCTATTTCTGGGTGCTTGTAGAATACACTCTGTGCGCCTCATCAAGACTTCGTGACCTAGATAGCGGGCTGGGGATAACGGATTAGAGTAGCCTATCGTGTCACTGTGTCTCTGACCTTTGTACCGTTTAGTGAGTAAGGTGAACTCGAAATAGCATCAAGCATATCAAACTATCCAGTTATGACTGCAACATGTGATTCTTAATACTAAGTTATACATATTTGTATACTTATATAATTTCGAAGCTCTACCCAGCAGTCATTGATTTTCAGTAGTTTTCGATTAATATATGTTAATTGTAGTCAGTATGAATCGTCCCCAAATGCCCTGGTACGGCCGAGGGTGATGAGAGTCAGCTTTCCCTCTCGAAATGCTTTCATACAGTCACGCATATACAACCACCGGTTGGGAAGTCTTACTCACTGCCTTCTCGAGATGGGGTGCCGTTTACGAAATTGAGAGGACGGAAAGCGAATGTCCGTCACTTCAACCGGGTTGGTGGACATGGAGGGTTCACATGGGGAAGCTGAAAATCCCTGATATTGAACTAACGGTTCCCATGGGCTTCAAGATTCTGAAGGAACAAATGGCATATGAATCTATTATTGGTCACCGGCTACTTACAATGGGAATGTATCTCCTGACGTTGCTCCACTGCCTTGTGGGCCAGACTTTTACGTCAAGGGCTCTGGGTGTGGCCCTATAAGAAAATCACCCGCTTCAGTCTGGACCGACGGGCAGTATCACAGCCTACACATAAGTCACATGACTTGTGTAGCGCATATGTATCCAGTGCCCCTTTGTACCAATATTTATGTGTTCAAATAAATAAGTAAAGTTAGTATGAATCGGATACTGAAGTACACTTCCATTCTTGACAGCGCAAGGTGTCGCTTATCTACGTAGTTAGAATTGCTAGCAGCTACTTGAAACCGTTTTCTTTTCTGCAATCACAAACATTATTTGTATTGCCGTTTTTGTTATTAATCAAGTCATTATTTAAACACATACATTAAGTTTGAGGTTTTGTGCGACTAACTGGCTGATTAGATTTATCATAGAATGAATTCATTTGTTTTTCACATTTTTTAGAATAAAATACAAAGGAAACCACGTGAATAAAATTATGAGTTATGACGAAATACATCAAGGATTGGGTGGTTCTTAATTACTTGTATTCTCTTAACATTGATCAGATGCTCTAGAATAATTAAGTGAACTACACTGATGTAAGGCAATGTTTGTGAAAGTAGATGAATCAACATTTATTTACGCTTCAGTATTTTGCAACACCTTCTAAATTCAGTAGGGTCAATGAATATTTTAGAAATTTGAACTGTATTTGGCATGGATATTTGACCTTTTTAACTTTTGAGTTATCTAAGCTAAAATGAAGTAGTTACTAAAATGCTACTTTCATATGTTGGAGTGCTGAATTACTTTAGCTTGAAATATGTTCCTCTAGGCTTTTCTTAAATGCTCACCACAACGACCAGCAAAATAAATGTTCATTATCAGATTCGTATGTTGAGTGCATCCCTGATTAGTTACATTACTTTGAGGAATCACATCAAGGTCTTATTGAGTTCTCTAAGTTATATGGTTTAATTGTGAATATCTCATTGTTATTTAGAACGATGATGAAAGATAGGCACTTAAACTATCTATTCGGAGAACCCAACCATACTAAAAGCATCTACTTAAGCTTCAAATCTTCTATATTATTTTACCATTAAGCTCTATTTATCCAATGTCACTATCTTCACTTATTCTTATAACAACCTTAATTATCATTCAGAATGCATAAGGAGTGTTTACCCCAATATATTCTGTGGACATGAGGCGCCCAAACGACGTTTACCTGCATCCATAATTCTTTAAATTCTCCATTCAACTACGTTTATTAAGGCTATCAGAAAGGCTTACCAAAAAGTATACTGACCTGCTTTAATCTTTACTCAAACACAGTCTGATTGGAGCTGCTAGTAAAGTGAATTGCCTACATCAAATGTTTTTCATCAGGGCTGTTCACTTTCTTCACCCCAGTTCTCAATCATATAAAGTTGTTTTTCAGCTCTCGAAATAGAAGCTACAGAATTCATCCAAGTCATTACTTAGTACAATTATACAAAGGAGAGTAGTCAAGTTCGTCGACCGCTTTACTTACATTTGAGATTCATTAACTTATGGTAGGCCGATGAGGTTTCTATGAGAGTGAAAAGACCTCTCTCTGTTACTAATCTATACCAATTGTAGCTTATCAAAGACCAGTAGACGAAACAGTCTTCTATACGTTACTTAGTGACTGAAACAGTCTTTGTAAGTAGAATTAAATGTATAGGTTTCAAGTGTTTCCAAAGTACTGCTTGTGTATAGTAAAGGGACTGAGTTCTCAGTTTTGGCTTTGAACGGGACTTACCGGCTAAAAATGACGGATTAGTCAATGATCTGTGAAGTGGATGGGACATAAGTTACATATTTTATTTGGAGTTTCGACGGAACGTGTTATCTAACAGCTATACTTTAATTCAAGTGAAGCATCTGAAAACTTTGGATCGCATAGAAATCTGGTGCTTTCTTAGAAGAGATCTCAAGGGAGATAAAATTCTAGACGATTTCCTTGCACTCATCTATAAAGGTCCCTATATTCTTTGACGAAACCTGACTTTCCAGAAGAAACGTATTTCTTTACTGTATGAAAATCTTGAATAACTATTACTCAATCGTGTAAAAAGCAGCAACAGTGAATGGAGAATGGGTAAATCTCCATAAAACGACCTAAGTTTGTGATTTCATTCATGAACTCCAAAAATCACCAGCAGATATAGCTTTAGAGATCAGCTTTATATTCAACTCTGTGATCGTTTAGTTGCTGGAATTAATATGCCAAATCTTTGATGAAAGCTAAGAATTTCCAAAAGGCTCACTCTAGGAGATTAGAGCTGTCCGTATTGATTATAATTCTGTGAATGAACTCGGTGTGGAATCTGAAAGTTCTCAATGTATTCCTCAGCTGCCATAACCAAATGTATTCTCAAGGTTGTATAAATTCCCATTTAATTGGTATTAATTCTGGTTCTCATAAAAATACTTGTATCAATTCAACGAATCCAAAAGCAGTACATCAATGTAGCTATGGGCTTAGTAAATGACTACAATATAGACTCGCTGAAATCATACCTATCTGGTGATTCCAAGCCCTTCGAATTCGGTAAAGTGGATTCATTTATTGCACCAGTACTCATTTCACTACCTGTTATAATAAACCCCTTAATTTATATTTGACTATTAATGTTGATATTAATGAAGAATAAATACTTCTTTTTTTTACAACTAAACAATTCGTTTTACATTCAGAAATAATGATATGCGTTTATTGGTTCATTTCGTCTTCGATATTGGTAGTATCTAATCCACCATTTCAGTGAAATAATTTAATAGACTCAAATCTTTTAATAAAACCTAATTAAGTTTGTATGTCAAGTATTGCGGGACGTAAATTTCCTATCTGTGGTGGTTGCAATTCTCAGATCAAGATGATAATTATTCACTTATGACCTGTGAAATTTCAGTCAGTGATTTTATCCTGTATATGTTGATCACTCACTGGTCTTTATTGGTTGTCTGAGATTGGTTCCATTTGAGATCGCTGAAATCCGACTATCTCCGCAACAACCTATAATACGAATTCGTACTTGGTGTACATATTTTAGGAATACTTAAAGTACAACTTTATTGACCAAAAGCATTTCAGATGAGTTACCTAAAAACTTGATTGGTGGAAGTGCAAAGATTTGTTCATTTTTTCGCGACATTTCTATTCTTATGTTTAAATAAACAATCCGTCTCATCCCTGAAAACTTCAACCAGTTCTATTTGTGGCAAAACTCAAAGAGCTGAGTAGGCGAATGGGTGAATTTTTCCAGCTCATAAATGGATGTTATACCTTCTCGCACTGATGAAACCGGCAAAGTTGCTTGATGGAAGATATATTTGTTGGAACGTTGAGCGCTTACAGTTTGCTAACAAAGAAATAAGTTTTGATCATCCTTAAGATGTCTAATAAAGATTATTGCCAAATCCATCAGTCGTACCGTGAATATGGATTGTCCAAAAGTACATAAAAGCCACACTAATCAAATGAATTTTCAGGACCCAGCTAATTTCGTTCTAATCCTACTTGCTTATAATAAAAATAATCAATCCCAGATAGAGCAGAAGCCGCATCCAATAAGAAGTATGGTATATATTCAATAAATATTCGAACCCTATGTTAAGTGAAGTACAATGACTTAGAATTCTACTTAAGCTATTGTAAATGTGATTTTTTAAAATATAAAATTATAACTGATTTGTTCATAATTTGGCGCTTTATTCTGATTCTAATAAACTACCTTCACATGCGTGCACAATCTATCTACAATCACTAATCTACTCGTATCCACTAGAGTACGTTCTAGATATATCCGGAAATCTCTGTATCATACAACACATTCAGCACTACCAGTTATTCTATGGATATATAAAGTCCTGTTTCCACTAAGGGTACATTCGTGAGTAATGCTGACATATCGATTAATACCATAAATTTCTCATCAACTTTCTAATTCTCTATTGTACTGACATTCTCAGAATTATCTTTTGCACTGTTTCAACGTCTTTGTGAAGTAGTTCTAGGGATTCCACAAAACGTTTATCAGTTGGATGGTAATGCGCGTTCAGCAATCACTTCATACGAATATACGGTTTAATTAGTAATAAAAGTTTGATTACGTGGACAAGAAAGCGAATCCCCTCTTAGACTATTTTTTAAAGTGAGTATAAAATAGTGTCTCATAACCTCAAGTACATCCTTTGAACTGGTTGATACTAAGACTGGAAATGCCACTGAATTCTTCAGCCACATTAAAATCAATTTAGGGTAAGATTTCAAAATGCTTACAAATGGTTTAACTATATCCATAGATGTACATTTCCGAACATGCTAGCAAGTTAAAGTGCTTTGGCAAATTGTTTATTTGATGATTCCAAAGTGTTCATTTGCTGGTACTCTTTTATAAATTAAATACCAATGATGTGCTTTCGCTCAGTCGTCAATTCATAAATACATTACAGGTAACACGGAATTCCTCACGCCAGACTATAACCCACTATCGCTTTACATCCATTACTATGAAGAAACATTACAAATTGAATTACATATTTATTTTCAGCAATGACCATAAGTTTGTTTGGGAACTCTGTATCCTCATCATCCTTCATACGTTCTTTGAAATTTTCTTATTAGTGTTTCAAGAGGTGACCATGTCAATGGGATGAGGTTTATTTGGATTATTTTCCAGCAACCAGTCGGCCAGCCAAAGCTAGGCAATCAGAAAATCAAACACAAGCATTTGTTATCAATAAAAATCATTCAATGTCAAATGTTTAAAGTCTCAAGTATCTTATGTACATGAAGGTTGAGGAGACGTTGAGTAATATTAGTCAATTTTTGTGAAATTAACATCTATATCCTGTGGCTTAACAGCGTTAAAATGAATCTCAATTGATAACTGAAATTTAATTTATTTGGAAGAAATGATCAAAATAGTATAGGGTATCAATCTCAGTTATATGGTAATTGGAAAGCTAATGAAAGAAACCTAGTTGAGTAGTACTACAACTTAAATTAGGATGTTTTTATCATTGGGATATTTTAACTTACAAAATTATAGATGGACGGAAATATTTTACCGAAGTTCCATATGAAATTAGTGAACTTTGTGGAGAGCTGTGTTTTTATTTGGCAGCAGAATATGATTTCTCTGAGTAATGAATCAGGTACGTGTCATTGAGATACTCACAAGCGCAAAATCATTATGTAAGTAAGAAGTCGCCCAATATGTCAAAATATAATTACACTGAAACATCGATGCACAGATAAAAGATGTTACCATGCGTCTAAACAAAGTATGGCATCCCAGTAGCTCATTGACTTGCCATTTAACTGAGCTTATAAAACACCATTGAGGTTTGATATTCATATAAAACTTAATAACAGTAAGGTAATCTTATCCGTGAATTGTTTTTGACGACTTAACGGCCTCGTTCATCACATTAATGTCAAAGAACAATGTGATATTATTGAATGCCTAATTTTTAAACAAAAAAAGAATTGTGTCATCTATTACTTCTTTACAAACACCCGTAGTTTTAAAAGCGAAATTGTTTTTTTACCTACAAAATGAGAGTACCATACCCAATGTAGTTGTGGCAGTCCCGGTTTGCCTTACTTTTCAGATTCAATTTTGCCACTACAAGTACTACAATTATTTTATCCGAACTTTTACTTTAATGATGGTCATTGTTGGAACTAAGGATTTAAATCCTAAGATGTTTAGAGTTCATTAAATAGATACATACTCCATCCTAGTGTTTATTGAGTCTATACTGGAATAAAAGTAAACTTCCAAATCAATGCATTTCAATATTACAAAAACGTTTCAATGATTAATTAAGTCAGTCTAGTAAATCAACGGTAAGAAATTAAAGCTCGCAACAAAAACAGCCCAAGTTCATTTAAAAACGTGAGAATTTTATAAGCCTGTATTTATTACATACTATCATGTGGGTTCGAAAATACCTTCGGAAAAATCAATAAGCACAGACGACAAGAAATATCAACTTACTACTGGATCCTTAGGCTTTTGTTTGCATAGTTCTGTCAAGCCTTTTAGTAAAGTTGGGTTTACATTCCGAACTAAATAGTCTTTTGCTGCAAGCCTAACGGAAATCGGTGCAACGACCACTAAATAAACGAGTAATTTCAATAATAAGAACATTACGTTGAGCGAGAAAAAGTACCCACACAATTTTAAAAATATGAAGACTTTGTTTAAACATATATTTTAAGTTTGAATTATTTTGATTAGTCAATCTACCTGCTGTATTCTTGAAAGTACTCTTCCCAAAGCCTTCTGTTTCCATGTTTTAAATGGTTTAGACCCCGTACGTTCATACAAACTAGCAGTAAAATGATGGTTCCGCACTGAAATCTAGTTCAAAGTGGGGAGTGAAATCTTCAGGTATGTTGGTTGTATTACATATTTGAGTGACTTAATCATCTGAGAAGTACTGACGTAGCTACCAAAGGTAGATTTGACGCCTAGTATCGAATTTTGTAGACGGCTTTATAAATTTCATTAACTTCAAATGGACTTATCGATACACATATGCTACAAGAAAAAGTAAATTTTTACTACAAAATTCGGGTTTCACGTCGGGATTTTATTTTATACTGAGAAAACCGTCTTGCAGTCTGAGAATCGTGGATCAGTATGTTAGTTCGTCATATAATTCACGCAAATTTTCTATTCAAGATATTTCGAACTTTTATGATGGATAAAAACCAGTACGCATCAATATAGC